>NC_140936.1:103189810-103624810 GCF_014529385.1 Adiantum capillus-veneris
CTGAATTTGCCAAGACTTCTTTTGCCTGCATTCGATGAATGATTCTACGATAGAACCATTCAAATAGTTCTCTCAAACTGTTAGCCTTGATTCGAGAGCCACCATGTTGTGTGTGCCTGAAATAAGCATTTCTCGCCATGTAATGAGACTTTTCCATCCCTTGGGTATTCCATATTGCCGGGTTCCCATACTTCTGTATAAAATATGGCAAATGATTGAAGATGATGTGCTGGATATGAAAATAGATTAGTTAGAATGTTTTACAGTCACATATTTGCACATAAGAGAGAAAGAAATACATGATAATACCATGTAGTGAGTAATCTGGGTGTCTGTCCATGCTGTCTTGAATGATTTTTTCAGAAGGTTGAGATTTTCCTTGAACTTGTTCATATCACCTTGTGACCAGTCATCTTTGTCGCACATCAAAAATAGGATGTCTCTTGATCGCCAAACCTCAGCCTTCGCGTTACGAGTAGTTGGTTCGTGGTCCTTGACTGCAATATGTAGCTTTTTCCAGCTCTGATACTCTACCTTGCTAACATAAGATGTGTTATATATTTTTCCATGTTTTGTTAGCTTTGGATCTCTTGTACCTTGGGGCTTAGATAAAAACCTCCGTGCCTTCACCCCACCGATGGATGGTTTGCATGGGACATCCTTCTCAGCAGTTGATCTCTTTTCATCCCGCTGGATTTTCACATTGCCACCATGAAGCCCCATATCCGACAGTACCATTTCTAAGCACTGCAGGGCTACTTGTCATTCTGCGGAGGTCTTAATCTTCCAAGCAAACCCGATGTATAAGTAGACCAATTTCTCCACAATTCTACAAAGGGCATGCATTGTACAAATGTGGACATTCACAAGTGGTATTTTCAAAACCGGTCGAAAAGCAGGATCCTCAATGTGACGTGTTGGAGCTTTTCACCACCACTTTGGGTCCATGACCTTTGCAGGCTCCATGCAGAACAAACACGATGACTTTGCCATTGCACCCATTCCACAATTATACATGCACTTTAATGTTTTGAGGTCACCTGCAAGATGCCACTGAACTTGAAAGTCTCCCCTTCCATCTAGACGTAGTACCTCTCCCTGGTTAGTCTGTCGATCAATCACCTCCGGAATATTAGTTCGATGGAACACCCAATATAGAATCTCATGATCTTCTTTCTTTACCTGCAGCACAAAATAAATGAGACTTAAGTAGATCTGAACATTTGAGCTTACTTGAGAATCTCGCTTACCTCAAACGCACCAAGCCACCATATGTTAGATTCTGATTGAGCACTAAAATATAAAGGATCATCACTGGGACACTTTGAGAGGGCTCTATTCATTAAAGTAATAGTAACACGCTCTAGCTTTTTCTCTTTAACAAGCTCACACTCATCCAGTTTTAACACAAAATGTAATACCCCACATGACTCTTCAAATGTGATGTTGTAAAACTCCACCATTCTCTTCTGTAATATCCGCAGGTCCATAAAAATATTGTTGAACTCATCATATGCCATGTTTGCTCCATGGCCACTGTAAGTTGCTTTAATATGAAAGGGCTGTCCAAGATAGTCTCTCTGTGCCTCGTTAAGCTGAAGCCTCTCTTTCCAAGCACTTGAGGCTGATGGTAGAAGTTTGGATTTTATAACCTTCCTAACAAAGATGGATGAGACAGACTTTTGGATAGCCAAATATCCTCTTTTGCTTACACCAAGTGAATCAAGTGTGCCTTGTATCTCTTTTGCAGGCACTGAGTTCTCTGAAATAAAGTGGTCCACTACATTTCGTTGTAGGACCTTAAACTTCTTGTCATGTACTATATCTGCTGCTAGGCTTCTACTTATAAGTGGCTTCAATCTCTTTCCTATATTGGCTTTGGGTTCAATGTTTTCCTTGTCGGGATAGATTGAATCTCTACATGAAGACAATGCATAAGTAAATAACAGAAAATTTGCTTCACTAACACTATTTAGGCACATGAAAACAATGCATAACAAGAAAAAACAAAAAGATTACTTAACTAAGACAATGTAGCCAACCAAGAAGCATCACCTTAATGCTCGGATTCTTTTCTGGAGACCTCCTGATGCAACCTGCAATGTTTCAAGATTGCGCAATTTCTTCTTTCGGATACGACCACCCAAGATGGTGTCCTTCATTTGACAACTTCACACCTTTCCTTTCAGTTCTTGTACCTCTGTTTTATGTTGCAAAATGGTAACCTGATCTGTAGAATGTAAATGTGAAAGGCGAACAATCTCACATTGTTGAGCTTGGAGAATGCTCTTGTAAGTTTCAGCTTCTCTTGTAAGAGATTTACAATAACCCAGAAGGCCCTTTTCTCCATCACCAGCAAAGGTCAATAAGCTTGTAGGATTGACAAACGGTGGAGACACATTAGTCATTGGATTCTTAGGGTAGAGAGAGCCTCTCGTCCAGATATCTATGTGTTTAGCTCCCTGATCTCTGAGCGTGTCTATGGAAGCGGGAGGTATATGTGTGTTTGTTTTACTGCGCTTAATCAATGGTTGGTACCCATTGTCCAAATCAATGTGAAGGTGATATTTGGCTCGTTTCTGGGTAACATTTGTGCCATTTGAGGAGTGCGCCATTAGCCAAATGTGCAAGTTTAATGGAAAGTGAATAGCGGCTGCGCCTTCGTCCCTCCATGTTAGCCTCATTCCCTCCATATTGACGAGGTTCATTTAATGCAACTGAAAAGAGGATTATCCCTCAATTACTACGAACGAATGTTCAGAAGAGTAAGGAATCTACTTAAAGTACACTTTTTGAACTTTTACTATGAAAGACCCAGCTCTTTTATTTGCCATTTTTTCTAGAGAGAGAGTGCAAAAAATACATTTTCTTAGAAGGCCCTCCAAATGACCTCCAAAATTCCCTAAAGTCCCAAGCGCACACACGCTATCCACGACCGCAAAAGGAGCAGACACCTCACTGCACCTGCTCTGCCTCCCTCTCCACATACACTTACTCTCTCTCTCTCTCTCTCTCTCTCTCTCTCTCTCTCTCTCTCTGCAAAGCACCAACGATCCGGGCGTACACACTCTTCACCGGCACCACGGCTGGCAACAGACGAGACGACAAAGAAAAAGGGGGGAGGGGGATGCGACACAGCACCACAGACCAAAAGGGTTGTGCATTAATGGCTTCCAAGCTCCATTACAATCCTTCTCTGAGCTTTTCTCTCTTATCCTCTCATGTACCATGCCAAAAAAGAACCCCTTAGTTAAAAAAAAATTCCCCCCTATTGGGCTCGTTTTTGAGTTTTTAGGCATTTTTCATGGTAGGCCAACATGTGGCACTCCCCTTGGGAGGCTCAGCTGGACTTTGACTAGCTTGGGGTTCATCCCGAGGCTTCACACTTTACTCTACACACAAGCACCCTCTAGGGAGAAACGACGGCGCCGTCGTTGCCCCCCTAAGGGCTCACATTGCCTTCAAAAAAGGTTTTGGACCAAATTTGTCCGCGAAAAACGGCCCCCCCATGGGCGGGATGCCACGTCATCACCCTCCTTGCATGGGCGGAGATGCCCAAAACCACAACCTACCGCCAGCGGCCGCCAATGCAACGCCGGTGGCGCCTTCCACCATAGCTCACGAGCTCCCAAGGAGCCTCTCTCTCCCTTGTGACACTATAAGGGCCTCACGGCCCTGCCTTTATAGTCCGAGCAGCCGGCCCGTCGCCCCGCATGTGGGACCCCCCTGCGTGCCACGTGGTGGCTCCACATGGAGTGTCTTCCTTGGAACTTCAAAAGTCCTCAAAAAAATTCAATTGAAACACTTTTCTTTTCCTTTGGTCTGGCTTTGATGCCACCCTCTACTTGATGATCAGATGACCACTCTGTCAAGCCCGGCCAAAGCCTCATATCTCGGGCTTCAACACCACCAACTTGATCCACATTCCGGGTCTTCAATGGCCTTGTACGGGAGCCGCCAAAATGGAAAAAAAACTTCGAAGCCACCGTGGTTGGATCGAACATCCGGCCTCAAACTGCTCTATCTCGATGCTCGGAGCACCGTCACTTCCGGCTAACTTCCCATATTGTACTCTGCACTTGCAAGCTTTTGCGAGCTCTAGAAACTGCCATATGGTCCACTGGCCGATGTGGCCAAAACCTTCCAGAACTAACCCCCTTGAAACTTTCAACTGGCCATAACTTTCTATCCAGAGCTCCGATTCATGATCCGAGAAGACAGGCATGCTCCATAACTCGAGCACTACACACATATGCACTGACATCAGCCCGGGCCACCTGTCCCAAGCTACCCTACCCGTCAGGGATCTGCTACACACTTTACCTTTAAACTACAATATCTTGAGCACCGAGACTCCGTTTGATGAGCCATCTGGACCAGCTTCTAGAGCACACTAAGCACATACATCCCCTCTGAACGTGCACAGCCTCCTGTCTGTTCCAACTGCACTTCAATCTGTATCTGCTATAGGTACATTAAGCTCTTTGCCATCATCAGACTCACATAACTGGTAAAAATATGGAAAATAATATGAGACTTACACCCTATCATCAACGTTCTAGCTTAATCATTAGGTAGCTACTTATCAGAAATCTTTAAATCGTATCTATCGTATCTTGAAAGTTTTATTTATGGAAAACCGGTTTAGTGAACCCCGCTAGACTCAAGTGCTCCAGTTAATGATGCACACGGCTGAACCATCAAGCTCGCTTTAGAGAACCCTGTCAAGCTCAAGTATGTCTTACTCTATCTGCACACAGAATGGCCGTCAAGTCCTATACTTAAAATTTTGGTAGCAGAACCAACTCAAAAGATGTGAAGATACTTTATCAATTGTCCAAAGAATTCAATTAGAAGCGAGCCATGTAAGCTTATTGATCGCATAACCAAAAACTCTTCCCACTTTAACATAAATCTAGAAAACAAAATCTTGTACCATGCAACCTGCTACAAGAAACGTCTAGTATCCTTTAAATCTGCAACTTGCACTTTAGTAGCTCCAGGATAAAATGTAATAATAAGGAATTTCCCACATACTAGAGCATCATAATATCCACATGAGCATACATTTCCTGTATCAATCAACCTCAAGCATTTTTGGTGAAAATATGCTACCCTTGAATCAAATAGCACGCAAATATTATACGTACTTAACAGTATCCATCCATATTGAATCTGCTTATTGATATCCTTAGAATCTCTTGGATCAAACACCATTGAGATCATGTAGCATTGATGGGCTCCACAATATACTAGAGCATCTCTGGAAGCATAATGCAGCACCCACATCCCATAAACTTTTGGCAACTTAAGCTCGTACCCGAAAAGCATTAAAGAATTTTGACTCCCTTTTAATGGCAGCCAAGACATCACTGACATAAACATCATTAGGAATAACATCCAAATCCAGTCACATTTGGCACATTGTCCAAGGAAATAAAACACCCTGTGCACTTTTTGAAGTATCAAGGATGATTTAGTATCATCATCCCCTTTAGCTTCATAGCCATTACAAAAAACCTTTAAACTCTCTGGATCTATATCATCAAAGGAATTTTTACCTGCTGGAATTTCAGCTTGATCATGGAAAATAGCTTTAGCCTATAAATCTTTATCCATAGCATCCTTTGAAAAATCACTCTTCAAAATATCAACACTCATCAAAATTGTAGAAGTTATCTCCTCATGCAGCCCATGTATAAGCATAGATGTAGAATCCCTATCAATAATCTATCCACAATCAGCATGATCTAGACAATCTTGAAACTCATCAATGTCATCCTCTACTTCCTCATTTGCACCCATGCTATTTAACAACCCATCATAGCACTATAAAGGCTCATCTGGCACCCCTTTTGAAGAGCTACACACATCAACAAGCTCTTCTATACTGGTATAATCATCTCCTTCACATCTAGTCAAAAAATCATCGATTATGGCGTCTTCTTCTATGATAACAACATCTGCAAACATATTGTTAGTAGCAATTATAAGTTCATTGATATTCTCAAGGTCATTCTGTGTGATGGGTCCACAATCTCGGTCACTTCATCTAATGTTGTGTATATACTAGCTTTATTGATGCAATCATCTGTAGCAAACATGTTGTCCTGCTCGGCTATAGTGCTAGTAGTTTCGTTAGTATCATGTAGAGGCTCATTTGCTTCATGAACTCCTTTAGAATAACCCAAATCAAGGTCAGCAACTTGTGAACCACTTGTTGTACTGTCAACATTGACAAGAGAAAGCCGGAGCAAGAAACCCCTATAGCTTGGCCTCTTTGTCAGTTTGGACTTCAAACAAATAAGATAAAACACCTACAATCTCAACTCACAAGACTGCTTTGAAATTGTCAATTCAAGCTATTGGCCATGGAGATTTATAAGCACATGTCCACCCCCAACTAAAGAAGAGAAAATTGGTTGTAAGACATGGGTGTTAGCCATACTCAACCAGATCTAAACCACATACATCTACATGCATCATCCATAAACACCAAGCTGATGTACTCTTTCCCATCTTGATAAGAGATCAGCCCTCTAGTGTCTTGCATACATCATACTTGTCAACTCCAAGTTGCATATTGCCAACACTTCATCCCCATGGGTTCCCCATGCAAAATCTCCATGTGTAAGCAATTCGTCATGAGATGGTGCAACCCATAAGCAGCATCCCATGCCTCTTAAAGCTTGCCAAAAGCCTCAAGCTTCACATCCTCAACTGATCAGCATCCTCATGCGCCATATTCTTCATGCTTGATTTCTTTTGTATTTACTTCGTAATAAACTCCTCGGCTTGAATGGCTAGGCCGAGAGAAGCTAACACTCAGGACAGACGCTTACAAATTGTGTAGCTTATCTACGACCCCCCTTCTAATTGGCGGCTGCTTCCTTGCATATGCTGAGTGGTAGTACTCAACTAGAAGCTGTAGAGATGCGTCCTTGTTCCCCCAATTTGGGCACTCTCCCCCTCCTGTGCTTTGCGAGGCTTCTCTTGCTAAAAACACACGCCATGACAATCATTGCTGCTCCCTTTTTTCCCTTCAAAAACGTTTTTGTAATTTACCCTTTAAACTTGGCTCAGCCCACACTCGATCCCTTGCACAACTAATAAAGGGAGCTCGAGCATACAATACCCACTCCCCTGCAGAATCTCCATAGGTTAAGCTTGTTGCCTCGAGCTCATGCGTCAAGAAAACCTTTTAACATACCTCCAAACGAGGGCTTTACGTAGAGCATTACGATGAACATGCATATGATATCCCTGAAGATCTTTGACCAAGAATAAACCGCATAGAAATCTCACCACTCATCTTGCAATTTCTCATGTCACATTTTGTCAGGCCACTTTCCTTTTGGATAGAGCTTTCATGGTCTGTAGTACCACTCTGAATCCAAAAAAATCACCATCGGCACAACTCATACATGAGTATTTCCTATGGCATCTTTGATCAAACGCTAGAGGTAAGCAGTCCCTATGATCCCAAATTAGGACAAAAATATTCATCAAGAAGCCACTGAGGTGTGAGCTCATACACACAAACTACAGAAGCACATGTCACCGCCTTCCAAGCGGAAACTGCAAACTTCAATCCCTCATATCTTATGATGCATAAACCCGATTGACAAGCTATAAAGCACGGCTAGAATCGCTCATTAAAAACCATCTTCCAAAGATTCATTTGACCCCAAAACAGCGGCAAACAGACAAAACAAAACCAAACCTTTGTACAAATGCCCATATGAACCACTTCCCAAGTGCAACGGGCTATATCATGCCTATGTACAAGAGGCAATTTGACAAGCATTCCGGTTCTATTGATTAGCTTCTTGCCCATTCAAAAAACATTTGACATAGCTTGCCAACCCCCTTGTCCTACTAGAGCATTTATGCTTAGCAGTAGCAAAAGACTAGAGAAAACACACTCTATATACAGTATATACAAAAGAGAATGTCCTTGTCCCCAACACCCACCTGGGTCAAATGTCGAGAGTGTAAATGGTCCACACATATTCCCAAAAAGTATAGATTGGACCTTGTCAAACACAAAATTCTTGCAATCTTCCCAAGGAGACAATAGCATACTCCAAGCTCCATGAGGAGAAAACCATGTCATGTCAACAACGTAGAAAGACGCTTTCTTCTTGAACATGCATATAAACCATTACTCTCTTGCTAGGCATTATTTCCTTATCATCCTTCTTAGTTTCTCTACTTGCATACATGCCTATCTGTGTCTCCTCAGCAAAAGGATGCACCAAACCCCCTATGTCCATATCAATGATGCTACTTTCATTGAGCTTATTCTCTGAACCAAACATAAGATCTTCAGCAAGAGCATCAACGCTATGAGCTTCGCTCAACACATGCGGTATTTTCTTAGCCTCTCTGAATTTTAAAATATCGCAACCTTTCTTGAGCCTTTTGGACATAACTACTGATATACAAGTCATCTTCCATCATGGGTTCATCGAAGCCCCAACCATCCTCATCATCAGCAACCGTATCAATACATTGCATCCAAGAAGAGCTGACAACTGCATGAATATCAAAACCTTTACATGCGGGACTATGGTGCCCACAACCAGGTTCAAGAGCTTCCTTGTCAAATGAAAAAAGTTTCCCATCTATAGACACTACTTCAAAGCTATCATCACATCCATCACTAAGAGCACCATGGATTTGCCTGCAATCATTAGTGTCAACAAGTGGTAAAGATTTTGCAACATACCTCAAGAGGTTGATCCGCTAATTTCAAAACTTTTCATATCTACTTCTATGCATGTATTTTTATTCTCATCAAAGGATTCCACAACATGCTTCCGTCTATTGCATACACACATTTCAACATGCCTTTTTTGTTTCAATGATCTGATGTCCCTCATGAATGAAGAAAGGTCAAACACCATAGACTCATCGTGTGAAAAATATCCATCAACAAAATGCTTCATCAAGTGAGACAACATCAAATAAGTTATCAGATGTCAAATCCACACTACCACCTTCAGATTCACATTCACTACTATATCCACTCTTGGAATTTTCATCATCAACATTCATCCTGCATGAAACACTCATGCTGCAAGGATCTCTCATTGCATGATTCATAGGAAAATTGTTCTCCACATACAAGTCATTTACATCATAAGCAAAAGATTCAAGCCCAATCTGCACCGCTTTCCAAAACTCATTTTGTACTGACTCAAAAGCAATAACAATACACCTTTCTATTGCATCTTGAGACTTTGACAACCTCCAGCAACACATCATCAGTGAAGACTTTAAAGCCAACCAACTATGGCATCAATCATCAAGGAGCATATGCATAAAGACAAAAGCATCACCAGAAAGTCCTTGAGACGCAAAGTTCGCTTTTGTCCCATCATCTACAATGCAAAGTTGCAACATATCTTCTTGTACCCGTGCAATCCAAGATTTTATGCATCCCTTATCTGTACCATAAAAGTATCGAGAATACATGGCTCTCACCTCAAGTTCCACATAATTTCAGCAACGCAATCTTCATCAATTGCCAATTGTACTGTGTATGCATAGGAAGATTGTCATAAAATTGCATAGTATCTTCACACAAGCTCTGATACATAAAATCAGCCCGTTCCTCATCTTCATAAATGCCAAGCTCCAAAAGAAATTCATCAGTCATAACCACCCATGCTTGTACATCTTCGTCTTTCCTCCCACAATATCTCACATCATAGAGAAAATTTGCATCCATCTGCAACTGTTTTTGCTAGACAAGTTGCTCCTCATATGCATTCATCCGATCCACAAGTAGTGAAGGTACTCGAGGAAGATCCTCAGCCAGGGCACCAAAAATATGACAAGAGAAAGCCGGAGCAAGGAACCCCTATAGCTTGGCCTCTCTGTCAATTTGGACTTCAAACAAATATAGATAAAACACTTGCAATCTCAACTCACAAGACTGCTTTGAAATTGTCAACTCAAGCTATTGGCCATGGAGATTTATAAGCACACGTCCACCCCCAACTCAAGAAGAGCAAATTGGTTGCAAGACATGCGATTACAGCACTCGTTAGCCATACTCAACAAGACCTAAACCACATACATCTACATGCATCATCCATAAACACCAAGCTGATGTACTCTTTCCTATCTTGATAAGAGATCAGCCCTCTAGTGGCTTGCATCCGTCCACAATATGCATACATCATACTTGTCAACTCTAAGTTGTATATTGCCAACACTTCATCCCCATGGGTTCCCCCTACAAAATCTCCATGTGTAGGCAATTCATCATGAGCTGGTGCAACCCATAAGCAGCATCCCATGCCTCTTAAAGCTTGCCAAAGGCCTCAGGCTTCACATCCTCAACTGATCCGCATCCTCATACGCTATATTCTTCATGCTTGATTTCTTCTGTATTTACTTTGTAATAAACTCCTCAGCTTGAGTGGCTAGGCCAAGGAGAAGCTAACACTTAGGACAGCTGCTTACAAACTGTATAGCTTATCTACGACCCCCCCTTCTAATTGGCGGTTGCTTCCTTGCATATGCTGATTGGTAGTACTCCAACTAGAAGCTGTAGAGATGTGTCCTTGCTCCCCCTCCTGTGCTTCGCGAGGCTTCTCTTGCTAAAAACACAGGCCATGACAATCATTGCTGCTCCCTTTTTTCCCTTCAAAAACGTTTTTGTAATTTACCCTTTAAACTTGGCTCAGCCCACACTCGATCCCTTGCACAACTAATAAAGGGAGCTCGAGCATACAATACCCACTCCCTTGCAGAATCTCCATAGCCTAAGCTTGTGAATTCTCTCGAGCTCATACATCAAGAAACCTTTTAACATACCTCTGAATGAGGGCTTTACGTAGAGCATTACGATGGACATGCATATGATATCTCTGATGGTGTTTGACCAAGAATAAACCGCACAGAAATCTCACCACTCATCTTGCAACTCCTCATGTCACATTTTTCCAGGCCACTATAGAGCTTTCATGGTCTGTAGTACCACTCTGAATCCAAAAAAAAATCACCATCGGCACAACTCATACATGAGTATTCCTATGGCATCTTTGATCAAACGCTAGACGTAAGCAATCCTTGTGATCCCAAATTAGGACAAAAATATTCATCAAGAAACCACTGAGGTGTGAGCTCATACACACAAACTACAGAAGCACATGTCATCGCCTTCCAAGCGGAAGCCCTCATATCTTATGATGCATAAACCCGATTGACAAGCTATAAAGCACAGCTAGAATCACTCATTAAAAACCATCTTCCAAAGATTCATTTGACCCCAAAAGAGTAGCAAACAGACAAGACAAAACCAAACCTTTGTACAAATGGCCATACGAACCACTTCCCAAGTGCAACGGGCTATATCATGCCTATGTACAAGAGGCAATTTGACAAGCATTCCGGTTCTATTGATTAGCTTCTTGCCCATTTAAAAAAAATTTGACAACGTCTTCACAGGAACCATTATTGGAGGTAGCGTCCATGAGAGCAATCTTTGAAATAAAAATAAATTCATATAATTCTGTTTCAGCATTAAATTCATCATTTCCCTTTCCTACATTGCTCAAAATATGCTCTTCTGAAACTGAAGTTGCTACTTTCAATTCTGCATTTGCCTTGGTTTTGCTTCTTGCAAAAAAGTGTTCCCAAAATTCATCATAGTTAAGGAACTGCATCTGATCCCCTACACCTTTACTGAAGACAATCTGGCTTCGTTCAGTGATCTCCTTTATTTCCAGATCTAGAATCATTAATCTTTTGCAAATAAATTCCTTTGCAAAATAGTCCTACCGTGTGGGATATGATTTTGTCAGTTCTTGAATCTGTTTTCTAAATCTGAGTTTACAACCTCTTCAAAAGCTGCAATCATCCGATTTTTTGGCACATTTTGGCTCTTCATCTCGGCTTCATAACATGCAATAAAACCTTCTGGATCATATCCCTAAAAATTACTATAATTCTATCGTATAACATTAAGTGCTAGCTCTGCAACATCATCAATTTGCTTTTTTATCTACATGGCTTTCGCTTCCTGCAGACATCCATGAACTTATTCCATTATTTTTGGTAATTCTGCAACTGCTATATTTTTATCAAATCCATTGGTCACTGCTTCAATTGTTCTGGCATCTCCATCTCTACCTCCCACCCTGGCTCGGTTTCGCGTCGGATTCACCAAATATGTCGGGGGATATGTGTTCAAAACGTGAGCCGGGAAGGCACTCTGCCTATGGCTGTGAGAGGCATGCGAGAGAATAAGAAAAACAGATGCATCTGGATTTGGAAATCACCATAATCTTCAATTAATCGATTCAAGCTCTGAGTACATTTTAATCAATAGCCAAAGCGGGCTGTTAGCAGCAGTGACACTTGGGTTAACTAAAAACTAGGAGTTTAGGCTCCGTTTACAATTACCCGGACGGTTAACAACTCCTTGATTTATAAAAAAGGATTAAATAAATCCAAGATGTCGTCGATGATCAAAAATTTACTCCGTTGCTTTGAATGTTGTTGAACTCTGTATATTTTCACTGCTTTCTCTTACACACACACACACACACACACACACACACACAGAGGGAGAGGAAATTCAAATGGCCGTTCTTAGAGATATGTCCAAGTGGTGTTTGTAACATAATTGATCTTGAAGCTACAATGATAACAACTAGGAGCACCTACTCCAGATTTTATGATTAATCAAAGGAGCTATTACATGACCATGTTGTATGTGTGCTTACATGAACTTTTACAACTTCATCATTCTAAGTTTTTTGTGAAGGGGTCCATAACAATCATGATTAATGGAATTTTATGTTTTAATGTAGCCCACGATCATTGTATGTGTTTTGCACAAGTGACCTTTTACACCTAGACTACCTCACATGCTTTGATGGTTGTACTCGATTTTAATTATGGCTAGATATCTTTAACTTGTGTGCTCCACAAATTTACACCCTGGAAATTGAGCATGCAACCTCACAGGCTACACAAGCTCCAATCAAAGATGTAATGTGGAGAGAGAGAGAGAGAGAGAGAGAGAGAGAGAGAGAGATTTCATTATTGTCCTACAAGGTCCTAGTGTGGGCTGTGTAACTATAAGTGACTTCTGACGTCAAGAATTGTGGAAATAAGTGTTGCAATAGAGCACATCGTGGTTAGAAGAGGAATGTGTGTCAAAGAGGAGAGGAGAGATTTTAGCGACGAGGGAACATTCTGGGGGGGGGGGGGGGGGGGGGGGGGGAGAGAGAGAGAGAGAGAGAGAGAGAGAGAGAGACCCTTCATGGTGATATTCTAGAAAAAACAATGTTTTAACGTTGCTATCGAACATGTTGCCCACACCACCATCAAACTTGTTGAGGGTGGCAAAATCTCAAGGGGGCAATAATAAAATTGGGAGAGCGATGGTTCGATTAGGACACCTATCCTTCTTATGGAGAGGATGGAGATTTTAAGTGCTGAAGCGCCAGAAGGAGATGGAACTACGCACTTGATGAACTCCATCAGTCCACGCAAGGGAACCGAAAGAGAGCGCCGCTTTTTGTGGAAATACGAACTCTTGAGCCTCTGCTCTAAACGTGATAGAAAATGAGATCTTTTGACCCACTCTCTCAAAGAAGAGCTTGTTGGGCATCACCACAACACTCACATTTGTAGGACTCTTTACTATTGCTGTGTATGCAGAGCTAGCTATACCCACATTTGTTAGTGTCCTTGTGAATGTAGCCTCAAATGCGTTGCCCTTATTCTGATTATATACTACGCTGAATGAAGGGTAGTTTAAATCGCCCGCCTTGTTTGGACTTCTTGCTCTATTGCAGATACCTGCACCCACAAATACACCTATCATCGCTTCTGTATAGTTTTGACTACACAGAAAATCGGTATAGTCTTGGGTGGTTATGTCATAGACCAAGCCTGGCTTGAATGCCATGCTCGGATCGATGTGGCCTGCACCGTAAGCAGTCGGATCTGCCGCGGTTCCAGTCCAGGCATCTGCTATTGCCAATCCTGTGTTGTCCGTTACCTTTGCCGTTGTCATAAGTGCGGATCGGATTGCTGCCGGGCTCCATGTGGGATGTATAGCCTTGAGAAGTGCCGTCACACCTGCCACATGTGGGCATGACATCGACGTGCCTGAGACGATATTGAAAACCTCTCTCCTTCTGTCTTCAGCTAATCCTGAAGGTGCTTGAAATCCTGTCCATGCGGCAAGGATGTTGACGCCAGGTGCAGTGATGTCAGGCTTCAAAATGTCCGGAGCAATGAGGTTAGGACCGCGTGACGAGAATGCAGCCATCATTGGAGCTGGCCTAATTCCAAGTTTAGTTCCTAGAAACTGTACATGAGCTGTTGGATTGTTGGTTGACTTGATATATTGCAAGATCTCCTTCACCGAAGAGTGCCCAACCAAGGTAGCAGGGAGAATGTGGTGACTTAAAGAGGTGAGGTCCTCACCTTTGGAAACACCATTGCCGAGAATCATGCCGATGCCACCAGCTTTAAAGACAGCAAACCCCTTTGCTTCCTCATTTTTTCCATCATGATCAACACATAGCACTATCTTCCCCTTGATGGCATCAGATGAGAGCACATCTGAAGACATACACTCCCGGGCAAGGGATGCATTGCCACCCGGTACCACCACATCGCCTGCATAGACCAGTCGTAGCTGCTCATGTGGGTCATCTTTTACTTTGGTATGCCAAAAGGACATGCCCTTATACTGCTTCCCATTCCCCAAGATGACTGGGGCGGGGAATTCTCTGTCAACTGAGCTTGCAGCGATACTGAATATCCATGGAGCAACACTTGTAGTGCTTCCAAGTGTTGGTCCAGCATTACCTGCCGAGCACGATGTAATAATCCCCTTTGCCATTGCTGAGAATGCACCTATCGCAATCGCATCTTTGTAGAATGGGTGTGCTATTGTGCCACCGATAGATACAGAGATAACATCCACACCATCAAGAATGGCAGCATCGAACCCCGCAAGAATATCAGAGTTAAAGCAAGAGGAATTCCAACAGACTTTGTACATTGCAATGCGTGAATGTGGTGCCATGCCAGAAGCGGTGCCAATCGCAGCACCAGAGAGGCTAGCATCAGGTACAAACATGCCAGCGGCAATGGAGGATGTGTGCGTACCATGCCCATGACTGTCTCGGGGGGATGGGAATCCGACAAGCGAGCCGGAAGCCGCAACCTTAAAGCCACGAACGAAAGTGCGTGCACCGATGAGCTTGCGATTGCATCGGGAGGAATTGAAGGAGGGGGATGATTCACAGAAGCCTTTCCACCGGGGAGGCACAGGGGAAAAACCGGCATTGTCACGGAAGCTGCTGCGCTCCGGCCAGATGCCGGTGTCGAGGAGGCCAATGATGACATCGGCACCATGCTTACTGGCAGGCCAGATACCGGCAGCGGATCCGATGGGAGAAGTTGCAAGGCTGAGGAAAGCAGGAGTGCGAGTGGTGAGGATCTCGACATTGCTGTCTTCGAAGGCGACCTCGATGGAGGCGATCTGGCGGAGCTTGCGGACTTCGGTGGCGGTGAGAAGGGCAGCGAAACCTTGCATGGCGATCTGGTAAGAGTAGAGCAAGCGCTCTTCGGCACTGGAGGGGATGGAGAGGCCGAGAGCAGAGGCCAGGAGAGAGAGGTGCCATTGGTGGAGAGAGGCGAAGCGAGAGGGCTTCTTGTTGGCGGGCACATGCACAAGGTACGTTTGGAGAGAGGAGCGATTAGAGGCTGGCGAAGGAGCTCCCTCTGCAGGCTTAGCTGGTACTGGGACTTCTTCAATTATCCCACATACAATGTTGTTGCGACCAACGTTGAGTAGCACCACTACAATATAAATATAAACCCACAGTCCCATGCCCATTTTGGCCCCCCTAGGCCTCATGCTTCTATCCTTTGGCTTTCGGTTATAAAGTACCATACACCCCTTTGACCCTATCCTCCAATAAGCTCCTCCATGTAGGCCCATACAACAAGTCAACATCTTGCCACGTCGAAGACGCCTAGCCTAACGAGGTTGCATATGTTTCAAGCTCTATATCGTTAGAAGGATGTAGCCCCTTTTGGGAATCTTCACATACACAATCGTGCATTGCATGATCGAGTCTTGAGAGCACATTAGCAAAATTCTTTTCAATTGTGCATAAGAGTATACTAAGTAGTGGAAATTTTTAAAGTGGGGATTTTGCATGTCGCAATCACAAGATCCTTATGATGCTAGGCAATGTAGGCATTCACAACTTGCCACCTTAAAAAGCTTTCCTTCTTATATTGAATTGTTTGACTTGAGATCATGAATGGGAAGATTGAGCTGGAGACCCTACTAGTCAAAGTTTACATAGCCACTTCTCGACATGACTTAACCCATATTGACGCTTCGGCACACAAATAGGGGGACCTCCTGAGTCCTAAGATTCTCCCAGTCCCATAGGGAGGGGGTAATTGTTACAAAAGAAACTTGATAGGATCTCTCCCCCATAGGGGTCTTGGAGGCAGTTGTGGAGGGACATCTCCGTATGGTGTGGGAGTCCCATATCAATTGTGGAGGGCATGCCACCTAGATTGATGGAGCTACCTGGAGTTTCGCAGGGGGGTGCCTCACCCACCCTCCACACCACTCTATCACCCTCCAAATTGCCACGTGGCAGTTGTGATTGCATTGTCACCGATAACAATATTAGAAATCATGTAGCTCCTTGTTAAATTGTGCACTATGCTACCTCTTCCCACTGCGCCCTTGAATTCATCCATCCCGCGGCATTGTGGTGGAAGTGCACGCACGATAACATTTGCTACAGTTGCACGAACGCAAGCCAACAAGGTAACTCTCTCTCTCTCTCTCTCTCTCTCTCTCTCTCTCTCTCTCTCTCTCTGCTATATTGTGCAACCTGTAGCATAATTCTACATCTCCAAACCGCGCTCCATGTCTGCTCCTTACCTCCGCCCAGAACACACGAACGTGCTGCCGATTCATCCCGTCAGCTAGCCACTGCTCTCTCCCCCCCCCCCTCTCTCTCTCTCTCTCTCTCTCTCTCTCTCTCTCTCTCTCTCTCTCTCTCTCTCTCTGTGCAGCATGCCTCGCCTTCCTCTCCTCCTTTCTGACGAAGGCTTTTACGGCACAACCTCCATGCAGGTAGCTTCAAAAGAGTTGGTGTTTTTATTATTATAATTGGATGCCATTTGCTACAGACGGGAGCGCGGAAAGCCCTGCAAAATACTCGAAATAGCACATAGCAATCCATAAATCAACAAAACTGTATACCTAGCACATCCACGAACTCGTAATCGAAGCTATATGCGAACAACGAGAGACGTAGAGCGGAAGAGAGGGAAAGAGCACGTGTAGGCACACCTCCTAGAGCAGAGTGGTACGCCGGACACGGCGAGAGAGAAGAAAGAAGAGGAGAAAAGAGGAGACATGAGCACTGGGTGCAATCTCCCCCCGTGCAAGAGTGACCATTTCCCTCTTGCATGTATTTGATTTATAGATTTCTTGAATGGTCAAATTGAGTACAAACTAGCCGGCCAGTCATAAATGGCCAAAGCTCATAAAAGAGCACTTGAATAAATATTCATAAAATGTAATATCATTTTGCAATAGCCTAGCTCGGTCAGGCCTTTTCCACATGTCAGCTGCAATAAATAGTAAAATATCAATTCTATAACACCATTATTTGGCTGTGTTGAGTGGTTAATCATTTGTGTAAATGACCTTGTGCTTTACTGCAATTATTTTGCTACGCTCAGTGGTTAATCATTTGTGTAAATGACCTTGTGCTTTACTGCAATTATTTTGCTACGCTCAGTGGTTAATCATTTCCATGATTTCGATAAATTGATCAAACTAAAGTAACTATTGTAATCCGTTCACATGAGAGTGTACACTCTTTTCGTTTGGTGCATGGGAGATAGTTATGTATGGTTGTCTATACAATGCCGTGGAGGGTTGTTGTAATCCATTCACATGAGAGTGTACACTCTTTTCGTTTGGTGCATGGGAGATAGTTATGTATGGTTGTCTATACAATGCCGTGGAGGGTTGTTGTATAATGATGTCAATAACGATCCTCTGTTTTTCTACAATGATTCTCTACGTTTGCCTACAGCCATGTCATCTCGAGAGAATTTGCCGATGGATCTCAACAACAAATCGAGCAATGATGGTGAGGAGGTGCCTTCTTCCATCCTGCCAACGGAGTCCCTACTTGAGTCGACGATCGAAGAGCTGGCTGCGGCAATCCGTCCAATGGCGCCACAAAAGGGATCACCTCGACAAAACTCCTCGATAATGAGGTATAGCTTGCAGCCAGAGCAAGCTGGATTGCCAATCCGAGGCCTAGGCGGCTCATGTGTTTGGGAGCCTTCAGCAACACCTCCTCGATCAGCCTTCGTAGATATTGGACTATGCCCTAATCCACCAATCATCTTACCTAGGGTGCGGCCAATTCCAATAAGGCCATCCTTGTAGTCAATACCGCGTCCTCTGTGGTCCAGAATGTCACTACCGTTGTCTGCACGTCCCGCATCGACTCTACCATCACCAATCAAGCATGCCTCCCATCAGGGCCTACTACCACGCAGCAGGTTGGCTCCTATCGCTATCCCTAGTAATAGCAACACCTCGGTAGAGGGAGCATCGGCCCCTTCATTGATCCAAACGCCACAAACGACTGCACGAACGAATTGGCGGCTCCGCGAGATCATCACTTTGTCGGGGTCAAGAAAGAAGTAAAGGTTCGCCAAAATGAAGGAGGGGTTTATGAGCGCACTCGTCGCAACCGTTGGCAAGTGATTTCTGAGACATGTCAGGCACGAGGAGTCATGCGTAATAAGGCACAATGAAAAACGAAGTGAGAGAAAGTACACTCAGTATTCAATAGGCTGAATGACTATGAGAGAAAGATTCCTCAGGGTGGTCTAGCTACTCGCAAATGAGTCAAATCGAGCGGTGCACAAAAGGGTTGCCTGTAGAAGACTTTCCATTCAAACTCTACAACAAAATGCAGATGCTTTTCGGCGGGGACCACAATGCCGACATCGGGGGTTTGCTGGTTGACTCTATGGAGGATGACAAGACGCCCACCCTAGCCCAGTGGAAATTGATCATTGTTTTTATTTTCGATACAATTTTTATTTTGCATCGTTGCCTTCATCCTAATTTCTTAACTTCTTCGCATGTAGGTGTTAACCCTCGTGGCTCACGGACACCCTATCGCCTACGACGGACACCGTAACCGTATTATTTATTTAAGTAGAGTCAGCCACCGGGCTTGTCGGTCCAATAGGGAAAGGAAGAGTGATCGCCGATGAGAGGCGCATTCTAACACGAACATGCTAGGGTTAGTTGGCTAAGCATGGGCACCCAAGTGTGAATGGGGTGAGCTCACATAAAAGCCAATTAAACCTAAAATTGAGTCATTCTCTCATTGTGCAATAGAAGCTGCTCTTGCTCCATCTCCACCTTCTCCTTCAACATCTCCTTGTGTGTGTGTGCGTGTGTGAGAGAGAGAGAGTGTGAGAGTGTGTGTGCGATCGAGCGTTGCGGCGGCACGACGGCGGCGAGGCGGTTGAGCGCGGCACGACTGCAGCTTCTTCTTCATCGCGGCGAGGAATCCACTACGAAGGCGAGCGTAGAGCGGTGAGTGACACACCCTTTGCTCTCTTGAGCTTGCTAGTTTAGGCTTGTTGTGTGCTTGGAGCCATTTGTGGCTCGCACACGGTGTATCGGCAAGTCCTTTGCTTCGACAGTGCGGCAAGGAGCGCACATTTTTGGCGCCGCTGCCGGGGAAATGCCCTACATTAAGCTCGGTTAAGCACTTTACGCTTTCTTGTGGTGCAATTTCTATCATAGGAAAGGTAGGGAATGAGTGTATGTAGTTGTGTGGAGAAGGTTTTGTGAAGAAGGAAGGTGTGTGGTTGTGTGGAGAAGGTTTTTTGTTACACTGTACTGTCTTTTTTGTTTTCTGTTAAAGAAAGAGTTACATTTTTTTGCAATGTATTGTTAGAATTAAGGTATTAGCTATGGAATGTTAGTTTTGTAAGGTTCAATGTTAGTTCTGTAAGGTTAGTTTTGTAGATCTGTTAGCTACTGTAGTACTGTGTAAACAGTGTTAGAGTGTGTGTGGCAGTATCTCCATTAGCTGTAAGTAGATAAGGTAGGTGTTGGTTAAGTGTGTGTGTGTGCGCGCGCGCAGCGGCGCGGCCGCGACGAAAAAAAATTAATTAAATAAAAAATAAAATAAAATAAATATAAATAAATAAATAAATAAATAAATATGTATATATAATAAATAAATTTTAAAAAAATCCGAAAAATAAAAACATGAGTGAGGGGGCGGTTAGATTTTTCGAAAATAAAAAACGTGAGTTATAAAAACGGACAGGTTGGTTTGTATAAAAGTTAGATCGGGAACATTTCCCCAAGCCCAAGCCCAAGCTTTAGTCCTCAGTCTTGTGATTTATAATAGACTCACTCTTATATATATACCCTACCTCCTCAAGAGGGAATGAGAGCATGTGGGACAAGTCCTCCACTCTCCTCCCTTCTCTTCCCACTTGCACCCTTAGACTTGCTATTTGGAGCCTAGTTCCCCAGCTAGGAAAAGACTGTTTCGGGCTTTTCTGGAGCAAAATAGAACCAAACGGTGGGTTGTAAAGCACAGCGCGTCCCTCCTAGCGATACGCTCGTTTTGAGCTATCACACGGCCCATTCCACGACACGCTCTAAAAAATCTAGCAAAAAAACAAACAAAAAACACGCAAAAAACTAGTCACAAGGCCTCCTAGAGTAGCTTTTGGACACCTTAGGGTATCAAAAGCACATGCACTTACGCTCTGGGCGGGTGCTAGAACACGAGCATATTGAGGGTGCCTCTGTTCATACCGGCACCCATTACCCATCCACGATAGGCTCTAGACCCTCAGCGGGGACACAAGGTAGCACCACCCAAGACCCTAAAATAGCCGCTAGTGATTCCTCCTCTGACTCAGAAATCATGGAAGCATACCCTACCCAAAACACTGAGAGAGAAGGCCATGCACCTCCCGAAGCTCCACAGCCTAGTACTAGTATGTTTAGCCGTTTCATGGAAACATTAGGTAGAGCTACACGCTCGGAACCTGATGCAAATGACGCACACGAAGGGGGTGGGGAAGTGGACTCTCCTTTCACATCGCACGTGGACCCCACACCCCCAAAGAGTGTCCATGTGGATATCCTGCCAACTTCTTACCAAGAAGGCCCTGTTGAGCTACCTCCTTCAGAAGTTCCCTCTAGAGTACCGTTGCTGACAAGTAAAACCACGGGGAGCAACATTGCTTCTACCTCACAAGAAACCGTTAACACGTCGACTCTAGAAGGATTGTTCATTAATGATCATTGGACATACGACCTCCACACTGAGGTGTTGACGGATCTACACTCTGGCCACGCCTACCATGTAGGATGGATAGAGATTGTACGATCCACCTCTAGTGCCACGAGCCTCGAAGATCAACAGAAAATGATATGTAATGTTATCCATGGCATTATTCAATCAGAAAGGCAAAACCGAGGGGTAAATATACTCTCAACTGGCCCCATGAGATTTCTGGATACGAGCAAGGCTCAACAGCCTACTCTATCACAAATGGAGACTCCTCTAATGAGCCCCATGGACCCATCTTACGTCATTTCACCTGGGGTCTCTATGCAATCTGAGCCTCCGAGCGACAACTTTAGCTTCCCTAACTTGGCTCAACCCTCTATTAAGGAAAACACAGTGCTCACTCCAGGGATAAGCCTGACAGAGAATGTACCGATGACATCTACAGTTAGCGCAGTGCCACTACCTAGTGTCGTAGTACCTAATATGGGGCCTCGACCGTATGTGCCTCTAGCCCCTTATGCACACATGGCCCCCACACCTCCAATTGTACCACTTGTTCATGCTCCTCGAGTGCCGCTCCCTAGCCCTTATCCGAGTGGACCTATGCCCGGTTATGTTCCATATCCTGCATCATCCACACATATGCCAAGACCGGTACCCGTCCCTCTCCCACATATGATTCCAAGAGTACCTCCACCGGCCCTGCCTCCTCACATAGGTGACTTGGCAGCGTTTGCTCAAACCATAGGTCGATCTATCGCGGAAAATATGCGCCATGCATCTGATAGAGAGCCTAGAAGTAAGGCAGTAAAATTGCCAAACTCACGCAAAAATTCAATGGGGACGAAGATGCTAGAAAACACATTGAAGTGTTTGAACAAGTATGTGATTCCTTAGGGGAATGCAACGAACTACATAAGTGCAATGCCTTAAGCTTGACATTAAGTGGGAAGGCTGGAGATTGGTATAGAACCCTAAGGGTGGACGAGAAAACAATCTACCCTACCCTTCGAAGGTTGTTTCTAAAGGAGTACATACGAGAAGGTGTGCTTTGGGGTGTAGCATCTCAGCTACAGAAGGCCGAACGTAAGGAAGGAGAGTCAGTAAGGGACTTCATTAGTCGTCTAAAGCACTTAAACTCTCGCTGCCCTGTAAATGAGCGCTTCAACAATAACCAACTGCTTGATCGATTCATTCGAGGGTTGAGGAATGAAGGAATCTATAATGGACTAGTGATTAGAGGTATCACAACCTGGGAAGATGTCACTGCCAATGCAATCCAATTAGAGGACAACTTGATGATAGCAGGCATGAGGGTGTCTACTGACACGAGATCCACTAGCTCAGAAGCCATTGAGTATGAACCCATGACTGCAAAGCCCATTGCCAATGAGCCAAAGGTATTTGAGACATTCTTGACAGACCTCACCAAGGCAATCCAAGAGTCTCTTAAGGATAATCGACCCCCTCAAAATAGTCACATGTATCCAAGAAGGGAGCAACAATGGTGTTCCATTTGCTTAGGTCCACATAGCACTAGTGAGTGCCCTACGTTTAGAGTAAAATTTAATGGAACTTGCAACGCATGTGGTAGGTATGGTCACCAAGCTAAGTATTGTTTAATGATCAAACGTATGATGGCAAATAGACAACCTGTAGCCTGGACGGATGCGCCTCGAGCTCCTGTATTGATGCCTGATCCACATGTTGAGCAACTACCGCAACACATGGTTCCTAGATCTCAAAATGTTGTACAAGCTACACCACTACCACCTCCGGTGCTAGGGCCGCAGCCCCCGCATCCAAGAGTCGCCCCTATGAACCAAGTGGGTTGCGAGCCATCTAATGCTTATGCAGATGGATGTGAGGAGGAAATAGACACTAGTATTGCCTACGCACTTGATACATTGGAAGAGTGTCCTATATACTACATGGAAGATTGTTGGGGGCAAGTCAAGCCGGTTTATCAAGCTACTGCTCTCGCATCTAGAGGTCAAAATATCAACACCCAGGCTAGGAGGCCACCTCTTCAATGCTACGAGTGTGGTGGACCACATCGAGCAGCGGAGTGCCCTATTAGGCTGCAAAAGAATGCTGCACAGATGCAGATGAATCAAGGGAGCACGTCTGCAATGCCAATACTCACATGTAATCATTGTGGCATAGATCACTTGATTGCCCAATGCCCCTATAACCCAAATGCGCCTAAAATCACACCCCTAAATTTGGTCGAAATTGCTAGTGTGACATCGCCAATACCACCCGTCGCACCCGCTTATGTGATTACACGGTCCATGCTTCAAGGGCCAGGCCATATCCTCGAAGAGAGAGATACCACGTCAGTTATCCAAGCAAAGAAAAAGAAGACACGAAGGAAGAGATCGCAAAATACAGGAAATTCAAAGCCAAGTTCCAAAACAAACATAGGAACAGGAGATGACCCCGTGTATATGAATGACCTCGAGGATGATTCAGATTCAATCGAGACAATGGAGACTAGAACCAATACCACAAAGGGAAAGAACGACAAAGAAAACCGTAACATGGAACCAAATGAAAACCGAATAAGAGAAAACCATAAAGAGCCTCTGAAAACACCACAAGTGTTTCCAAATCCAATCCAAGGACCCCAAGATAAACCGCAGGGGCAAAAAGGGAAGAATCGTAAAAAGAAGATTGGGACGTACCCAAACCCAGTAGACGAGATTGAGCAGGTGAAACATCTAAGAGGTTTAGTGGAGGAGACTCAAGGAGAACTAGAACCAGAACCCATGCATGTCAAAATTCATGACACAGTGTTTCCCACGCAAGTTCATCCACCCCACATGAACCATAGACCGTTAGCCATATCTAGTATCATCCAAGAAGGGAGTGAGGACAGGACATCAGAAAGTGAGCATACACCCTTCTTGTTGGAAAGGATGTTTAACGAAGGAATACCTGATCCCATTGAGGAATATGAGATTCCATCCTCACCAGTTCCTAGTCAAGGACCTACACCTTGCAAAATGCCAATGAATGTTGCCAAACTAGTGGACTTCATGTCTTCTGAGGTCCGAACCACGATCATAGCAAAGCTGTATGGAGATCCTGAGTTATTCCTTGCACTTCGAGCATTCCTTAACGGAGAGCTACGAACGGGATTACCGCAGTTTGTGCAACCAAATAGGCCTGACTCGATTATGATTGATGAGGAAAATCATGTGCAATCACTTGACTTAGATGGACACGAGTCTGTGATCGAGGTACCCATTAACGAATTAGGGCAGTATTTTGAAGGCAACGAGTCTAATGCGACCCTACCCATCACTAACAAGGGATTAACTATAAAGGGAATTCTTGATGGTGGCGCGGGAGTTAGCATCGTTACAAAATATTGTTGGGAATCCATGGGAAAACCCCGCCTCAGTGTTACTAACATTGTGGTAAAGATGGCAAATGGTACCATAGCCAAACCTATGGGGATGCTCAAGGATCTTAAGATCAAAGTTCTAGGACACAAGGTACGACATACGTTCATTGTAATGGATTTCTCTAAACACCTTATGTCATATGAAATGATTTTAGGACGACCATTCATGAGGGAAGCACAAATGGTTCACGATTGGTCTAAAAATCATGTCTATTTGCAATTCCAAGACTTTGTCCTTAGAGTGGATTTGGTGACTGGTAAGGTACACCCCTTAGGGAGTAAAACCATTATAGATCATCGCTCTGACACCACAGTTCACTCGGCCCCACTACAATATTGTTACACTTGTAAGAAGGATACAGACATTGGCCAAGATTCTCCTTACATGGATGTGTTACCGGGTATGACAGAATCAGACAACGTAGACTGGGTACACCTAGCTGCAACCATAGATACCTGGGGAAATAGAGGAACCACTTGGGTCACACCAGAGGGGGAAGAGGTACCACAAATTGCACCTCTGAACATGATAAGTGCCATACATGCATCTTCTAAGGGCAAGGCAATTGTAGACCAATCTGACAGTGACACCGATAGCTCAATAGAAGACTTTGACCAACACGACTCAGACACTGACTCCCAGAGTGAAACGGATTCTGAATCTCATGAATTAGAGAGTGGAGCAAGTTCAGAGTCAAAACATTCGGAAGGACCGAGCACATCAACCGATGATAGCTCCTCCGAGAGTGAAGAGGACACCAACGAGGACTCCTTTAGTGAGCCAGATCTAAATGCAAATCAAAAGCAGGTCTCAAATAAGAAAAAGAAAAACTTTAAGAGGCGTCGATATCGAGCCAATGTACATGCTAGGATAAAAAAGAAGAGATCCTCAGCAGAATGGCTCAGTTATATAGGAGCATGTGATGCTCATCGAAAATTGGTAGACGATTGGGGTGAATATCTAAAATGTTATGTGGTGTAGACCAAGACCCCATGACATAGCCCAATTAGAGATCATAGACAAGCCAAAGTTGAGCCGCACTGCAAGGAGGCGTCAAAACCAACAGTTAGCTCGACAACACAAGAAAGCAGAAATGGAAGCACAGACCAAAGCACAACCAGAGTCCACAGACTTGCATCCTGCACCAGAACATTTCAAATCTTACACTACGGGGGAAGCAAAGGTTGTGTACACAAAAGCCCAAAGAATACCTATCGATGGGAATAATGGAATCTATGATGGTCCAGCAATAGTTAAAGAAATAGAATTAGCCGACCCCGGTGAAGAATCAAAACCTGTTTTTATTGCCCAAGACCTCACAGAAGTTGAAGAGGCGGTCCTCAAAGAGCTTCTCAAGGAATTCAAGGACGTATTCGCTTGGACATACCATGATATGAAAGGTGTTCCACCTTCTGTGGTCCAACATACAATCCCTATGATTAGCACTGCGAAGCCCGTACAACAAAGACCCTACCCAATGAATCCTAAGTACGCAAAGATCATTCAAGAAGAACTAGAAAAGCTTATCAAATGTGGGTTCATATATCCTATTGAACACTCAGAATGGGTGTCTCCAATAGTTATCGTGCCAAAAAAGAATGGGAAACTCAGGGTGTGCGTGGACCTCAAAAAAGTTAATGCAGCTACTAGAAGAGACCATTACCCCCTACCATATTCCGAACATGTACTCGAAATAGTTGCAGGCAAGGAATCTTATAGCTTTCTAGATGGGTACTCAGGCTACAACCAAATCACGATAGCGCTAGAGGACCAAGCTAAAACTGCCTTCATCACAGAATTTGGCGTGTTTGCATTTCGTGTGATGGCTTTTGGCTTAACAAATGCCCCTGCTACATTCCAACGATTAACAAACATTGCTTTTAGAGAATATTTGAGAGAGTTTTGTGAAGCTTTCTTAGACGACCTTTGTGTTTACTCTTCTTGGAAAGAACATCTATCATGTTTGCGGAAGGTGTTTGAAAAGTGTAGGTTATATCGTATCTCATTGAACCCGTTCAAATGCAAATTTTGGGTCAAGCATGGAGTTATTTTAGGGCATATAGTATCTAAGAATGGTATCTCAACCGATGAGAGCAAAATTAAAGTGATTCTAGAGTTACCACCACCAACCAATTACAAGGGAGTTCAAAGGTTCATGGGACACGTGGGTTATTATCGACGGTTTATTTTATTTTTTGTTGAGATAGCACGTCCTTTGTACAAGCTTCTCATTGAATTTAAATGGACTGAAGAGTGTGACCAGGCCTATGAACAATTGAAGAAAACACTAGCAAGTGCTCCGATTTTAAGGACACCTAACTGGGATGTCATTTTCCATGTGCATATTGATGCATCAAACTTTGCTATTGGGTGTGTTCTCACTCAACCAGGAGAACATAAATTGGACTATCCCATTAGCTTTGCAAGCCGTCAATTGAACGATGCTGAAAGGAACTACACCACTACAGAGCGAGAAGGTTTAGCAATGGTTTATGCAGTAAAGAAATTTCGCTACTACCTTCTGGCAAACAAGTTTGTATTTTATGTGGATCATCAAGCGTTGCTGTATCTGGTAAACAAGACATGCTCCACAGGAAGAATCACACGATGGTTGTTAATTCTTCTGGAGTTTGATTTCACGATTGTAGTGAGACCCGGTAAAAGGCACGTCATGGTTGATCATTTGTCTCGCATACCCAATGGTGAAGCCCCTACAGGAGTTGATGATGAATTACCCGATTCTTCCCTATTCATAGTTGAGACTATGCCTGAATGGAGTGAGAACATTGTTAACTTTTTAGTTAATGGTTTTCCACCCAAGGAGCTTCGTAAGGATATCGCTCGAAGGCTAGTAAAAGAATGTGAACCCTATTGTTTGATTGCCGGAACTCTGTATAGACTAGGCAAGGACAATATTCTTAGGCGTTGTGCCCGCGAGGATGAATATTTGTATATCTTGCAAGAAGCACATATGGGCATAGCAGGAGGACATTTTTCAGGAGACCTGACTGCTAGAAAGGTGTTGCAATCAGGCTATTGGTGGCCAACTTTATTTAAGGATGCATCACTTTTTACAAAAGGGTGTGATGAGTGCCAACGTTACAAGACCACATAGCGCAAAGACAGAATGCCCTTACATCCTATTAAAGTAACCCAACCATTTGAAAAATGGGCCTTAGAATTTGTAGGTCCAATTAGTCCCGCAGCTCGCAACACTCAATCTCGATATATTCTAGTTGCTACGAACTATGTAACAAAGTGGGCTGAAGCTAAGGCTTCACAAAAAGCTGACGCGAGGACAACAGCTAAGTTTCTTTTTGAGAACATTATCACAAGATTTGGTTGCCCTTTTGAAATTGTTAGTGATAATGGTACCCATTTTATAAATGAGGTAATAAGAGAGCTTACCACGACCGTTATGATATCCCACCATAAGTCTACACCTTATTACCCGCAAGCTAATGGACAAGCCTAGAGCACCAACAAGACTCTAATCTCTATTTTAACCAAGACGGTAGAAGCTCATCGCACTGATTGGGATTTGAAGTTGACATCTGCTCTATGGGCTTATCGTACTGTTTATAAAGTGGCTATTAATTGTACGCCATTCAAAATGGTATACGGACAAGAAGCGGTTATGCCTTGGGAGTTTGTCATTCCTAGTCTTAGGGTAGCTTCACACGAAGGATGGAATGGTAACCCCTTAACCGAGCGTTTGTATATCTTAGAAAAACTAGACGAAGAGAGACAGTTGGCTGTGCAAAATGCTCTTGTGGAAAAGGATAGGAGAAAGAAGTGGTTTGATCGCCATGTGAAGGATAAGGACATCAAAGTTGGTGATAAAGTCCTTCTGTATGGAGTACGTAAAGAGAAGAAAAAGTTGAAATATGTTGGTAAAGGACCATATAGAGTATGTGAAATTACCCCACAAGGTACCCTTCGTGTGGAAACTCTTGATGGAGTTGAAACCATTGGATTCCTCAATGGGAGTAAATTCAAAAGATATTATGATCCTTTAAGCCAAGAAGAACTACGGGCCATTCATCAAAAGAAGGCCGCCAAAGCACAAACCGAGTTAAACAAGATACAAGCTCAAGCTGAGGCTAAGGAGCGACAACAACGTATAAGACAAAAACGAGAGGCTAACCTTGGAGTCACAAATGCATTCCACGTGGAAATCGAAGAGGATGGGTTGGACTCTGACACACCTCTACGATACCCTATTGAGTTAAATAGTGCCTATGGAAAAGTGCTATATAACGCCTTATTGGACACGGGTGCTAAATATAATCTGCTATCCTATGGGGTGTGGTGTCAGTTAGGGAAGCCACCTCTATCTGAGAGTATTATCCAAGTCAAGGATGTCAACAAGAAAAAAACTACGGTTTTTGGAATCTGGCACACTTCTGTCAGTTATGACAATGGAATTGTAGCTCAAGACTTTTTGGTCATGCCTACTGGAACTATGGAGGGTAATATAAACCTAGGCCGCACGTGGATGATAGCCACCAAATGCACTATTGATTGGGGGACTGGGGGTGTTACAACGCAAAAAACAACTCTTAGCCCTACCACTCAAGCCATAGTCCCTGAGATATTGCCTAAGGAAATAAAACCCAAGACATTGCATGTCCAGGAGGTTGAACCATACGTCCCCATAGCCCAACTCTCTAGAGCTTCAACTGATGTAGTTGAAAGAAAGCTTGAGACACACAAGAACCATCCTAATATAACAGAGAAAACATACAAGTGGGTCCCTAAAGCTTCTGTAGTGAGCATGGTTGATGCAAAAAAACGGAAACCTCGTAAGAACCGTCCCACTCACTCCAAGAAATGTAAAGAAACGTTGCGTTGGATTCCTAAACGACTATTGGAAGCCCAAGGATACTATGAAGGAAATGACCAAATTTGGGTGCCCAAACGTAAAGTGTACTCTTACCTGTCACCTGGCCCATGTAAACCCAATCCTGTGGCTCCAAAACAAATTGAAAATCGCGGAAAGGAAAAAATCATGGAATGTTACACACCCGCTCTAGAGCTAGTTTGGGTACCAAAGAAAGAACGATTTGTTCCACCTAGCTCAGGTACAGGGAAATCAAATGAAGCTTCTTGCTCTTCATGTAGTCAAATAGAAGCTTCGACACAACCTCCACCTACCACTGTACATATCCATACAAGCACGAAAGAGTTTGCACCTCCCGGGGTAAGTTCACCACCTACAACAATGTTGCAAATAAAATCATGGGAGAGTACCTTACCACCCTTGCAACTAGATGAAATGCATAGGGCGGTCGAAAACTATTGGTTAAAGCCTTCACCCATAACAACTTGGAACAATTGGTTTCAAAAGGTGACGACCTCATTCCAAAAGGTATGATCTACCCAAGAAAGGGGGGAGTGTTTGCTAACATCAATCATTCACTCGCTCCCCTCTCAACCTTCCTCCCTGACCTCTCAATTCCAATCTTAGGGAATGTATATATATAGCCTTATACTCACAAAAAACAAAAATAGTAAAGAGCAAGAGCGACTAGCAACGAGAGAGCACCCTATCAGATCTTACATATAAGTCCAAATTCACCGTGTCAATTCGAGCAACACAAAAAAACAACTCTTATGTTTTAAAGGCCTAACCAAATCTATCTGTATTGTCAGAAATGGCTACTTCACCAGAGGCATGCACTTCTATTTTTGATGAAAGGTACCCTTTGTCTTTTCCTCAAGTGTTCTACGTATGCTACCCTACACTTTCTTGCGAATGGGATCTGATAGAGAGCCTTGCATGTGAGAGGAATTTTGAGGAGTTAGAATGGCTGATACGTCTATGGCTAACTAGTGATCCCTACCCAGTAGCGAATGTGTCTCCAGTGGCACATGCTTATTCTTTTGCACAAGATGAGTATCCACGCATCACGAGGTTCTTGATTAGCATGCTTGCACAAGAGGATGATGAAGAGGAACTAATAGAGACCGAGGAAGACTATGGCCTCACGGACAACGATTTTATTTATCTAGATGATGAGGATAGAGGCCTAGCCTTAGGGTGGCCACCCGGTTTATATAATATCCTCTTTTCTTGATTCTAAAAGGGGTGACAGATAGGTAGGTTAGGGGTCTAGATTGTGTTTTGAGTTTGCTTTTTAGGAGTTTTAATTTTTCACACTGACATGCCTCCTAGAGGTATAGTGCCTGTTTTTGGATGTGTTAGGTAGGACTTATATGGATCTCCATCCACATGGCTGAGGACATCTGCTTCAATGAAATGAGCCACTCCATACCTCCAGGTGTACTACTTTCCATGATTCATGTTGGTAAATATGTGTAATTGCTAATAATGATTTTTCATGCTTTGTTTGAGTGCAATAGTTATGATTGTTATCTGACATTATAGATGTATAAATTTGTCTTTGCTTAAGTTGATTGAACTCCAGTTTAATCTTATGGATGAGCCTGGAGATTAGGAGACCGTGACTTTAGGTTAACTCATTTACTTGACCACTAGGCCTAGCTAATAAAATTATCCGAGTATTTGAGACCTTAGGAATGTTTTAGGCAGAGAAAGGCTTGCTCACTTAAACAACAAAAAACACAAGTGCGAATACCAAGGAAATGGAAGCAAAAAAAAAAAAAAAAAACATAAGTGCCACAAATGAAAAATCTTATGCTGGAAGAGAAATCTTGGCTTGAATTGGTACTTCACTCACATGTATTGTCTATGGTACTAGAGCCCTAGAGGTTCCCAGTGTGGGCGCTTTTCCTTAAGAAGCAAAAATCCCCGGACATACAAAATAAGCACACACGTCACATGCTTGTGACCCAAAGTAAAAAAGAAAAATAAAAAAATAAAGAAAAATTAAAAGACTTCCATTGAGCTTACAGTTAACATTTCAAGCTTTTGTTTGCAGTTGTGAGAACAATTGGCTAATCAAAGTTGAAAAGCATAATTAGGGAATCTTGCATTTAGATAATCTTCTTAGCTTAGCTAGTACTAGAGTAGTTGTTTTAACCTTAGTCATAGCTAACTAATTGATAGACTCACCCATAAGCTCAAAACTCTTGATTAATTAATTTACTCAAAGTGCAATTTATTTGTCCTTAATGGCAGTCTAACATTTCATAAATCTTGCATTTAGTCATTTCCACATGTACTTTACATTCCCCTCATGATTTATGGCAATATAATTCCGCTTGCTAAAATAGTGACTTTGCCTTGCAGATTCAAATCTAGATGCTCTACAACATGGACATACCAAGCTTCAACTCAATAGATTCTGAGGACGGAGTCTACATTAGGAAGGGGGGCAATGTTAACCCTCGTGGCTCACGGACACCCTATTGCCTACGACGGACACCGTAACCGTATTATTTATTTAAGTAGAGTCAGCCACCGGGCTTGTCGGTCCAATAGGGAAAGGAAGAGTGATCGCCTATGAGAGGCGCACTCTAACACGAACATGCTAGGGTTAGTTGGATAAGCATGGGCGCCCAAGTGTGAATGGGGTGAGCTCACATAAAATCCAATTAAACCTAAAATTGATTCATTCTCTCATTGTGCAATAGAAGCTGCTCTTGCTCCATCTCCACCTTCTCCTTCACCATCTCCTTGTGTGTGTGTGCGTGAGAGAGAGAGAGAGAGAGAGAGAGAGAGAGAGAGAGAGAGAGAGAGAGAGAGAGAGAGAGAGAGAGTGAGAGTGTGTGTGCGATTGAGCGTTGCGGTGGCACGACGGCGGCGAGGCGGTTGAGTGCGGCACGACTGCAGCTTCTTCTTCATCGCGGCGAGGAATCCACTACGAAGGCGAGCGTAGAGCGGTGAGTGACACACCCTTTGCTCTCTTGAGATTGCTAGTTTAGGCTTGTTGTGTGCTTGGAGCCATTTGTGGCTCGCACACGGTGTATCAGCAAGTCCTTTGCTTCGACAGTGCGGCAAGGAGCGCACAGTAGGCCACGAAGAAGACAACCACACCATGCCTACCGACGGTGACAGCATAGGTGAGGAGCAAAGACCGCCTCTTGCCGCAAACGATACTTGTGGGTTCATCGACGCATCAACAGAAGGAAGCTCAGGAGGGATCAAGCGAAAGCGGCAGTCGCGGGGTGAATGGCAACAACATCAAGGAGCTCGTGGACTCGACAAAGAACTTGACGATGGTGCTGCAAAGTTCAGAGGACCGGAAGGATGCACGTGAAGACACAAATTTGAAGGGGAAAGAGATTGTTGGAAATCGAGGAGGCGAGAAACCAAGCCACTCGGGACGGTGCTAATGCAATATGTGGCTCCTTAAACCGAGTAGCCAACTCCATTGCCTCTCTGGTTACACAAAGAGAGTGGCTATACGGAGAGAGTAGTACTTGGGGTTGCATTTCTAGGTGTTTGTTGGCATGCGGAAGGCCATAGGGTTTGGGCTGCAAAGTTGTTGCAATTTTTTGGCCGTTCGATATATTTACTGGATGAATGCCACATGGCCCTAGGTTCACTAAAGGTTGTTTGAGACAACCTGGAATGTGTTTTCCTGCTATGGCCTGGCAGGTCCCGTCGGTTTTTGCCCCGCTCCTAGCACAGAAGGCGACGCATGTAGGAGGTCTCGTCCTTTCATGAAGGTGGCGCGCAGCAGGTACATGTGTTTTCGTGATGCTCCTGCCAGAGGACGTGTGCAGTGGTGCAGGTCTTTCACACGGCAGTGCTGTTTGTTCAATACTGAAGACGGGCGCTGTCTGGATGCTTTTCGAGGTTGTTGATTCGTGTGATTTTAGGGGCGACTGCATTGAATAGCGTCAGCAAGTGTGGCCTCAGGTGCTGAATGGTGTTCGTCTTCATTCTCTGTTCTTGAGAGCACGTGTTGGGATGCAATGCTTAGAATATATTAATCTAGATGCTCATTGTAGCTTGTATAAAAGATCAGAAAAACGCAGTGTCATCAGAAGCCCTTGTCTAAGCCGATCGTCATTATGATGTGTCGTGCTTTTGTACATGTAGCAGAAATTCTCAAGTTTCTTTTACTGTTTGAGCTTTTGAGCTATCTATCTAGTGGAAGATTCTCTCTGTCCTGCTTCTGTAAGTATACCAGGAAGTCTTTTCTAAATATGCCAGCAAGTCTTTTGTACATGTAGCCGCAAGTCTCAAGTTTTTTTTATTGCTTCAGCTTTTGATGTATCTATCTACTGGAAGATTCTGTCTGTCCTGCTTTTGTAAATATGCCAGGAAGTGCCGATCTTTGCTTCGATGCTTAAGCCTTGAGCTATCACTATTTGGTGGAAAATTATCTCTTTGCTATACAATTTCTATGTGCTGATATGCTGGAATTCCAAATTTAAGTTCACTTGAGTCACCATATGTGAACAAACGTTTTCTTTTGCCAAATTCTATTGAAGAGTTTGCTGTTGGTTGTGAGGAGTTGAAATTTTCCGAGCATCTGCTGCGGATTGGTTTGAGGGTTTGTGTGTTTTGCTTAAAGTAGCCGGATCCTCTATTATCATGGCATCGGATGCTGGTATTGCTGGTAGTGGTGAAGGGAGTGCAAGCAATGCCTCGCCTAGCGGTGGTGAGAGCATGGACTTCTCTGGAGGTTTGTTTCCCTGCCTGCTCAGCGGTTTCGTGTACGCTTATGTATGCCGATAATTGTTGATTTACTTGTGCTATGCTGGTGTTGATTTTGACTGTCGGTCTTGGTTTCTTTTCGCTTCGAGCGATGCACTCAAAATGTTTCTTGCGTTGGTGTTCTTGCTGGTCCTGCTTTCTTTCGGCTTGGTGCACCTGATGAGGCAACTGAGCATGACATGATGAGCCTATTTCTCGGCCTTAGCTGCACTGCGAGTTTCAAGTCCTCAATAGACCAAAATATATTACTTGCCTATAGTTGTCATTAATAAAAGTAGTCTGCTACCCTTGTTCCCTAAGCCCTGCAGTATACTGTCAATCTCAGTCTTGGCCGGCTCTTGGTTATATGGAATCTTGCAACGAGCGAGCGAGAGAGAGAGAGAGCTGGACTAATAATCATCTGGCACAGCATCTGTTGCTGCTCTTTGTCATGCCCACTAAAATTGTTTCGAGATTATGTGAAGTTCCTTTAGTCCTTTACTACGGCAGCAAGGGACATCAGGATTTCCAGCGCTTCGACAATGACCAAGTGGCGGCTGGCAACGACAACTGGCAAGACACGTTGCATTATTGTTCCCGCCATTTCAACAATGATGCCCAGCTCATCTACCACTGCAATTACACATTCAATCTCAGAATCAACATCGGATTCGGGAGCCTGAAGCTTGACATTGACGATGAATTCGAACCCGGTGGCATTTATAACCATCATTCTACGCAAGGGCGGTGCAATTACACTATAGGGGACATCGGCAAGTAAAGTTGTGAGTAGCATGAGGAGTGAACTTGTCACATGTACATCGACTTTTCCTCCCACTACTCAGCCGCGTCAACTCCTCGACTAAAGGATCAGTCATCGTTTCCATGTGCAGACCTTTTGCATGACACACACATGGATGTTGCAGTTCCAAAACTAGAACCCTGCTTCTTGCTAGCGATTGCTTTGCTTTCTCCTCCCTGCTTGATCTGAAGCTACTGAAAATTGAGAACATATCATGTGTTCTGTAAGTATTGCATGGATCAGCAAATGCCACCGATGCATCCTGTTCCAGGACAGCACGCTCCGACATTGTCATTGTGTGTCACAGTGAGTAAGAGAGTGAGAGTGAGATAGTGTGTGTGTGTGTCTTACGTCTAAAACATTGCTAGATCTTGTTTTTTAGGGTCCATTCAAATAGATAATCAGAATCAATGTCCAAAATAAGGTGTTTAGAACTATATTGCCCAAATTTTGACCTTGGAAATCAAAGGTTGAATTAAATTGAAACTGGGAAATCTACGCTTCAAACTGGGATATGTGAGCATTGATTAACTTGAGTAATGGGGCTCGGACGGTAAAGGATGGCCTTCATACTTTGCGTATTTCTGTTGGGATGGGATGGGTGCAAGCAATGTAGACTCCTTGTCAGCATGGAGACCATTGCAAGGCCATAATCATTCACACACCTAACTCCTTGTTGCCATACCATACATGTCATGTGTAGCGTATCACAAGAAGCACGAGAATTCTCACAGCGTGACTTACCTCAACATCATGAGCTTCTGTGAGGGGGGCACCTTATACCTGGCTAGGTATGATTCGCGGCAAGGGGCTTAGCAGTAGCATCATGCACACGCAACGGCTGTCTCGTATCCCACAGGCCCACTCTTCTTATCCTCTGGTTATACCTTTTCCGAGCTGTCTCTACATGCAACAGCTCACAAGCCTTAGCAAGGCCAGGCTCGGGCATCAGTCCTTCATTAGCTTTTGACTTATGCATGTCTACACATGCTCGCATTTCTCGCTCACCTGAGGGGAGTGAATCAAGATGCTCCACCTGACGCTCTTTATGTTCATGCTCGCTTGAGTAACTTGCAATGTTGCTTCCTGGCTCGGAGGCCTCCATATACGTTGTCTCTCGAGCAGAGGCTCATGATGTTATGCATTGTATGAAAAACATTGAGAGACTCTGTTTTCCTGGATGAGAAAATTTCTAAATCTTCTTGTGTATGCAACCTGGCGAGGGATTTGAAACGTGACATTTTCCAAGATTAAATAGCTTGTTTGCTTGCTCACCCAAAAAGAAATCATATTCCGTGCAAGGTTGTTCGCATCCTTTTAATAAGTTCGTTTCCGCGCCTCGTTCTTCCTTTGCTTTTGCGAGTGTGCTGCTTGTAGGATGTTTTTTACGCTCTCTTTGCATTCCTCAACTAGTCAATGCTATGGTTAATTGGATTCTTGATTTTCTTTTCCTCTTGCAGAGCTGCGTAGGTTCGTTGAGTCTCCTCCATGTCCTGTAGGCAAACGTTCATCGCAGCGGGTGGTGTCAAGCTCTGCCGAGTCGCCGCCAGATCCGGCCTTTGCGGAAATCGCAAGTGGGAAGAGGTGTAGGCGTGCGTTGCTTCAAGGAAGCCCTTCTACCGATCTCGTTGGCAGTGCAGGTATGGCCGATGTGCACAATCATTCTTTGTGGAACAGCCTTAACGTGTCTACGGTGTTCTTTGCTATAGTGCATTATTTAGTGTCGAGTTGCGTTAAGATGGTGCTCTGCTTTTTTTTGCAGGCAAAGGATACTCTCCACTAGGAGAGGAGAGCGCACAAGCTCCGTCTTCATCTCAACAACAACTTCCTTGCCCATCTCGTGAATTAGGGAAAGCTGCAGCCTCCTTTTCTGAAGTTGGCAAATCTTTAGCTGCTCAGAATGTCTTGGACAGTGGCAAGCTACTAGACAAAGGGAAAAGCTTGTTAGTCAAGGAAACCTTGCCACTATTCATGATCAGGGATATAGATGAGGATAGTAAACCTATTTCCATAGAGGGGAAAATCTTGAATTGGTATGGCACATACCGTTCCATCTCGTCTAGGCAAAAGAAAAATGCACATTACTTCAAGTTCAACATCGTCGATGCCGAGTGCATCGACACGATCACGGTCGTCGTTGTGGATCCCTTCATTGAGACCTACACCAGGGAGCTCAAGATCGGCTTGTTCGTCAGGCTTGACTTTCCTCTTGTGAGGGCTAAAAACCATAATGATGCTGAGTAAGATTTGTTCTCCTTGCATGTCGATGCGTCGACAACCATTAGACCTTGTGACCCATTCCCCGTTACTTTAGCTTTCTATCCTAAGACCAAGATAAGCACATTTCTTGCTGACGCTGCAATTTCAGAGACTACTAGCCCACGTCCGCCCTTAGCAACACTGGCGTTTGTTGTCTTGCAAAGTCATAATTTCCATCAAAGCATTGGTAGTACATTTGGGGATTTGGTTGTTGCTGATGGCCCGACCCCATACGACAAAGCAGTTGTACATATTAGAAGCATTGTCTTCAACGTTTCTTTCTTTCGATATTGACAAACCTTTTGTCATATGTAGGTGAGCTTTGTCAACTCTCGAAAGCAAGACTACGATCGGGTCATGGCCCGGATGGCTAGGGAGGACATTGTTATGTTTGTGGCTAGGAATATTGGCCTCTTTGTTGGCAAGGTGCGCACATTGTCTGTTCTGGATGTCACAACTTTGGCCCCCATGCGAGGATCACGTTTGAAGGAAGAATTGACCATAGCATTTCATATACAGTGTGAGACTCTCGGCTACAATAGAGAGGTGACTTTGCATGGTTTGCACTCAACCGGATGAAGACATCTTTAGTGGTCTTTACTCGTTTGTTTTTTTTGTAGGTTGTGGGGACTTTGCGCTTTGTGAACTTCAATAGATCTCTCTTGCATTCCCAGTGCTTAGTTTGTGACTCGCCGAAGGTGAAGAAGGTTGAAGGCCAATGTGTTGTTCTCTTTGCAATAAAGATCACGTCATCAATATGACGCTCAGATTGGAGGCACAGATTCGAAGCAACATTGACAGACGTGTTGTGGCGGTTCAAGTGTTAGGATCTATGGTGGATCGTCTTCTGGGTTTGCCAAGGAGCTTCAAGGAGGTGTACATGGAGAGCATTCCAGAGGCGAGGGGTATTTTATCAACATCTGTTGTCGAGGGTGTGTTCAAAACTGTCACAAATGGGTCTATGATATCTTTCACTCCTCTATTGGAAACCTAGATGCTTTGAGAGCATGTATTTGAATAGCTTTTGGCCTTTCACCACGAATAACTATCCTTCCTTACCTAGACCCCTCTGCAATCGATGAACTAAATTTTGGCTTGTCCATTGTATATCACGTTTTAGAAGAAAGTCCGTGGTGTCTCTCCATAACTCGCTCTCTAGTCTTCCTTCCTCTCCATCTTTTCAACCTTCCAAAGCACATACTTTCTCTCTGTCTGTCTCTCTCTCTCTCTCTCTCTCTCTCTCTCTCTCTCTCTCTCTCTCTCTCTCTCTCTCTCTCTCTCTCTCTCTAACACACGTACGCAAACTAACACACAAGCTGACTTAATGTTTACAATCTTTGCGTGTCTTTCCAATGACTCACTTGGCCGAACACGATGTCGATACCATTTTCGCGGCACAGTTTCCGAACAATTCAGACATCTTCCTCGTGCTACACCATCTCCCAAACTCAACAGGTGCACCGCATGACCTTAGATCAAATTTGCTCAACGACTTGTTTGAGAGCTTCTTGCATGATAGACATGCTATCCCGGGTGCATGCCTCTTCTTCCGTACTGATGGGGCCACTAGCGCAATGACAGTCACAAAATTCTCATCTTTGTATTCAACATCCACCAACTCACTTGCCCTTAGCCTCGACATATTAACGGCCTTCGCTCGCTTTGTGACTTGTAGGTTAAAAGTGTATTTGAAAAGAAATGGAAGCGTGAGAACAATCATCTTGGGGATTCCATCGAAACCATTTCTTGCAAAGGGCATTCTACTCTCCGAAACAAGCAATGGCATCACATACCTTCCCACCTTCACAACATGCTCAAGCCGTGCACGTGTTCGATGGAAAGAAGATGAGGTGGCCACTTTGCATCAGCTATCCTTGTTGCATGAGGCTTTGCCAGATATTGAGGTCGTCCGCATGTTCCAAGCCAAACACCCACACACGTTGCACACAACCCAGGCCGTGAAATGCAAGCTTTCACGCCTGAAGAACAAGAAGGGCCTGGTCACCGGTGCTTAGATACGACGCACCCATGCCAAGTTGAGCAAGGCAATTAAGAGATACAACAAAAGCATCAAGGACAAGCCCATTACACCCTGCGAAAAATGTGGACGCTTGTTGTTCGGCCTCCAGCTAACACGTCAGCTTCTACCTTCAGTTGCGGAATCCACTTCAAGGAAGCAAAGACGCTATGTAGATGTGTACGTCTGCAACTAGTGCAAGAAACACTTGACAAGCGATAACAACCACCTGTGGAGCTTGCAAGAGACAGGGTTCAATCCAACACTTCCCTTTGTGTCAGATCTAAACCCCGTAGAGGCACGATTGGTCTCCATTCGTATTCCCTTCGCCAAGATACGTGAACTGACGTATGATGGTCAGTATGGGCTTAGAGGTAGTGTTGTCAATGTGTTTGCCAACTTGGAGAAGAGACAGGCTGTGGTGCCTCGCTTCATTGAGGATGAGGCTTCTGTCCTTGTGGGCATCAAACGGAAACTCAAGTACGATAGATGTTACCTAAGCGGTGTTGTGCAACCCCTGCTCACAATGCGTGCAACCACTACGTTGTTGTCCACACCACTCTACACACGAGAAGGTGTCACCATCAATGACAGGTGGCTTGCACACCTTTCCAGTCTAAGTATGGCTCCTGCAAATACCCTTAACGACAATACGCACGATGTTGAGCTTGAGGATGATCAGACTGATGTCATGCTTCATGGGGTCACAAGTGCGGCAGAGGTTGTCGACTATAGTGGCAAGATTCTTCATGTTGCTCCTTGCGAGGGCAATTCACCGTTGAGCATCTTCACAGACGAGTATTGCGAGGAGTTGAGCTTCCCAAATCTTTTCTTCGGGTCCCCTAGAAGATATAGGGAGGCCGCAACCAAAGATTATCAAACGATCGCAAAGTAGGAGCTCCTAAACGTCGATAGAAGATTCTCCCTGGACATCGATAATTTATTTTTCAAGTCTATCAAAATCATGTCGCAACAAGTTGCTTCCTCTGTTTGGGTGCAAATGCACAAGGGAAAGCTAGGAGGTGCAGTGCTAACTGCAAGGCAAGTTGTAGAAGACACAAACATAGATAGGCTTCTCAACTCAAGATTAGGCTTTAGAGACTTCGAGGCGCTACGAACATCCCCCGACTACAAGGAAAAGATGAAAAAAAATGTCTTCGCAATGATCCGGCAACTTGGACCGCCTACATTTTTTGTCACGTTCTCCTCCACAGAACGAAGATGGAAAGAGCTTCTTGCTGCAACATCGCCTCATTCGTGCCGATCCCATTACAACTGCTCGTTTCTACATCAATAGGTTCAACGCAATGAAACGGTTGTTGCGCACTGATTCCTCCATATGTGGCAAAATACGAGACTTCTTTTTCATCACGGAGTTCCAAAGTTGCGGTAGCCAACATGATCATGGTTTATTGTGGCTAGAAAATGCTCCATCACTCACAACACACTCAGATCAAGATATTGTATTATTTCTAGATACCCACATTAGCACAGATAGATCCATCTTTCCCAATGACCTTTCTGAAGCTTACAAGCACAAGCATCATAAGACTTGCCAAAAGAAGAGCAAAAGTTGCCGTTTTGGATTTCCACGTTTTCCCATGCCATTCACAACTATTATCCGACAAGGAATACTTGAGGAAAACATAGCTAGACAAGGAAAGCTTTACTTGCAACAAATCGAAAAACAACTGAGCCAAATTGATTTACAAAATGCCCCTACATTTGAAGAATGGCTAGAACAAGTACAACTCTCCATGGAACAGTACTTGCTTGCATTGCAAGCAACTATCTCAACACCCACTATTTTCCTCAAGCGCAAACCAAGCGATATATTCACAAACAACTTCAACAAATCAATAGCTTCACTTTGGAATGCAAATACAGATATACAACTCGTGCTAAATGCACATCGAGCTGCGAGCTATTGCACCTCATACATGACAAAAATGGACAATACATTAATAGGAGCAATCAAGTCACAAGTTGATCGCTATGTCGCAAACAATGCAACAACGTTGGAGAGACTACGAAAAGTTGGTAGCACAATCCTCAACACACAGCAAATTAGTTCACAGCAAGCTGCTTACATATGTCTCTCGCTTCCATTGCATAGCTCCTCTAGAGAATTCATATACATAAATACTAACCCACCTGAAGAGCGTGCTCTCATTCTCAAAAAGAAGAACGCCCTGCAAAAAATGCACCCCCACACAACAAAAATCTTCTCTGCCTCCATCATTGACAAATATGACTCCAGACCACACTCGTTCTTTGCCATGTGCTTGGCCAAGTTCGCTTTCACAACCAAAAATCCCTCTAGGCCTGACAAGTTGCTGCAGAGGGCACGCATCGTACGGTACGTTAGATACAATAAAGCCAAAGACCCTGACAACCACTATAGAGAACAATGCCTTCTCTTCTTGCCGTGGTCAAGGCATGAGAATGAGCACCTACCCGAAGGTTCATCTTGGATCGGTGTCTACACTTCGAACATTGAGACAGTGAAAAACAATGAATCACAGTTCATTGTCGAACCAGCTCCACTTGATATGCTCGCAATAGCTATCACAACCTCACGCAACACGAGAAGTGTAAGTTCCTTGAACGATTCCAACAATGCCAGCGTGATGATCAACACCCCATCAAACCAACCGACGAAGAAACCATTTGCTTTGCATTTTCCAAACATATTGGCATGACCAATGAGGATTTCCACACATCAATAAAGAAACTAAACCCACAACAGTGACTCATCCTCGATGATGTCATGCTTAAAAAATGCATAGCGCCATCGGAAAAGATACATCTCTTCCTCACAGGTGGAGCAGGCACGGGAAAAACATTCACGTTGCTCTTGCTCGTCGAAGCCCTCATTCGTTTCTACACGCATAAGTCGGGCCACAATCCTGACTTTCCTAAGGCACTCCTGATGGCATATACATGCAAGGCAACATTCAACATTGGCGGTACAACTATACACTCAGCTTTACATTTGCCTTTGATAACTACGACACACACAAGCCTCAGAGAAGAAAAGCTAGATGCATTGTCCTTACTTTATCAAGATTTGGAGCATGTAGTGTTTGATGAAGTCTCCTTGATAGGATCAAGTGTCTTCTTATTGGCTAACTCACATCTTCGTGCCATCAAGAGAAAACACGACCAACCTTTTGGTGACCTAGATGCCATACTTTGTGGTGACCTCTGCCAAGCTAGCCTAGTCAAAGACTCTTGGATATTCACAACCAAGCAGCCTCTTCTCAAGGCGGTTGCACCTTCGTACTAGCATGAATTCCTAAGTGCTACGAACTAACGATGACAATGAGACAAACCGATGGACAGTTTATAGAGGTGCTCAACCGAATGAGAAATGGCTCACACACCAGCAACAACCTTGCATACATTAACAACTCCTTCCACAGAGAGCTGCCTGCTGACATAACCATATCACACCTATTCTACTCTAACAAGGCAAAGGATGAACACAATGAAAAGGTCTTCGCACAATTGCCCGGTGAGCCACACATATTCAAAGCAATTAACAAGCGTGCCGCCTCTTGCAACAAAACAATAGCAACTCCATTGGATGCCAAAAAAACTGCGGGTCTCCAAGAAACATTGTTTCTGAAGCCGGGCCTAGTGGTCGAGCTATGCGCTGGAAATCTGGACATTCCCGACGGCCTCGTCAACGGTGCAGAAGGCGTCTACAAGCTCTGCACTACATTCTCCAACATGATATGCCTCTAGATTCATTTCACCAACCCTAGCATAGGGCAAAAACAAAGGTACAACCACCGTCATCTTCGCAACCACTCACATTGCCTAGTTGGACGCCAATTCTCCGCATCACACGCGAATTCCAAATTGGCAAGAACTACTTCAACACCCTCACACGCAAGCAATTCCCAGTCCAGCCTGTTGCGGCCCGCACGATTCACCGATCGCAAGGGCTTACACTCAACACACTAGCTTTCAACCCCAAAGGGATTAGGTCTCACGGCCTCGCATACACTGCTCTCACACGGATTCGTGACACTACAAATCTATATTTGATGGAGAGCTTGATACCCTGCAACATTCACACCGACGCATCTGTCCTCAAAGAGCTCCACAGGTTGAGAACAGAAGCAACTTATTCCCCCGTCCAAAAGCAACTACATCTCCACCAAGATACACATTACATTGTCCAATCATTGAACGTCGTCTCCCTTGGAGAGCATGCAAACGATATCATCCACGACAAAAGCCTAATGGCCTCCGATGTCCTCTACCTACAAGAGACTCGACAACATGCGACAACCATTCCAGGCTTTCGTAGGATATCCTCAACACAACTACACGGCATCTCCATTCTGCATAAAAACAACCTAATACCTACACAAATACACATCTGCATCAATCAAACACTTGAAACGATCCATGCAACTTTCCAGTGCGCCAACAAGTGCCTAGCGACAGTCATTGCACTCTACAGGGCACCGACATCATCGCTCCCACGGTTCCTGCATAGCATCTCCAATCTTCTTGATTCAACCCGCACCATGCGACCACTAATCATAATGGGAGATTTCAACATTAACACACTTGAGGAAACCAGCACATATAGAACCCTTTCCAACCTCATTCTCCAGCATGGTCTCCATCAATTGATACACCATCCAACCACAGTACACAACTCTATGCTGGACCACGTATGGGTTAGCAATGACCTGTCACAAACCATGTCCGGCACTAACTATAACTACTGGTCTGACCACTCCACTACATACCTCCTCATCGCCAAAAACCGACCTTCCCTTGCTTTTTGCAGGCCATTGTGAGTTCTCACCTTGTTTTTAATCATTGCCTGCATTGAGTAGTTGTTACAAGGTAAACGTCTTTTGTGTTGCATGACTGTGGATGTGATGTTCACTATTGGACAATAAAGATTTCAGTTTGTTATTTGGCTGAGGTGTTTAAAGACTTCATAGTGTGCTTTTGAAACACGCCTACTGAATTCCATATTTTGTGTGACTATCAAAGGCCAATTAATTTGTTGTGTCTAACTTAATTCTCACACTGTGCAGTGGCTCTCTCTCTCTCTCTCTCTCTCTCTCTCTCTCTCTCTCTCTCTCTCTCTCTCTCTCTCTCTCTCTCTCTCTCTCCTTCCCCCCCCCCCCCCCCCCCCCCCCCCCCCCCCCCCCCACCCCAACCCAAATGACTTAAAGGAGGATTGCGAGCAATACTTAAAATGTAGGGGCACTGTGTTAGTCAGAAAAATGAAATTTATTGCTCTCACTATCCCTCTCTCTCTCTCTCTCTTCCCCACACCCCCCCTCCAAAAAAAAACCCCTCATAGTGTTATTTGGTTAATTTCTTTAAATGTTTCATAGTGTGCTTTTGAATCATCAAGCCTACTGAAATCGTGCACCGTGCAGCATGGACAAATATTATGCATTGTGAATTCTATGTGTGTGTGTGTGTGTGTGTGTGTGTGTGTGCGCGCGCATTGTGCCAATCTCTCTCTCTCTCTCTCTCTCTCTCTCTCTCCCCCCCCCCCCCCCCCCCCCCCCCCCCCCCCCCACTCAATGAAGCATTGGGAGCACTACTTTAAATAGGATAGGCCAAGCTTAACCCCGGGGGAACGGATCTTAGATGAAGGGATACAAGCAAAGAAAAGCATGTCATGATGCAACTTTGTCTTCAATGTTGAGATGTCGAGCTCTACACCTTGAGCTGGCATCCACTACGGGTCTTGGCCGCTTACGGCATTTACTCACTGGCGCGTTAGGTGACCGACACGAAGGATCTCTGCCAGTGATTCTACAGCTGGACTACACTTATAGTGCCAGCCTAGTACGCTTCTAGCGAGTTCACACTTAGTGACCGCATGTACATATGTGCTACTTTTCAGCTTTAGCACTTAGTCATTTTGTACTCTCTTTTCTGAGAAGAAGAAGAAGAAGCTTTCCATCTCTGTGTGCTTTGTGCTTGTCTTGTGTAGCTCTCTTGCATCCTCATTCTTTACATGGTATCAGAGCCTGGTGCAGGCAAGAGAGGCTAAGAGAGCAAGAGCATCACAATCCCGTCGTTCGCAATCCACAACCAGATGTTTTTCGCACAAGTTTCTGAACAGGTCTCCAAAGTGCAGTATACAGAGATTTACTGTACAAGTACAGTGGTTGTATGTACGCTTGATTGTGGACACTCGTTGAGTGTAGAAAGCGTTACAAGAACCACGATAGCAGGTTTAGCAGATTTGCAGGTTTTTGCAGATTGCAGCTATTTTGTCTTAGTGCTTCAAGATGTCTGACGGTTTCAGTCATATTGTTACTGAGAAGCTTGAGAAAAATAACTACCCTGCATGGAAGTTCAGAATAACAAATTTCCTAAAAGGAAAAGGTTATTGGGACTATGTAGAAGGAGACAATGAAAAGGAACTAGAGATTCCCGAGGCAAATGCTACAGCAAAACAAAGGAAAGCTTTGAGGGACTGGCAACAAGGCCAGAGCAAAGTGATGTATTGGCTTTCTATGAGCATCACAGATGGCATGATGGGCTATCTACAGGATGCTGAAACCCCCGCCATTGCATGGAAAAACTTAGGCAGAGTGTTCGAGGTGAACACCAAGGCCAGGAAGCTTCAACTAAAGTCGGAGCTAAATCAGGTTAAGAGGAACAACCTCTCCATCAATGATTATGCTTTGAAGATCAAGAGTATCATTGAGGCTCTTGGATCTATTAAAGTCTCAATGGAAGACGATGACATTGTCCGTGCATGCTTGGATGGTCTAGGAGATGAGTATGTACATTTTAGGTCTTCCATGAATACAAGAGACGACATCCCCGTGTTCCAAGATTTGATTTCTATGCTTATTCTTGAGGAGAAGAACCTTGACACATCTTCTTCTCATGGCAGAAATAATTCTGAACAGGCCTTCTATTCTAACTCCAACAGAGGTAGAGGTAGAGGTCGTGGTCGAGGACCAAGGGGTTGCAGGGGCCAATTTTTGGAAGGTCAATCAAATCAAAACAATACAGGTGGCAGGGGAAACCAGTCTCAAGGCAGGGGGAGTCAAAGAGGTCGTGGTGCAGGATCAAGCATGCAGCAACATACTCCAGATAGTAGAGAATGTTGGACTTGTGGTGAAAGAGGTCACATGTCACGTGACTGTCCAAAGGGAAAAGCAAGTAGAAAGAGAGAACAGGGCAACTATGCATCTACTAGCAGAGATGCAGATGACAGCAAAAACGAGCGCATGTTTGTTATGCAACATGTAATGAATACAATGACTGCAGAGAATTCCACCCAAGATGATGTTTGGTATGTGGATTCAGGTGCCTCTAATCACATGACGTCTCGTGGAGAGTGGTTTAGAGATATGCGCAAACCAGATGTGTCAGGCTATGTGCAGACAGGAGATGACACAGCTCACCCCATTGCTCATGTAGGGGACATACCTCTAAATACGAAGAGTGGGAAATCAAAGTACTTAGCAGATGTACTTCATGTCCCAAACATTACAAAGAATCTTGTTTCTGTTGGACAAATGGTTGAGCAGGGTTTGCAGGTTCGCTTCAATCCAAATGGCTGTTATGTAGAAGATTTCTAGAATGGCTGTAAGCTGATCACAGAGGGCAAATGTGTGGGCAGAATGTTTACGCTAAATGTAGACATGCCTGAGGTAAAAGCTGCATTATTTGCACAGGGCACAGGTGTTGTGGCTGATGTTGACATTTGGCACAAACGCATTGGCCATGTCAATGAGCAGAGATTGCGCAGCATGCAATCAAAACAGATTGTAAAAGGTTTGCCCAAATTCAAGGTGGATGGTATGCATAAAGTGTGTGCAGCATGCCAGTTTGGAAAACAGTCAAAGGGCTCATTTCCACATGAGCGCAATGTATGTAAAAAGCCACTTGAGGTGGTGCACACAGATGTTTGGGGTCCAACCGATACTGCAAGTATACATGGTTGCAGGTATTATGTCTCTTTCATTGATGACCATACAAGGAAAGTATGGGTTACTTCATGCGTAACAAAAGTGAAGTGTTTGGTCACTTTCAAGACTTCAAAGTCATGATTGAGAAGGAGACAAATATGCAAATCAAGACATTGAGGTCAGATGGAGGGGGAGAGTACTTCTCCAATGATTTTTCAGATTTTCTGCGAATGCATGGTATACACATGCAGTTTACATGCAGATATACTCCACAACAGAATGGGGTCGCAGAAAGGAAAAACAGGCACATTGCAGAGGTTGCACGTGCATTGATGAATGAGAAGAACATGCCTCATCATTTCTGGGCTGAAGCTGTAAATACATCTGTGTACATTATGAACAGGACACCTACAGCTGCGGTGCATGATGTAACACCTGAGGAAAAGTTTACAGGTACAAAGCCTGATTTGGCACACTTGAAAGTGTTTGGTTGCATAGCTTACGTGCATGTACCAGATGAGTTGCGTAGGAAATTGGATCCTAAAGCAGAGAAATGTATTCTTGTGGGATATTCCCTTGAACAAAAGGGGTACAGGTGCTACAATCCTACTACACGAGAATTACGAGTGAGCAGATATGTAGTCTTTGATGAGATGAGCAGCTGGTACAGTAATGCACATGGCACTATTGGGGCTGATGTAAAAGATGATGTGGTTGTACAAAATGTGAGGCCACAGTCACAGGTTTTGAGTGGACCACAAGAGTCCTCTTCTCGTGGCTCTGTTGAGAAACCATGGAATGGTAGACTACGTACGCAGGTTACTCCACCAACAGGTACATGGAATGTATCACGAAAAGGAAAGGAAAAGGTTGATGAACCTCCCTTTATGGTTGATGCATCATCAGGTTTTTTACATGTAGACATGGATTCAGATGGTTCTGAACAAAGTCTTGATGAGGAATTTGGAATTCCGGCTGTCAGGACACCTGGTGTAAGGAAAGTACAAGAAGATGCTAGAGGGCAAAGGAGTGACCCAGGACCGTGCAGATCTAATAGAGTCAGAAATCCAGTTCAGAAATTGACTTATGATGGGTATCTAGCGCATCACCAAGCCTACATGGCTAAGGTGATACAGGATGTGGAGCCCACATGTTTTGAGGATGCAGTTGGAAATGTGCATTGGGATGATGCAATGAATGAAGAGATGGCTGCATTGGAAGAAAATGACACATGGGAGTTGGTGCCATTGCCAAGTGACAAGAAAACTATTGGCTGTAAATGGGTGTATAAAACCAAGCATAAGGCTGATGGTAACATTGAGCGTCACAAGGCAAGGCTGGTCGCAAAGGGTTATGCACAGACGTATGGCATAGACTATGAGGAGACCTTTGCTCCAGTGGCAAAGATGACGACAGTGAGAGCTGTCATAGCAGTGGCTGCATCTAGAGGATGGATTATGCATCAAATGGATGTAAAGAATGCCTTCTTGAATGGTGAGTTGCAAGAGGAAGTGTATATGGATCAGCCACCTGGTTATGTCGATCCAGGTTACCCAGATTATGTATGCAGACTTCTCAAAGCTTTGTATGGTTTGAAGCAGGGCTCTATAGCATGGTATGACAGGATTGCCAAGTATCTTGTCAGTATTGGTTTTAGGAGAGCTCATGCTGATCATTCACTCTATGTACGTGAGAGTGATGTGGGGATTGTGGTTATTACCATATATGTAGATGACCTTATTATTGTTGGTGACAATGCTATGGAGATTGACCATGTGAAGGGTCTTCTCAAACAGGAGTTTGAAATGAAAGATTTAGGCAAGTTGCGCTACTTTCTTGGCATTGAGGTGATCAGGACTCCAGAGGGTGTATGGCTATCACAGAGACAGTATGCTTTGGACATGTTGTCAAAGTATGGTATGGCTGATTGTAAGCCAATTTCTATTCCCTTGGATGTGAATGCAAAGCTGAGTGCAGAGAAGGGTGATGTTGTTGAGGATGTCAACATGTACAGGAAGATTGTGGGTAGTCTAATCTACTTGACTATCACGAGGCCAGACTTGAGCTACACAGTAGGCTTGGAGAGTCAGTTCATGCAACTTCCGAGGAAGCCACATTTGGATGGCGTACGACGCACACTTAAGTATGTGCAAGGTACTCTTGACTACGCATTGTTCTATGCAGCAGATGCACCATTAGCATTGTATGGGTATACAGATGCAGATTGGGCAGGTAGCATTGTTGATAGGAGATCTACGAGTGGCTTCATGTTCTCTTTTGGGAGTGCTGCTGTTACTTGGAGCAACAAAAAGCAGCCTACGGTTGCTTTATCGAGCACAGAGGCCGAGTACAGAGGTGCAGCAGTTGCGGCGTGCGAGGTAGCTTGGCTACGCACATTACTTGAGAACTTGGGAGTGCAGGTGGACCAGCAGATTTTCATCCATTGTGACAACCTCAGCAGCATGCAGTTGGCTAGGAATCCAGTGTTCCATGCCAGGACCAAACACATAGAGGTCCATTACCACTACGTTCGAGAGCGAGTGTTGGCGGGCGACATCGACTTGGTCTACGTCAGCACAGAGGAGCAGATAGCGGATATCTTTACCAAGGCCCTCGGAGCTGAGAAGCTTCGACGTTTTCGGACTATGCTTGGACTCTGCGACATGCAGAGCTCAAGGGGGAGTGTTGAGATGTCGAGCTCTACACCTTGAGCTGGCATCCACTACGGGTCTTGGCCGCTTACGGCATTTACTCACTGGCGCGTTAGGTGACCGACACGAAGGATCTCTGCCAGTGATTCTACAGCTGGACTACACTTATAGTGCCAGCCTAGTACGCTTCTAGCAAGTTCACACTTAGTGACCGCATGTACATATGTGCTACTTTTCAGCTTTAGCACTTAGTCATTTTGTACTCTCTTTTCTGAGAAGAAGAAGAAGAAGCTTTCCATCTCTGTGTGCTTTGTGCTTGTCTTGTGTAGCTCTCTTGCATCCTCATTCTTTACATTCAAGGATCGTGAACTACAAGGGGCGGTGTCACTGAAGCTAGGGCATCACAAGGTGAGACTCTGTCGTGCTGGGATCTCTTCCTGTCAAGATCAAGTGATTCGCATCTAGCGGGTGTTTGTAGCACTGTCAAGCTGCAGTTATTAAGTAGGCCCCTTTGCGCTCTCATTTTTCTTGCACATCCAGTTCTCATCAGGTGCGCTCTCTGCCATCGACAGTGTCCTTGCTTGCACGTACTACAGTTTTCAGAAAGCGACTATTGTCTTTGTTGCAATCGCCATTAGTATCTAGTAAATAATCGCTTGTGCTATATAGTGCTAGCCTTCACGACACCTATTTAAGGTGGTTGCCTGCGTAGGTAGGGAGGGTAGGTTTGCAGTTAGGAGCTTCATTTTGTGTTGAATTCCACACTTGCTTGCAGCAGCATCTCCGTGTTCGGTGTTGGCTTGCAATTATTATCTAGAGGGGTTATCTTCTTGCGATTATTATCTAAGAGCGATTATTATCTTCTTGAAGCCTTTTGCCCCTTTTATAAGTCTGCGTTATTGGGAAATGGAACTCGTCGCTATGGTCGTAAGTGAAGATATCGTTATATTCTCACACATATTAGCGGCTGGAAAAATATACGGAAAGGAGTTCACCGTGCCGATGGATGAAGGAGATGGCTCCGTCTTGCGACCGTTGCATGATGCGAAAATGTCGAGCCCCAATTCCCCGAGGGCTACAATCACGAAAGAGGACAAAATTGTCTCGGTTGGAAAAGCTCCCTCTAAGGAATCAAGAGAGAAAATGGGCTCAGCTCAAGGGTTTCAATTTGAGGTAAAAACCCTCAAATATGGGGTTCCTCAGTGTCCCATCTGTACGAACGTAAATAAGGCGTCAAGTTCATCTACAACTTGCAAGCCATGCATTTCGTTTGCTAGCATACTCAAGGGGACTATCTCTAAGGACGTTGGAAAAGGCACATCAGAAGGGTTGTCGAGTGAAGGAGATATCGAAAAATTGAAGAATGCAAGAGCTAGACTTGAGCGAGAGCTTAAGGAAGTCAACAAAATGATCGAGTCCGGCCCTATCAACAACAAAAGAACTTGCTCCCAAGCAGACTACAGTGGGCTAGTGGAAGACGGGTTGGCAGATCGGGCCTTCTCTGCTTTAAAAAAGTCTTTGCCACAGTAGGTGGAGGTTGCTGAGGCTATTATCGTAGCGATTCCACCAACACTTATCAAAAAATAGTTAGCCAGGAAAGCTAAGCTAACGCTTATATTTGGGTTCAGTGGAAGAATCCCGAACAAGTTTGAGATGATTCAATGGCTTCACGGCCCACAAATTCTTGGTCATGGAGGAGCAGTTGAAAGTACTTTTTACCTAGCTAAAGGTTTCAATGAGATTCAAAGAGGCCTCCGATGTGGAAAAGATCCTTGACAAAGGGCCCCTTGTTTTTAATAGGACTACGGTTTGTGTGGTGCCTTGGGAGCCAGTGTTCGATTCAACTGAATCTCTACAGGGGTTTCATACGGTCTGGGTTGAGTTTGTGGGATTGCCTAGCTGGATGTGGAAAAATCTCAGGATGCTTGCTAGTCAACTGGGCACTCCCTTATTTATACCTAGCAAGAGAGGGATGTGTCTAAAACGCCACCTAAGAGCATGGTAATCAATGTTTGAGCTGGGCTTGTTACTATTCCACTAAACTTTGGGACATACTTTGGAGCATGTTTTGAATGCAATAACTTTGGACACTTTGCCAAGGATTTCCCCTTGAAGACTAATGGTACTACAGCTCTGGCAGCACCGATCCCCAGTGAAAAGGAATCCCCGATGGAAGGGTTGGAGAAGCAAGGAAGGAGTAACGAAGGGGCAAATGCAGGGAAGGATAAAGAAGATATGGTATGTGACAAAATGGATTTAAAGATGCACAAAAATACTTTGGAGGAATCGATGCCCATACAATGAATCGCCGAAGGTGCATGCAATAATAATAGGAGCATTACTCCCACTGCTACCCCAAAATTTATGACAGTGACAACGATGATGGCTGTTCATGTCCCTGGTCTGAAAAGATCCAAAAGGGTGAAGGCAGTGGCAAGAGACTCCAAAGTGCTTGAAGTTGTGAGAACAAAGGATTTTCTCCATCCTCCACCCCTTTGAAAGGAAAAGGGTTCACGGTCCCACTGCACAATCCATTTGCAACACTGCAAGAAAAGAAATCCCCTGCCTTGGAATCCCCAGATTCCCCTCAGACCAAGGAGGGGGGGGGGGGGGGGGGGGGGGGGGGGGGGGGGGGGTGGGCATGATTAGGATGCTAAAGAATTCGTTACTCTATACCAATGAGTCCCTCTTTAATGATGGAGTCTCTCACTATTCAATCTTGGAACGTAAAGGGGTTGAAAACCCGTAACAAGAGTACCCTATTCTGGGAGGAAATAAAAAAGGAGAAGGCAGTCAACTGCTGGCCATCCAGGAACACCACTTAGATGCTCATAGCAAGAGAAAGAAGGCGCTAGGAAAGAAACTCGTATTCTATGGAGAAGGAAATAACGGTTTCAGTGGCGTCCTCAGCATTGCATGCAGGGGATTGGAGCCGAAGTTGGTTCTAAACCACCCATCCGCTAGAATCACGGGGATTAGAATCAGATGGGAAGGGTATCCCTTCACCATTGTGAATGTGTACGGCCCTTGAAACGCAAAAGAAAGAGCTAAATTATGGATGCATCTTAGAGATACTCCTATTGAAGGTGAGTGGTTGTTGATTGGCGACTTCAATATGGTAGAAAGGACCGGGGATAAAACAGGATCCTCCAGTATGATGGCTGGCTCGGAAAGGTCTAAATGTCAAAGTTTGTGCGAAAAATGGGCGATGATCAACTTATGGGAAGTCGGCCCGTAGAACAGCATGCCTGGTTTCACCTTCACAAGTCTCCAGTATGCCCGCACTGCCTCCAGGCTGGACATATGTTTTTGCTCACACCAAGTTGATTGGATGGAGATGAAGGTAGTCCCAACAAAAAGCCTTTCGGATCACATACCCCTTCACATACATTTCAAGAAGAATAAAGGGGAGGAGCAGACCCCAAGAGGTGGAAAAAAACTATTAGTAACACGGGCACACCTATTCAAAGACCCTCTTTTCAGGAATCTAACCAAGAAGGCACTGGGCTCAAAAAAGATGTCGACCTTAACAAACACAACGTGTGGAACCTATTTTCTCGGAGAATTCAAAAAGCAATCAAAACCTCGGGCCTCCGACTAAAAAAAGCTAGGGAGGTGCACCTTTTGCATCTTATAACGGAGGTACAATTGCTTACCTTTGTAAAAGCCAAGGGGCTTGCTACTGAGGAGGAGCACAAACGATGGCTCGAAGCCAAATCTAACCGTGCAAAAGAGCAGCTAGAAGATATCAGAAAGGAAAGGCTTCTCTCCAGGGAGACTTTCCTACAACGTGAAGCCTATAATCAAGCTCAGTTCTTTAGGGCCTTAAAAATCAAGAAGAGCAGTGGCCACGTCCACTCGATCTATGATGAGAAAGGGATAGAAGTTCATGACCAAGATGAGATGGTTGGTTTGATGTTGAGCTATCTTAGTTAAATCATTGGATGGCCAGAGATCCAGTCCCAGGAAGTGGAAGAAGCCAGAGGGACCTTACTTCAGAGTGTCAAGAAGAAGATTCCCCACTCAGAAGCTAATAGCTTGGAAAGGGCATTTTCGAATGTTCACTAGCATTGCAAGCCCTTGGCAAGGAAAAGTCCCCTGGTTGGGATGAGATGACGGTGGAATTCTTTAGAGAATTCTGGGATGATCTCAAGGTCCTAGTCACAAGGTTGGCCAATAAAGTCATTGTCGAAGGGTCGTTGGAGATAAGTGTTAAGAGAGGGCTTATCAAAACCATCCCTAAATAGATTTGTTGTTCTCAACTCAAACATTGGCGCCCTATAACGATGATGTCGGTGGCCTACAAAATTATTGCTAAAGCAGTAGCCCTTAGACTAGCCCCCCTACTTACCAAGACCATATAGGATAGGCCAAGCTTTTAGTTTCTTATTTGGTTAATTTCTTTAAATGCTTCATAGTGTGCTTTTGCATCATCAAGCCTACTGTAACCGTGCACCATGCAGCATGGACAAATATGGATACACACTATGCACCGTGCATTGTTTCTCTCTCTCTCTCTCTCTCTCTCTCTCCCCCCCCCCCCCCCCCCCCCCCCCCCCCCCCCCCCCCCCTCCACCCACCCACCCAGGTAGATAAAGGTCCAACATGGACAAATATGGAGACACTTACGTGAAATATCTCACAACGTATAGACAAAAAAACAATATATTGATCAAATTATAGACAGTAAAACAATGCATAGTCAACAAAACAATGTCCACATCAAATTGTAGATTACAGAGTACTGCAAACTAGACCATGTGACCATCTCGCATGTAAGCGAGCAGGACGTCTCTGGTTGTCAATCCATTGACTGCAACTCCTAAAGGTTGTGGAGCTTGGTGGCAATGACTTTTGGCAAGAGCTCCATGTTAGGTTGTCTTACCCATTGTTGCAGATAGCCCCACATCTGTTTCAACCTACCAAATGCTTGCTGCACAACAATTCGTGTACTAGAAAGTTTGTAGTTGACTTGTTTGCAAGATATCATCACGGTCCACAACAGGAAACGGTATGACAAACCATGGCAGGTTCAGGTAACCGCCATCTCCTAGAACGTATTCTGGAATTCGATGTCATTCCCCGTAATTGTTGGGCCATCGAGAATCACATTGGTTTGTGCTTTCTTGTACAATGATGAATTTCGTAGCACACGAATGTCATTGCAGACATCGGGCATACCACACTGACATTGAGGAAACACAAGTTCCTGTCGACCACCGCCTGCAATATAATAGAGTAATTACGGTTCCTATTGAACCAATTTGCATGTAGCTCACCAACTGGAAATTCCATGTTAATGTGTGTTGCGTCTATTGCACCGCAACAATTGGGGAAGCCTTGCTTTGCTTCAAAGCCATCTTTCACCAGTTGCTTTTCTTGTGGTGTGGTTGGCCAGTGAATGAATGTGCTCCTATGTCGCATCATGGACTCAATGAATTGCCTAAGAACTCGACTAATAGTGGATCACCCAAGACTATACGCATTAGCAATGTTATGGACCGGCCCTCCAATGCCGAACATGTGTAGAGACAAAGCAACCTTCCTCTGCACAGTAAGCACCCTTGTGGGCACCGCAGCTGCTATCTGTCGAGGAATTTGTTTTTTTTAAAAGGTCGTCTTGTACCAGAGTGCAAAAGAAGTCGAAGTAGTGTCGTGGAATTTTCATTTTTCTTCGAAGTGAATGTCCTCACCCTCTATGTAGTCGAAGAAAGTATCCTAAAAATGTCTGCTTCTAGGTTTGACGTACCATACACCAATAGCAGAACTCTTTCGTTGTCGGTAGGATACCGCAAAGGCGATGATGCAAGTGGTTGTTGAAATTGCAGCTTCGATGACCGGCTCATTGTCATACCATAGATCGGACCCGCTATCGATTGGGGGAAGACCATGTGTGGCGATGCTTGACACCCAAAAGTGCAGCGCTAAAGAAATCACCATTATCGCTGCGCCAAGGACTTCATGCAAGGTGTCCATATCACACATCGGACCACAACTTACGAAGTGGGGGGGTCCTAATTCTGTGTGCACAAAATCTAAGGTGAAGGCAAGCATGAAAGAGAGGAGGTATTGTGACAAACAAGAAGCGTTCCCCTGGGCTGTGGTCGAGCGATAGTGATCTGAGAGATAAGGACAGAGAGATAGTGATTGTAGGTTCTTCAAGTAACTTATCACAGATGTGTATGTGTGTAGGAGAGAGAGAGAGAGAGAGAGAGAGAGAGAGAGAGAGAGAGAGAGAGAGAGAGAGAGAGAGAGAGAGAGAGAGAGAGAGAGAGAAGGAGCTTCAACGAGTGCGTGCGTGCTTGTGTGTGTGTGCGTGTGTGTGTGTGTGTGTGTGTGTGTGTGTGTGTGTGTGTGTGTGTGTGTGTGTGAGAGAGAGAGAGAGAGAGAGAGAGAGAGAGAGAGAGAGAGAGAGAGAGAGAGAGAGAGAGAGAGAGAGAGAGAGAGAGAGAGAGAGAGAGAGAGAGAGAGAGAGAGAATGTGGCTAAATGGAGCAACACTGCAGGCACATGAGCACGAAGCACAAGAATTTGTGTAGGGAGGTTGCAATACACTCAGTGCGGATGAGGTTGGTAATTGTCACGCCACAGGTTGGCAGGCTATATATTTTATTTACTGGCGGTGCCTGTAGTTGTTGATGCCGTTGACTCCTTGTATGGGGCGCCGTTTACCAGTTGGAGGGCCCTCCAAGAAAAAACGGATGCCTGCTGGAAAAGCCTCTAGATGGGAGCTATGAGGGAGCGCTCATAGCCACTTCTCAAAATGACTTAACCCATATTGACCATTCGGCACACAAATAGGGGGACCTCCTGAGTCCTAAGATACTCCCGGTCCCATAGGGAGGGGGTAATTGTTAGAAAGGAAACTTGATGGGATCTCTCTTCAAGCATTACACTGATGAGTAAGGGAGGAGTTAAGATACCCAAACTCTAGGTGCACACTTTTGAGGTGCAACTAGTTTTTTTTTTTTTTTTTTTTGGGGGGGGGGGGATTGTCAAACCCCCTTCCGTGTGGGCATACCCTAGCACATGCATGGTGGACCATGGGAGGCTCTAACGATATAAAAGCTCCCGCGTTTTGAATATGTCAAAATGTGTGGTCCTTGACACTAAGTTCCACATGGCATCAAATGCCCAAGGATGGTGGATCGACGGCTGAGGGTGATTGCCATCTAGGGGCGTTCCAATCGACTCTAGTCCTGTATGTGTAAGGCGATGAGTCTACCAAACTATGCTATGCATGTACGTTGCTAAAGTGGGAAAATGTATTAATGCTATGGTAAACTATTTTTTTCTTTTTTGCAAAACTCACAATTGTGAGTGAATTATATTGAGCAGCCCAAAAAATTACAAGGTTTTGTCATGCTCATGTTAAGCCATGACATCATCCAAGGATCATAATTACAATGGCTATTAGGGCAGCCAGTCCTACCACCCTGCCTCCACGTCCTTGATACCCAAGGTCCATACTCTTTCAATCTGAGATCTTTAATTATCGATGGCCAAGATTTGCCCCCCTCCCAGGCATTCCATCTGCTGACAATAAGGCACAAGTAATCCTAGACCAATCCTCCGAGTGATGCTTGCGCATGAGTGCCCATATTAGCACTTTGCTTTCCTGTATAATTTCTGCGAAGCTTGCCACCTCAAATGCTATGGTAAACTTAAGCCCCTCTCCTCTCGTTTACTTTTCCAACTTGGAGCTTATCTTTTATTTTTGTGTCTGTAAAACTCACAATTGTTAGTGATTGAAAAGCCACCAATAGATTACAAATCAGCTCATCTTTTATTTTGTGTGTGTGTGTAAAACTCACAATTGCTAGTGATTGAAAAGCCACCAATAGATTACAAATCAGCCTCAAGCTCATGCAGAACCTTGAAAGACAGAGGGTTACATCTGAGCGTTGTTACAAGTACCTAATATTGCGAACATCATTTACAACGAAGGGGTCGATCGGATGGTGAGGGTAGACCTAACCCAATAATCCGAGTTATGCCTTTTATTTACTACATATATTGTCACCTTGCTTTCTTGTATAATCTCTGAGAAGCTAGCCACCAAGACGTCGCTATCAAAGACTCGACAGTTCCTGGCCTTTCAAATATTACTGAAAAAATAATATCTGACAATTTGAGTACAAATTAGAAGCGCAGAACCTCGAAACTGTTTGCCACCCATGTATAAATCCCTATGAACCCAATCTTCCATGGCCTTTATATCCATTTGCACAACTTTCCTGCAAGGCCTCTAATACTTGGGCATTCCATGAAAAGGTGGCCGAGGTTTTCACTAGCCACCCTGCACCCTGAACATCTATCGAGCCCAATACCACGTGCTTGAATCTTGACGCCCGTCGGTTATGTCCCCCAAAGCACCTTCCACATAAATATCTTCATAAAGTGAGGCCATTGTGGATTCCAAATGTTTGTTGTGACCTCTATCCACCGAGCCTCCAACCATTGCATCTTCCACTGCTTGGGCAAACCAATCAACCTCATGGATTATCACCAAGTAAATGCCCTTGGTATGGGGTTTGGAGAATTGGCTACTCATGGGCCATTGGAATAGATCGACATCGGAACATTGTCCATGCCTACAAACAACCTTGTTGACAAGTAACCTCTCAATGTCATTGAGGGAAACTGGGTAGCCACCTGATCTGAGGATTTCCAACACTTTCTATTTCTATCCCAGAAGTGGCTCAGTCGTTGAAGTCCTTTATTGTTCATCCTTCTTGCAATTTAATCTCTCCAATAAGGATTCAATACAACCCTAGAGGCTTTAGACAGCAAGGGGGACAAGTGAGAGATGGAGTATTTGGTTAATTCACCCCATTCCAGTTCCCCTTTAGCTCTATTGCATTTTCGCACCAGCTCTCCTGTGATTCCACTCAGTCTTACGCTACCCCATCCTGGGGCTAAAAGTTTGTTGTGTACTTTGATCCCTTTCCACTGACCACCTTCTGAGAACAGTTTTGTCTTATCAATCATATCCTTGGTCATGATAGCCCAAGCATGGTCTTGATTTGTGATCGACACCACAAACTTGGCACACAAGGCCTCAACATGCACAAGAAGGTTTAGAATTCCAAGGTCACCTGGAGCCAACGGACGAGCAACACCTCCCATTGCCACGACGATGAGGCTTTAGAGTTATTCCTCCATAAGAATCTTTTTATTGGTTTCAAAAACTCCTTCCAACTACATTTGGCTATTTTAAGGAGCGGGTTGTTCAAGGCATATACATAAATGAATTGATTACTTTGACCAGACTCTGGAAGGGAAGCAACACATACTCCCACCTTCTCATTTTTCTTTGAATCTTCTCAAGGACCCACTGGAACCTTTGGTTGTGAGTGATGTCCACCCCTAAGGGGGCCCCCGAATGCCTGAAAATCCTACCTTTAGACACAATCTCCCGAGATCAGACTGATGGGTCAAATAAGTCATTTTTCGTCAGAGAGATCATTATAGACTTCTCAATACTACCCTTCGACCCAGAAGCCACATCAAATGTTTGCACAATCTCAAGGGCCTTCCTGAGCACCTTAGGGTAGGCTTTCAAGAAAAGGAGGGAGTCGTCTGCGAGCATCTTGGCCAGTAGCTATTCGTTATCGGAAAATGTAACCCATGAATTTTCCCGCGCTCAGCAGAAACTTCGAGCATTGTTACTAGAGAATGTGAACCAATATTGAGCAAAGAGAAGAGGGGCCAGGGGGACATCCTTGCTTGATCGATCTTTTGGCTTCAAAGGAGCCCAGAATTCTATCATTAAACAAGAGCTCAAATTGGCTACTCGTACTCAGTGTGTGTATAAGCTGACAGAGGCGTGGTCCATAGCCCAATGCTTTCATAACATCTTCAATGAAGGACCACACAATCCTATCATAAGCCTTGTTTAGATCTAGCTCAAGCAGAATGCACTCTTTGTTTGTGAAGGTTGCATACTCAGTGCCAACCATTGTTGTCAGGATGTTGTCACATATTGACCTTCCTTTGATAAACTTGCGCTGATGATGAAGGGAGATGACACTATCAAGGAGGGGGGCCATTCTAAGAGCAACTGCCTTGGCAATGATCTTGTATGCCACAAACATCATAGTTATGGGATGCCAATGCTTAGGCTGCGGGCATCAGACTTGTTTTGGGATAGGCTTGATAAGCCCTCTTTTCACATTGGCATCCAAGGACCCCTTGACCAACGCCTGGTTAGCCATCCACGTGACCGGGACCTTAAGGTCCTCCCAGAACTCCCTGAAGAATTCAGTCATCAGCCCATCCCAACTAGGGGATTTCTCCTTGCCAAGATCTTGCAATGCCCGCGAGCATTTTTCTTTAGAAAAGGCCATCTCAAGATGATTGGGCGATTTTCCTGTTGACACTCTCGATCAAGGTCGCTCTGGCTTCATCCACTTCTTGAGAGCGGGTCTCCGGTTGGCCAATGGTTTGGCTGAGGTGATCCAGCATCATCTTAGCCATAACGTCTTGGTCTTGCGTAGCATTCCCATTCTCATCTGTGAGCGAGTGGATGGAGCCGCAACTCTTCTTCATCTTTAGGCCCTAAAAAATGTGCTTGATTTGCGGCCTCTGGATAGAGGAAGGTCTCCCTGGATATCAATCTCACCCTCTTGACCTCCTGGAGTTGTAGCTCATCTAGATTGTCTTTCGCCTCCAGCCACATTTTGTGTTTTTCTTCAGAGGCTAGCCTAGAAGCTTTTTTGAACGTCAGACTAGTAACCTCGTCTTCAATCTGCTTCAAGTGCTCTTCTCGTGCCTTCTTCACGAGATAGCCTGAGCTCTTGATTGCTTTTTGGATATTTCGAGCTTATCTTTTTGATGCATTTGACGAATGTGCACCTCTCTTTATTTGTGTCAAAATTGCAGCCTTATAAACCCCACTGCTCTCACTTCCAGTTCCATTAATACTCCCTAGGAATTAGTCCTAAGGTTGTATGGTCCCAATTAATAGCTTAGGTCATGAAATACACTTAAAGGGTTGTCAATGGCTTAAAGCTAGAAAAAAAGTGATAATTTTATGAGGCTTGTAAGGCTGTTAGACTGATATTGGATGCTTGCACCAGGGTTAGAAAAACACATTTTTCCTTAGTGGTGAAAATAAGGGCAAAGTTGAAATTCTCCCAGTTGTTAGGTCACAAATTGAAGCTTTTTCTGGTAATTACGCTAAAACTTGTGTAAATTTCCTAGTTTTCTTAAAGACAAGCTAAAAATCTAACTGAGATTTTACAATCTTAGTCTATTAAAATACAATGGACCTCGGTTTTTTTCTAACACTGGCTTGCACATATCTAGACTCCTTGTCATTGCCAGTTGTTTGAAAATATTTCTCATAAACACACACTCTCTCTCTCTCTCTCTCTCTCTCTCTCTCTCTCTCTCGTTGATTACATGTCAGGGAGAGGTGCTTTTGTTGTTGAGATGTGCTAGAATATTTCACTCCCTGGAATAGAGAAAATAGATTTTTCTCAATTTTTTATTTGAGTTTCCCATAGAAGTATTGTTTTTTGCTATTGTACAATTTCTTCACAGTGTTTAAGCTCATTCTCTTTGTGAAGAGATTCTTCATAGGAAAAAATAGAAGGTTTTGTTGATGTAGAGGGAAGATCTTGATGATATTTTCAAGGTTTCAAAATTAGAACTAGAAGAGGGGAAGGGTATCTTTTTTATGGTAGTTCATATATTGATCTGGCATTGATTTTTCCACTAACAAAGTTATTGATGGTGTAGGGAATGGTCGCCTACTGACCATTCCCGTTAATCATGGGCGATCGGCGGAGGCCGGGAGCCCTGATTACGGGAATGGTCAGTAGGCGACCATTCCCGGCCGTCAATGGTCTTGGGGGAGGGGGGCCGATAGTGGAGCTCTGACAGCAACAACATCCGACAGTAGGCCTGCTTTACATGCGCTGACCAGTCAGCAATACCTGAGTTTGAGGGTTTGGATTATGAGTGCTAAGGTGTCAGCACCTGAGCCCTTTCTCACCGTTGACATGCCAGCAAGCGATTGGAGCCTCAGGCTGCGTATTCTGGATGCTGACGTGGTGTGCATCTGACGGCTGCAGTGAAAATTCCGGACGAGAAAGGACAACAGATGCAGGGCTCACAAGTGCTGCCCCCCGACCCAAGACCTTGACGAAACTGGCATCAAAGAGAGGTTCACTATAGACTTCGAGCTCCGTCAAGGTCTTGGGTCGGGGGGCAGGACTTGTGAGCCCTGCATCTGCTGTCCTTTCTCGTCCGGAATTTTTACTGCAGCCGTCAGATGCACACCACGTAAGCATCCAGAATACGCAGCCTGAGGCTCCAATCGCTTGCTGGCATGTCAGCGGTGAGAAAGGGCTCAGGTGCTGACACCTCAGCACTCATAATCCAAACCCTCAAACTCAGGTATTGCTGACTGGTCAGCGCATGTAAAGCAGGCCTATTGTCGGATGTTGTTGCTGTCAGAGCTCCACTGTCGGCCCCCCTCCCCCAAGACCATTGACGGCCGGGAATGGTCGCCTACTGACCATTCCTGTAATCAGGGCTCCCGACCTCCGTCGGTCGCCCATGATTAACGGGAATGGTCAGTAGGCGACCATTCCCTACACCTTCATTTTTATTTTATTACCCATATCAAATATCACTATTTTTTCTAAAGCACGCATCTTAGATTTGTTGGCTTCTTTTTTGGCCTTTTTAAGCTACTTTTGATGATAAGTTGATACCTCATTCTTGTGATTTGTTTTTTTAAATCCTTAAATAGAGTACAAGTCATTTGAATTAGATACACCAATCTGGGTGTTTCTAAGGATGACTTTGCTTGCTGTAGGAATATTTTCCTCTTTGTGGATTAAAGAGAGTTGGCCTGAAGTCTTCAAGGCTCATGACATAAAGAGATATGGGCAATTTGCAAAATTTGACTCAAAGGTGTTGATTTTTGAGGAAGGACCTTCTTCTCCAAATTGAGGACTATTGAACTAGAAATCAGCTACATTAGAGAACAATATCCCTGAGGATCTATATCTATTTTCTAAAATGATATTTTTAAACCCCATTGATGTTTTATTTTCAGGATATTCAGAAGCCCAATGTCCAACTTTTTTTCCACATATAAAACACGTGTTATCATTTTTTGAGGAAGTGGACTTACGCTTTCTACAAAATTAATAATTGGGTCTTTTTATGAACTTCTCCTGTTTTTCCTTCTTTGGAGGTTTGCAGGAGCATTTCTATTTTTATTCTACAAGGCCAAAATCTTTCCTATAGTAGTTTTGCTTGTAGAACTTTATTGCAAGTTTCAAAAATTTTAGTTCCTTTTGTGCCTATTTTTTAATGTTGGGTTCTTGTATTACAACCTGCAAATCTTGTCCAAGTGTTGCTGCGATTAGAGATCCAAATTTTGGTTGTCCAAATTTTCTACGAGTAGCTTGGTTGTAGTTTTTGGTATCTTGTGGAAAAAAATCTACTTTTATTTCCCTAGAGAATGATAGTTACTTGCCGTCTCAATTAGATTTTTTCACTAGATGCAAAAATCCTTATTATAGAGGACAAGTTACACATATGTGTTTCACAAAAAGTTTGGAGTGCTAAATTCTCTTGATCTTCTTGGTGACCAATGAACTCTTTGCAAATAATTTCAATCGGGAAAAGGAGTGGATATTTATCATCAAGAGACCTTAGAATATGAATTTTTAACTTGGATAAGAAGTATTGTTGGTATACTTGCAATGCTCACCTGTCTCAGTTTTGCCACCACAATATATGTTGCACAATTTGTAAGGGTCCCATATGAGGAGAAGCCAATGGTGCACATATAATTGGTGGATTTCAGCTTTGCACGCTGATGAGATCTCTATTTGTGATCGTGGATGGTACGGAGAAAATTTAGGGGCAAATTTTTACCCTTCGCTGAAATATTCCTTTTCGCCGAAATATTTTGGCCGGAAGACAATCGAAAAATGGTCGTCCTGTGCCGGTGGCCGGATTTCCTTGGTCGGTGGCTGATTTCTAGGAGGACTTGTCTACCCAAAAGCGGCTACTCATGGACGCATGGGAGAGTCCTACTTGAACTTGGCTATCTAAGGGCAGCTACACATGGGCGTTTAGAGGCTCCCTTACATCTATATAAGGAAGCCTTCTCATGAGTAATTTGGTAGAATGATGTGCACACTTGACGCACACAACACATCCTTGTGTAAGGATCGTTAGTCCCTTTTATTCCTACTTTCTCTAGTTGTCTAAATCGCCATCTAAGCTCTACCTTGAGAGCGCATGGGTGGATGATGCCATCACTTTGTAATAGTGTGCTAATCTAAAGTTTTTGATTTTCCACTAATCTACTTTGCATCGTATCTCTCTCTACTCTCCTTGCTGCAAGATCCTTATTGTATTCCGCATTTCTTACATGGTATCAGAGCACTAGGTGCTTGTAGCTAAGAAAGTACGAGAAGTACTTGTATTACTTTGTAAAATCGATTATGTCGGCCTCTTCAAGTGTTGTTGTCGGTGCTACTCCGCTTCTCATTCGTCCACCAGCATTCACCGAAGGAAAGCTTGATGGCACCAACTACACATTGTGGAAATTCAAATTTTCGCAATTCTGGATTCATATGAATTGCTGGATACTGTTTTAGGCCAAATAGTGCAGACCTAGAGCCCACTGCAACAAATGATCCGGCAAATCCAAGCGTTGTAATTTCCCCATATGCTACTCTTCTACGTGCCTAGAAAAGAAGGAATGCAGATGCATTATGCGCCATTTTCATGTGTGTAAGTGATTCTGTCCTCACTTTGATTCAGCATACCACTAAAGCACATGAAGCTTGGAACATATTGGCTTGCCAATATGAGGTGCACAATCACACCAAAATTCAAAATCTGGCAAATCAACTTGCTACTGAGAAACTTGTTGATGGAGAGAAAGTGGAGGAGGCCTTTATCAAGTGGATTAAGGACCTCCAAGATCAATTAGCTGTTGTTGATGTGGCTATTTATCCAAAAGATTTAGCTCGGCGCTGCATTTGCATACTTCCAGCGAGATATGATGGTCTTGTTACGGCACTCAACACTCAAGTTCGTCCAACCCCTCTTATGCTTGAAGAACTGAGTGCAATGTTGCTTGAAGAGGAGCTATGACTCAAAACCAGGGATGGTGGAGGTAATGCTGCCTTCACAGCCAATGCAAAAGGCAAGGGAACTAGGTCAAATGCTTCTAAGAAGAAGCCCAAGGAGAGGAAGATTTCAGGTAGTTGTTTTTACTGTGACAAGAAGGGTCATGCTGTTAAAGACTGCAGAAAGAAGAAAGAAAACGAGAAGAATGGCACCATGAAAGCTTCTTGGAAGGAAAGAAAATCCTTCAACAATGGTGAAACAGACCTTGAACTATGGGCCGTCATAGAAGAGGTATGCTCATCAGCACAAACTCCACTTGTTGATGTTTCTTGGATTCTAGATAGTGGTGCTTCCCGACATATGACTAGCAAGAAAGACTGGTATAGTTCCTGGAAGCCTCTACAGGAACCCATAAGTGTAATTGTTGGGAATAATGCCAAATGTCCAGCCGAAGGGTCTGGGACACTTTCTTTTTTAGCAGCTACAGGTGAAACTAAAGAGCTCTCTGATGTGTCATATGTGCCTCAAGTCAAGAAGAATTTATTGTCCATTGCTGCAATCATTGGTCATGATCTTGAAGTCCGTTTCAAGAAAAATGGAGCAAAAATCTTGGATTCTAAAGGCAACACAGTGGGAAAGGGCGTAAGGCGCAACAACCTCTACGACTTTTTGCACTTATGGTCACTACAGAAAAAGGTACAACTCAATTATGGCATGAGAGATTTGGTCACTTAAGCATTGCTGTGCTAGAAGAGATGCAAAAATCTGGGATGGTGGCACACATGCCTCAAATCTCATATATGAATGAAGTTTGTGATTGGGCAAGCAAAAAAGAAATGAATTTCCACAAGAGAGTATTAATCGAGCTCAGTCTCCTCTAGAGTTGGTACACACAGATCTCTGTGGAAAAATGTCTACATACGCTTTGGGTGGATCTTTCTACTTTTTGCTATTAGTCGACGACTTTAGTAGAAAGATGTGGGTGTATTTCATTCGTGAGAAGTCTGAAGCTTTTGGAAAGTTTAAAATGTGGCAAAAGCTTGTAGAAAATGAAACATGAAAGAAGGTGAAGAAGCTTCGCACAGATCGAGGAGGATAATTCATCTCAAATAAATTCAACAATTACTGCAACGAGCATGGCATAAAACGACACCTTACTACAGCTTACACACCACAACAAAATGGCGTTGTGGAGCGTCTCAATTGGATGGTGGTAGAAATGGCAAGGTGTATGCTCAAAGCCAAGGGTATGCCAGATTCCTTTTGGGCCGAAGCAGTAAGTACAGTAGTGTACATTCTCAATCGAGCTACACAAAGGCTTTGAAAGGGAAAACACCTCAAGAAGCCTATTCAAGTAAGAAACCTTCAGTCTTGCATTTCAAAACATTTGTGTGTTTTTGTTATGCATATATTCCTGATTCACAAAGAACAAAGTTAGAAGCCAAAAGCAAGAAGTTCGTATTTCTTGGATACAATGAAGAGTCTAAGGCTTATAGACTCTATGATCCAGAGGCAAACAAAATACTCACCAGTCGGGATGTGGTATTTGAAGAAGGTCCACATACGGTGGAGAAACCAGGTTCGTCCACTTTCTCATTAAATGAAGAAATAACTCACCATGTGCCATACCAAATTCAGGTAAAAACTCAAGAGGAGGAGTTGTTTGATGATGACTCAAATAAATCTAACCAACATGTTGCAACATAACAAGAAAATCCACTACCAAAGTAGGCTCAACAGCTTTTTGATGCTCAAAACCCTCAAGTTCACAACCCTCATGAAGAGGAGGGGGGTTTGCGACGGTAAAAAAGAATAGAGGAGCAAAAGAGAGCCTCCGAACATATCATCAACATGGCTCTCATGATAGAAATTGTGGGCTCTATGAAGGAGAGAGCCTTCATCGACGAGGCCATGGCTGATTCAAAGTGGAAGGTAGCAATGCAGTCTGAATATGACAGCATCACCAAGAATGACACTTGGGAGTTAGTGGATCGCCTCCAAAGAAGAAAGTCATCGGCACAAAACGGGTGTACAAGCTCAAGCAAAAAGATGATGGCTCTTTGAAAAAGTACAAATCTAGGTTAGTAGCACAAGGATTCTCTCAAGTCGAAGGGTTTGATATTAGTTACACCTTCGCTCCCACAGCTCGAATGACCACTATTCGTCTTGTGCTTGCTCTTGCTGCTATCTATTTATGGGTTGTTTACCAAATGGATGTTGTGTCTACATTTTTGAATGGAATTCTCAAGGAGGAGGTGTATATTGAGCAACCACCAGGGTTTGAGATGACCCATTCAAAACAGAAGGTTTGCAGATTGAAGAAGGCTTTATATGGCTTGTAACAGTCTCCAAGAGCATGGTATGTCATAATTGACAAGTTTTTAAAGAAACTTGGCTTTAGAAGAAGTGCTTCTGAAGCGAATCTATATGTGCTTAGAGAGAATGGAAAACAAGTCATTATTATCTTGTGGCTTGTAACAGTCTCCAAGAGCATGGTATGTCAGAATTGACAAGTTTTTAAAGAAACTTGGCTTTAGAAGAAGTGCTTCTGAAGCGAATCTATATGTGCTTAGAGAGAATGGAAAACAAGTCATTATTATCTTGTATGTTGATGACTTGATAATCACAGATGACCACAAAGAGCTCATCCAACAAACTCGTGAGAGTTTGAGTTCTAAATTCGAAATGTCAGACTTAGGTTTGTTGCATTATTTTTTGGGGATTGAGGTTTGGCAATCCTCAAAAGGCATCTTCATCTCTCAACAAAAGTATGCAACAGAGATCCTAAAAGCTTTTGGCATGATGGATTGCAAACCTGTGTGAGCACTCCAATGGAGGTAAATGCAAAACTCTCCATGGAAGATTCTTCTCCCTTAATCGACATTAAAAAGTAGAGAAAACTTGTGGGAAGCTTAATTTTCTTATGCAACACTAGGCCGGATACTTCTTTTGCAGTAGGTGTTTTAAGCAGGTTTTCCAACCAACCAAGAGAATCTCATTGGAAGGCAGGTATGCTAGTTCTTAAGTACATCAAAGGTACTTTGGGCCATGGCATTGCCTATGGCATTGGCACAAATACTCTTAGTGGGTATTGGGACTCCGATTGGGCAAGAGATTGTGACTCTAGAAAGTCAGTTTTTGGAGTTTGTTTCTAACTTGGTTCTGGAGTGTTTTCTTGGATCAGCAAGAAGCAGCCAACCGTCGCTCTTTCTTCAAAGGAAGAAGAATATAAAGCTACTTGTTTTGCAGCTTGTGAAGCAGTTTGGCTAAGGCGAGTCCTCATGTACTTAGGTGTTTCTCTTCATTCAGCAACAACACTTCAATGCGACAACCAGAGTTGCATGGCGATTTCCAAGAACCCCGTCTTCCCTGCACTCACAAAGCATATTGAGGTTCAGTATCATTATGTTCGAGAGCTAATTGAGGATGAAATTGTGGAGCTAGAGTATTGGCCTACTGAAGATAATTGTGCTGATATCTTCACCAAAGCTCTAGGGAAAGACCAACTACTTTGACATCTTCATCAACTTGGAGTTGACACACGGCCAACATAGAGCATCTTCGGGTGTTCATTGAGGGGGGGTGTTGGTATACTTGCAATGCCCACCTCTCTTAGTTTTTCCACCACAATATATGTTGCACAGTTTGTAAGGCCCCCATATGAGGAGAAGCCAATGGTGTACATATATTTGGTGGATTCCAACTTTGCACGCTGATGAGATCTCTATTTGTGATCGTGGATGGTACTGAGCAAATTCAGGGGCAACTTTAGGGGCCGGACTTTTTTTACCCTTCGCCAAAATATTCCTTTTCGCCGAAATATCTTGGCCTGACGACAGCCGAAAGACAACCGGAATATCTTGGCCGGACGACAGCCGGAAGACAATCGGAAAATGGCCATCCAGTGGCCGGTGGTCCATGGATAAAATCTCTCCTTTATTCGTTGCATACTTGCTTGATTGTTCCTTCCTCATTATCTGCAAATCTTCCTTACTTCTCATTCATCAAACCCCCTATACATTAGAGTCCAGGTCACTATGATAAGTAGGTACTTTTAAATGTCATGAAGTTTGAATTTCTCACTATTGATGAACAAGCATGTAGATTTCTCCCTCCTGAAGTAGCATGAGATCTATAAAACATGGCATGTTCGTTACGACCACATTCAACTAATCAAAATACATCCCAAATTCATTCATGAAGGAGTAGACATAGAATCAATTGACTACGATTGGATAAAAAAAAATTGACGAAGCCTATCTAGGATGCAACCAATGCAAACACCAGGTCAATAATCAAACAGTTATTTACAACTTGTATGAAGAAGTACTCTACTATTGTCCCCAAAGAGAACACATTGCATATGATCTATCTTCCCGTGCCTATAAATGCCTTTAACCCCCTCCTTATGAATATGAAATTGACTATGACCCAAAATCAGAAATTGATGATTTGTAGAATAAACGCCTATGTTCCGATGAAAGAAGCAACAACTAGCTTTTCCAAAGCACCACATGTTCCCTAGTTCATGCAAGGTATAAGAAAGTTTGGAGATATTACCTTCTACAATATAGATAATATGAACCAAGATGAAATTATTTACTGCTAGAATACATGCACAATTGGACTTATATTAGAAAATTCTATTTGGAAGAATGAGTCAAAAAACTACAATAGAAGCTGTAATAAATAGATTCACAAGTATTCTAAAAGTTTGGTGGCAAATACTTGTAAGAAATGCGGAATAAAATAAGCATCTAGTAGCAGGGAGAGTAGAGAGAGATACGATGCAAAGTAGATTAGTGAAAAATCAAAAACTTTAGATTAGCACACTATTACAAAGTGATGGCATCATCCACCCATACGCTCTCAAGGTAGAGCTTAGATGGCGCTTTAAACAAATGGAGCAAGTAGGAATACAAGGGACTAACAATCCTTACACAAGGATGTGTTGTGTGCGTCAAATGTGCACACCATTCTACCAAATTACTCATGAGAATGCCTCCTTATATAGATGTAGCTGCCAAGAACCCCATCTTCCATGCACGCACAAAGCATATTGAGGTTCAGTATCATTATGCCTTATATTTCGGCTCCTAAACGCCCATGTTATGCTGCCCTTAGATAGCCAAGTCCAAGTAGGACTCTCCCATGCGCCCATGTGTAGCCGCTTTTGGGTAGACAAGTCCTTATTATCAACCATGACTCGAATGTGTAGCTACACACTAGTTACTAGTTTAAATAACTCACCAATTTGTTCTTCAAGCTTATTGTGTTTCATGTCTTGATAATTACATTGAAGGGATTCATGATTAGCCTTTAGCATGAGGAGCAATAAAGTTTGTTTCTTTATTTGAGATGGTGAATTTTTCCTTTGATCATACCAAATTGAATAGAGTAGGTAGAAGGTGATACAATGTTTTTTCCCATGAGCCTTTTCTAGATGCTAACAATCACGGATGCATAGGGCTCTAGGTTTAGCAGGAGTTTTGTGCACAAAAGAGGATTCTACTAGCATTTTGGAAGAAACCTATGTATAAGGCTCTATTTACAAGTTCAAAATTGAAGTAGGCTATATATCTACAATCCAATTCTTTGGTAAATCAACTTCATACCAAGAAATTTGATCGCATCCTAACATATGAGAATGATCATAATTTGAGCACATAATTATATTTTGTCCCTTATGATCTTTCTCTGTTGCATTTATACACCCTTATATGAAACAATATACATATAATACGCTTTTATACATTCTATAACTGTATTATACCCATATATCCGTATAAAATAGAGTTCAATTGAAATACTTTTTGATCAAAATATTTATATATATATATATATAAATTGATCGATCGAAAAAAGTAATCTTTTGTAACTACTATAAAATAAGGGACCATATGGCTTGAAGTTTCATTGTTAGCATACACCACTACACCTACTTGGGAAGTAAAAAGTGAGCTACAATAAAAAATAAAGAAATATATCCGTATAAAATAGAGTTCAATTGAACTATTTTTTTAATCAAAAAATATATATAACAAAAAATAGTTTGATGAAAAAAGTTATCTTTTGTGACTACTATAAACTTAGGGGACCATATGGCTTGAAGTTTTATTGTTAGCATACACCACTACACCTACTTGGGAAGTAAAAGGTGAGCTACAATAAAAAACAAAGAAATATAATAGACCGATTTATCTTTAAGGAAAATCTTAAAGATTAGCTTAGCTTTTGAGATACATCTCAAAAAGAATCGAATAATTCAAGAAAAATCTTAAAGATTGATATAGTCTTTAAGAAAATAATGAAGTACTATTAAAAATGTTTCTACTTTGAGAGAGGTTGTAAATAGAAATACAACTTAAATATTGGTTCAATATTTGAGAATCTGTAAAGATAGTCTCTTTTAAGAGAGATCTTAAAGAGAAATACCAGTTAAGATTAGTTTGGTATCAAAATAGGAAATATAAGTGCCCAATTCCAAAACAAAATGCTACGCACACTCTAGATACATTAAAAAATCCTCTTGTAAGAAGAGTGTTGGGAAAAGAGGGTTAAGACCATTTGGGAGACTAAAGGTCCAAAATACATGAAGGTATGCATATGGAAGGTGCTATGGGGAGGCTTGCCTACTAGGATCAAGGTGCATGCTAGGGCGCTCGGATTTGACACCTACTCTGATTGTAGTTAGCCTCTAAAGACCCCCTTCATCTTTTCTTCAAGTGCCCTACCTCACGGGGGCTGGCTTCCAAGGGTTGCAAATGGGTACAGAGGACATGGAAGATCATATTCTTTATTGATGACTCAATCTTGGGAGGGCGTGGATTCCTAAGCCAAGCCATTTTGGTGTGCACCCAAATTACTAGATTTTTCTACCTGAACAAGGTCTGGAAGTCTAGGAACCTTCGGGTATTTGAGGCCAAACTACCTATAGCCCATTTTGATGATATTTTGCACATGAGCACTGAGATCATCCATGGTGTTGGAGCAAGAAGAGCATGTTTGGACAAGGATGTAGAATGGATTCATGCATTGAGTTTCTTAAAACACTAAAGAGCGTAGGTTTTTCACCATTGGTTTTGTATCCTATGTGTTTGTGTCCAAGCTCCTATTGGAACCATAGCCCTCCCAAGGCACATGTAGTGCTTAAGGGAAATTGTATCCTTTTCAAGTTAATATAATTTCTCTCAACTCACAACTGTTAGCGGGTCGCCGCGACGAACGTCTATAGCATAGCTTTCTGGCACTAACATAATGTCAATACTCAGGGAAGCGAGTCGGATGGGGAATGAAGACTCATTAAGGGTGTCAACCTCAAGAAATGAACTTATGGAACAACAACATCTCTAGCACATGCAAATCTATCACTCGCAAATTTGGCAACCTGCCTATTTCCTATGTCTCCACACTCAGTTATCAATTCATTTCGACACTCAAACAAATCCCACATGCTACAAAAGTTTAAGAGGAGGTCTAAGACACTTAGGGCCACTAACCTACCAAGTTTGGTTGCAATATGAGGAAGCACAAAAATCACGATCCATCATGATCAAGGTCTTGGAAACTACAATAGAACACACTTGAAAGGTTGCCCTATGGCTAGGAACACTCTCCTATGGTACGCATGTCAAAAAATAGTCATTAACGCACTCAAACATCAGATTTAGCATAGTAACACGTAGCCATAAATCAGAACAGAATCAACAAAGAATATACTTGAATGAAAGAGTAATGGAAAAGGAACACAATGCAAGTTTTGAAATCAAAATGTGATTACCATATTTCAAGATATGAGGATTACAAGACACATGAGAGTAGCCGCTCTCAGTCATACGCGTCAAACTCAAAAATTTGATAATGATAAGGGTCCTTTTCCCACATTACAAAATGAGTTTTATACCTAGGGCTCTCTTGGCCGGTGGTCAATTTTACTAGGCTCAAACTCAATTACAAACTTTACATCTCAAGTGTAGCAAAAATAGAGTCAAGATGATCTGAATAAAATCAGAGACTTTGATTACAAGAGCTTTGCAAAAAATAATAGATATCAAAATTTGGGCTCAAAAATGAAGGGGTTGACTTGAAGGGCTCCCGTTTGGCTAGTTTGGTTGTTTTGGTTGCCAAAATTCCCCCCTTCCTAGTATTTTCACGTCCTCGTGTACATTGTCTTGGTCTCCTCTGTAGTGCCTTCATGGTGTCTTTGCTTTTCTTGGGAAACTACTCAAATGATCTGATTGTATCCTTCTTTATTAATCTAGTGTGTGCTTTGTGAGTGTGCAAGTGAGTAACTTGAGTTTTTCACTCTTGGTTCAATCCCGAACTTTGCTGTTAACTCTCTGAAAGTATAATTAATGTGCTCTAATAAGCTATATGGTGGGCAGAAGATTCTTTGTCATGGAGTTGAAGATGGATGAATCAAGTTCAAAGAACCCTGTCGTGAATGCCTCTTCAAATGTTTTCATGTAGTGAGAGGGCAAGAACATGACATAGGCATACAATCCCATGATTACATTTTGGCTTGGAATCTTTGTCTCTAGATCCCATCACAAGCCTCAGGTGCCTTTGAGGAAGACCTACCAAGGATGTTCCGCTACTTTTATGTCTTCAAATGCAGTGATGCATGTGATGACCATTTTGGCAATTTTCACAAGCATTTGGCATGTCAAATCTGGAACATTCTTCATTTGGTTGATGAATCCTTGCAAATTGCGGACCATGTACTTTTTTGATGGAGGGACATTATTCATTGGCTTTGTGAGAACTGGGTAGTGGAGCACCTCGAGTCTTTTGCTCTGCCATGCATAGAAATTATCCCAAGATCGCCATCTATTGATATGGAAAAAAGTCGGGTCGATCATGAGATGTTGTGGCACGTTTCCGTAGTATGTTTCATCAATTGGGCGCTTCTCAAACCACCTTTTCCTCCATATAGGGGTTGATTTTCAGCAATAGTTAGTGCTAGTTCTACTATTACATGGGCACCCCATTAATCCCCTTGGTGATTTGGCTCTAATGTCAGCAACATCTTTCTCTTCCATAAAAGGGATTTTTACTTCATCAGTGGAAGAGATATCATTTCATGCCCATGGTTTTTGACGACTTCATTAGGGGTGATCATCAAAAGTGTCACTGACTCAAGTAACTTGAGTTCATATTGCATATATTCTTTATGTAACGGGTCGTGCACTTTTGAGACCCATCTTTGAATCTCCGCCCTGGCATCTCTCATGTCTTCTGTGTCGTCAAAGTCATGAAACCCTACCTTTGTAGACGTGCTTGGAAGATCTTAAGGGGGAAGATCCATGCTCACTTGCTATTTTCCAATTGTCAGTGCTGGGACTTCCACTATTGCTGACTGAGCCCTCATGGCACTAATGGCTACATATTTTTGTTGTAGCTCAAGGGAATGTGCTGCCAATTCTTCTTTTGCTTTAGCCAATTGCACTTTTAGTAGCTTGATCTCGTCATCCTTTTGGCTATGAATTGCTTTATGGCCTACAGTCATGATCTATCGGTCATATTTTTTCTTGAGCTAGAGCTTCCTTGAGATCTTCTAGTTCTTACAATGTTGAGGTAGGAGGTGATGAAGTAGAAGTGGGGGACTAGGGTGTCTTGCATTTACAAAAGCTGAGTGAGTGTGCTCTTGACTACCACGTATGATTCCCCTAACTTGACAATCTTTTGCTGCTCTTTATTGAGCTCCTCTTCCAGCTGTTATTGCTCTTATGAGAATGAATGCTTTCCTCTTCCAGTTGTTATTGCTCTTATGACTGAATGCTTTCCAGCTGTTATTGCTCTTATGACTGAATGCTTTCCTCATTGAAGTTTTGCCCATCTAAGTAGCTATCCTGAGTATTGACATTATGTTAGTGCTAGATAGCTATGCTACAAATGTCCATTTGGGGGGCGACCCGCTAACACACTACCGACATCTTACACTGAACTTCACCTAGCATATCTCGATCACTATGCCCTTGTGCCGTGTTTGACAATCCATAAGATCTTGCAGACTCTGCATGTTGTACTCTACCTTCCAAGACCATGTTAAATGCCAAAACACACCATATGGCATGCCTACCAAAAGGGTCAAAGTGCCACACAATTGGCCCCCGACAAATTTTCAACCAGCTAGATCTTTCCTTTTTGAGCTTTGATGGACAATCCAAAAATACCGGAATGCTCCACAACTTGAGTTCAACCCTATCCACTCACTTTTGGCCACCTGTCCCCACTTGACATGTCCATCGAGAATCTGCTATGCATTCCATATTTTCTCTAACTTTCACACCATGGCTCTGTTTGAGGAACCGCCTAGACCATGTCATAGAGTATCTTGAATACCACACTCCAAGGCATAATCTCCACACTCTGGACACCTAGACCTACCGCCTTAGTTTTCTATTTATGCTGCCTTTATAACTTAAAGAATCACATCAACCATACACATTTCAATCACCACTTGCCTACTCAGGGCCATTGTCTATGCCTGAGCACTTTGCCATGCACCTGTCTATAGCCTTAGCATTGCTTGGCACCACTTCTATGCTCGAACAACTTTAGTTGCACCATCATTGCCCCACCCCTTCATTGAAAATCCAGGTTTGACCAAAAGCATATTGATTGAATTTTAAAATGGCCAGAACACATTGATAACCAAAAACACTCACAAACCACAAGAATATGTATATGATATATACAAAGATTCACTTCATCTGCACATTGTCTCTTTTAGGTGGGTCTCCCATCACCCTTGGCTATAATTTGATGCACATTGGGCACCAAACCTTTGTCAAAGTACAACTTGAGCCGCACACCATTCACCCTGTGTCTAAGTAGCTTACCATTACCTCTCACCAGTTGATAGGTCCCATTTGAAAAGGCCTTCTGCACCTTATTTGGAGACGTCCACTTCTCTTGAACTTATTTTAAAAGGTGAGGTGCAAGTAGATCTCATAGTTCATTGCCAAGTCTCCTTCCTGTATCTTCTTCTATGGCAGACTTTGATTGTCTTTTGCAACCTGTTTCTCTCATTGCCTTACATAGTAGTCCACTGCTGTATCTCTGTCCATTTGCAATGCTTTAAGATAGGATGAAAATTCAATCCTATAATTCTCCTACAAAGTGTCATTGATGTGCCACATACCCTTCAGATCACCTAGTTATGCATTCACTCGTAGCACAACCTTCTTACCATAGACTAGCTCAAAAGGAGTAAAATTGGTCACCACTTTGTAAGATGTCTTGTAGACCCATAATTACTTCTGTAGATTGGCCTTCCACTCTGCTTCTTGCTTATATACATACTTTGTCAGAATTTTGATGATGTGCTAATTGGCACCCTCTACTAGACCAATGCATTAGGGATGATAGGGCAAAGAAAAATGATGCTGAATGCCTAGCTTTTTTACCAATGAGCACATAAGCTTGCTTCTAAATCCTTGGCCTCTATCATAAATGGGAACCCAAGGAACTCCAAAATGGAAACAAATTCAATCAAAGACAAACTGAGACACGATTTGTGCATTTACCTCCTTATCTGCCTTGGCCTCAACCCACCTAGTGAGGTAGTCAATGGCTACCACAATGTACTTCTTACCATTTGTAGACTTAGGGAGTGGACCGATGGTATCCAAACCCCACTTTTCAAAAGCACTTTGAGCAATAATGGTCCCCTGCGGCTTGACTACCAGTCATTTTCCACCCATGGTTTGGCATTGGTATGGAAGGTTTTGCACTAATAATGCACATCCCTTACTATGGATGGCCACCAAAAACCTGCTATTAGCACTCAAAATAGCACTTGGTCTTACCTTGGTGTTTTCTTTCCTCATTGCATTTATTGACCACCAACCAAAGCTCCTCTTTGTAGAGCACTCTCCTTGGAACTCCATCCCGACCATAGGTCATCAATTACTAATGTAAACTTGTGAGCCTTTTGCACTATCCTTCTCCTTTGCAGCTTGGCTAGACCCTCAAAAAGCTGTCTTTTACTAAAAAATCTTCTATCTCCTTTAATGATTTCGTACATAGGTAAGTGGATAGGCCACGTATAATCCTGCAGCATGTACATGCACACTGCTACTAGCTAGTTGGTCCACATCTTTGGTTATGTTCTCTCTTGAAATTCATGAACTAAAATTCTCCAAATAACTTTAGAAGCTTTGTAATGACAAAAGATGTTTTAAGGAATCCCACTTTACTTGTCGTTGCCCTAGCGATTTCTCGATGACCAAGTTTGCATCTCCGTTCACCACCAACTTGGAAATTTCAAACTCCACATATTTGTTTGAACCTACATTGTCATAAAATCTAATATCTAGCCAACCCAAATGATTTCATCATATTAAACTAATCATTTAATGTGGGAGAATAAACGAGAACAAGGGTTAGGATATAGACATATCTATCTCAACACGGGGCCAATGGTAAAGGGGCAAAAATGAGAGATGGTCAGTCAAAGAGCAAGGCTAACCAATGGAGCTTAAAGACTTTAGGGTTAGCTTCATTGAAGATGTCCAATAGTTAGTGTTAAAAGTCCTTTGACCCTAGGTAACCTAGAGCTGTGCTTGAGGTGGGAACCCGCCATCCCAAGCTTGAGGTGCTTGTCATGCCTGATGATTGAGATGCTTGAGATTCTTGAAGTGCTTAATGATTGAGATGCTTGAGTTTCTTGTCATGCTTGAGATGCTAGGGCTGTACTTGAAGTGGGAACCCAACCGAAGCTTGAGGGGCTTAAGGGACAAGCTGGTGGTGAGAAATGGGCCAAGGTTAAGGGGCTTGAGGTGTCACAAAAGTAACACCAAATCCCTACAAGGAGGGGGAGAGCCATGCAAGAAGGGGGGGTGGTTTCTTAACCACTCTCTCTCCCAAAGGTCACCCATTTCCCAAGAGGCAAGTAGGACAGACGTCAAGCCCCTAGCTAGATTATCGGCATCGTGTGCCTAAGTGTATTGGTTGGCCTTCCAAGGGGTCCAATGATAATTTAGTGGATTTAATTAATCTTTTTAGAATTTATCAAGTCTTGTCTCTCGAAGGGGAAAGGAGGACACTTGTCCCAAGGCTATCCTTGTTGCTTGATATGCCCTTGCTTGTGATTGGCTAGGCCAGAAGGGGTCCAATGAGCTTCATGCATGAGCTACAAGGGGGGGTCAACCAAAGCAAGCTAGGGGGTTGCTTGAGGGGTATACTCTCCCACACACACTCACACACACTCTCGTTGTGTGAAGTTCAAAGTGTAAGAGCTCCATCTCCTTCTCCAAGAAAGTAGAGAGGTTGAGAGCCTACACCACACTCTTGAATATGGAATGAAAATCCAACCAAGAGCCATGCTTCAATGCTTAAGCTTGCCATCTTCTCAATCTTCATTACTATGCTATTAGGTATGCTAGCAAGAAGAGTGATGATAAGTGAGGAACTAGTTCTTTCTCCTATGAAATGTTTCTTCTTCCTCTTCCCTACCCACATTCCCTGCTAGCTCTCTCCACCTTTGAAGGTGTTCGAGGTCTTAGGACTGAGGTTTAGGATATTTAATGCTTTCCACAAAGTTTATTTTATGCTCGTAATGCATGAAGCTGTCCATCTTCATTGCATCAAGGAACACAAAGATTGTATTGTAACAAGTTTCTCTTGATGGGAGAAACTATAATACAAATGCCTATTGGAGGGAGGGACTGGCTCCACATAAATCCAGTCCTCAACTATTGTCATGTTCTCTAAACTCTCTCTCTTGAAAAAGTATTTTTCATGCCAAGTTAAATAAATGCTATGTTTATGTTGCTACCATCAATTAAGTTAACCCGCTATGCTCTCAAAGTAATTTCCCAAAAGTACTTTCTCTAATTTCCGCTACTCTCAAAGTTAATAGGCCATTTCCATTACATTGGTATCAGAGCATTTGGTTTCTCTTTTATTGCTTAAGAAGAGAGGTCCTTAAGTAGCCTATAAATGGTTGATTCTGCTAGTTATATAAGGGTAAGTGTGACTGGGATATATTATCGGTTTTGTTGAGCCCACTATGTGGGATATGATGCACACCTTGGGAGCTTTGGTCTTTTTAGACTTGCTATGGATTTACCATTATTGAGCCATAGGAAGTCCAAAAGGAGCTAGCCCTCGGAAATTCTGCAATATTAGACCCACTCCACTACTCTCTATAATTAACCACTTCGAGCTGTGGATGTAGATACTTAAGTGCCCATTTTCAAAGGATAAGAGGAGTAGCAACTAAGGTTTGAATTGCCAAAGCATACACTACGTAACTACACAAATTTTGTTAACATGGATGACAATAACCAAGAGAGTAGAATGAGCATTGATAACTTTGATTTTGCACATGAAGGTGCTAATGATGATGCCTGCATGTTTGTAAATTATCTTGTTACTAGGTTGTAGCAAGCTATGGGCAACCCTGCTTTGCAAGTCAAAGTTACTCAACAACTTTGCGCTTATGGGATTACCCTTCCTCTTCAAGAGAGGAGAGAGAGAGCTTAGGAGGTCTCTTGAAGGGACCCCCAAAAGAAGACTCTCTCCCATACAAGAAGAGGAATCCAAAGAACAAAAAAGCCATGAAACTTTAAGTTCCTCTGAAGATGTGGCTCCACAAAGATGGTGGTCTAGACGATTGCCCATTCCTTCTAAGAGAAAAATATCAACACATAGTCCTTCTTCTCGTCACTTTGAAAGGGAAGAGGAGAAAAAAAGGAAGAAAAGGGCAAGAAAGAGGTCACCCTCTTCTCCTTCTTCTTCACCTTCCTCCTCTTTTGAAAAAAGCTATGGCTATTCTCCTAGAGAATACAAGAGGGGAGGACATCGCAAAACATACCATGCATGGCAAAGGTCACAAAAGCTCAAGAAGATCAAAGAGGGAGGAAAGAGTATCTCTTTTGTCACCTATGATGGCACCTTTGGTTCCATCGACAAAGTATTGGCCTTCATCCAGAAATTTGATGCGGCCTTTGGAGATGAGGGCTTCACGGAGTCCTCCAAGCTAGATCATGTAGCTATTCACTTCCAAAAATTGGCTCGTCAATTGTGGGCTAGCCTTCATGGAAATGATAAAGCCCCAAAGACATGGAAAACTCTACGATTTTTCATCGTGAAGCAATTCCTTGAAAGAGATGCAAAGGACAAAGTGCTCACCGAATGGTGCAGTTTGAAGCTTTTCTCCCATGAGTCTATTCACAAATATGTGGACAAGTTTTGGGACCTACATCTCAAGGGTATTGTCTTCCAAAAGATAGAATTTGTCAAGCAAAAGCAATATTTTTGTGCGAGATTACCTAAAGAGATCCCCTAGTATGTCAACTCCCAACAAAATGGTTCTATTACTGAAGTAATCCACCACACCATGGTTTCCTCGTGCATCATTTTCCAACAAGGGGCTAGACGGAATGTCAAGCCCATGAAAAATAAAGACAAAATGATGCAAAGGGGAAAACCAATGCCCAAAATTCTTCCCAAGGCAAACAACAACAACAACAACAATCAGTTCAAGGAGAAGGGAGTTTACAAAGGCAAATAAAAACTCTCTCCTGAAGAGCTTGAAGCTTTTTTCAAGGACCATAAGTTTTTTAAGTGTGGCGAGCAAGGACATGGCTATCTTTCTTGACCTCAGAAAAAATCTCTCAATGAGACTCCTAGGGCTTCCACCATCGAAGCTCCAAAAGAGGATGCTCATGGCAAAGGTGCACCTCTCTCCTATGCTTGGGGAAAGGTAAGGGAGCATGATGCCTTCATCTTGTTTGACCCTAGCTCTACTCACAACTTCATATCAATGGAGTTGGCCACAAGGTTGGGCATTCAAGCTTTCGTGATGGGAGATGCTGTAACGGCTGACACTTCTCTCAAGGGACAACGAGCCTCCATTAATCCCTTGATTGGGAAGTTGAGGCTCCATGTCCAAATCTATGTCGTTAAATAAGACTTTTTCATCTCTCATCTCTAACACGAGGATGATATCCTAGCAGCACCATGGTTCAATCGCATGGCTGCCAACATGAAGTTCCTTGAAAGGAGAATCTACTTCACCTATAGGGGAAAGAACATGTATATAGATTCTAGTGAGTGTGGTCGTACTATACCACTTGTAAATCCTCTTGATTTTGATAAATCAATGAAGAGCTTAGTTTGTGTGTACATTATTTTTGTTAAAGAGTCCCTAAAAGATCCTAATGTTTCATCAAATGTAAGTGGTATAAAATCAAGAAGAGTTAGACTTGTTTTATTTTCTAAAAGGATTCCAAGATGTGTTCATCGATGATATCCCTATAGACTTACCTCCAAAATGAGGGGATGATGACCATCGAATTGAACTCCTACCAGAAAGATCACCACCTAACATGCCTCCTTATTGAGTTTCCCAAGCTCAACAAGAGGAGATCATGAGGCAAGTACAAGAATTAGTAGACAAAGGGATGGTGAGGCCTAGCTCCTCTCCCTTTTGTTCTCCAGTCCTTTTAGTGCAAATGATAGATGATACATACCATATGGGTGTGGACTATCTAGCACTAAACCATATCACCATCAAAAATAGATTTCCCATGCCTTGTGTAGAAAATCTGTTTGATAAGCTACAAGGTTCCACCTACTTCAATAGGATTTTACCTTAAAAGTGGATATCATCAAATAAGGATAGTAGATGAATATATCCTTAAGACCGTGTTTCACACAACGTTTGGTCTTTATGAATATCTAGTCATGCCTTTTGGCTTAACTAATGCACCAGCTACATTCAATCGTCTAATGGAGAAAATATTTAGACCCTAACACAAATTCGCTGGAGTGTTCTTTGATGATATCATTATCTACTCCAAGTCTTTGGAGGAATATAAGCAACATCTCCAAGTGTTTTTTCAAACATTAAGGGAGAACAAGCTTTTTCGCAACCAAAAGAAAAGTGAAATTTTCCTCCAAGAGATTCAATACATAGGTCATATTATCTCTCAAGATGGTATCCAGATGGATCCATCAAAGTTAGAGGTAATAAAAGCATGGCCTAATCCAAGGAATCTACATGAGATAAGAATATTTATTGGTATGTGTGCATACTATAGCGCTTCATAGCAAAATTTTCTCAAATAGTAGGACCAGTACATGACTTAACTAAGAAGAATGTTAAGTATTTATGGATTGCTAAGGAGCAAAATTCTTTTGACAAGCTCAAAGAGAAGCTTACCTCCCATCCAAATTATCATCATGCTTCCAGATCCATTTGAGGTCCAATGTGATGTTTGTGGTGATTGCCTTGGATCAGTCTTGCTTCAAGAAGGGCATGCCATAGCATATGAGAGCTGAAGGCTCAATGTAGATGAACGTATCTTAGGCATTTATGAGAAAGAGCACTTAGTTGCTCTACATGCTCTAGACACATGAAAGCACTATTTATTGGGGACTCCATTTATTCTACAAACCGACCACCAAAATCTCAAGTACTTCATGATGCAAACCAAGCTTTCCGACAAACAAATGAGGTGGGAAAATTTTCTTTTGAAATTTAATTTTCATATTGCTCACGTTGCTGGTAAGTATAATCAAGTGGCCGATTCACTTTCACAACAACGAAAAGTTAATGCGATGTCTATAGCAACTCACAATGATCTATCTTCTATGATAGATGAGTATGCTAATGACCCTGACTTTAGAGACATAATGTCAGCCCTTGCTTTGGGAAAGAAAAAGGAACCATTCACCTTACACTATGGTTATATTATCCATGAAAATAGTCTATGTGTTTCCCACGCCCTTCGTGAGAAAGTCATGTATGAATCCCATGCTCCTCCCTATGCAGGGCATAGAGTCATTCAACCTACTCTCCAAGGAGTAGAAATGTACTTCTATGGGCCTACAATGAAAGTGGACATACAAGAGTAAGTTTCAAATTTGTAGTATGCCAAAAGACCAAGTATGATAGAGGGAAGCAACTTGGATTACTCTAGCCATTGCATATCCCAAATTCACCATGGGAGAGTATATCCATGGATTTCATCTTTGGATTACCCAAGTCTATCCATGGGAATACGGGGATATGGACAATAGTCGACAGGTTTAGCACGCAAGCACACTTCATTCCTGTCAAAAAGACTAGTAAGGCATACCAAATGGAAGCTGTCTTTATATCATAGATTTTCAAACACCATGGATTGCCAACATCCATTGTGTCAGATAGAGATCCTAGAATGACCAATAATTTTGGACAGATCTCTTTGAAAATCGAGGAACGGGATTGAATTTATCTTTGGCCTATGACCCACAAACGGATGGCCAAAGTGAAATAGCCAATCTTACGATACTCGATGTACTAAAGACTTATGTTATCGAAGTAGATCAACGCTCACAATGGGAAAAGTACTTACCTCTTGTAGAGTATGCCTACAATAATATTGTACATACTTCTATGAAAAAAGCACCTTTTGAAATCATTGAGGGAAGACCTAAAAGTCCCTTGCTACTCAAAGTACATGGGAAGATCTTTGTTGTCGATGAGTATAGCCGTGACCTACAAGAATATTTTCAAAAGATTTATGAGGCTATATCCATCTCTCAACAAAGGCAAAAAGCTGCTGCTGACAAGCACAGAGGGCCTTAACATTCAAAGAAAATGATTGGGTCCTGCTTAAGTTTCCTAAGGCTCGATTGAGGCAAACGACGAAAAAAAATCCTACGGGCCATCAAAAGTATTATGCTAAGCTAGCAAAAGATGCTATGGTCCTTTCCAAATCTTGAAGCGCATCACTGAGATGGCTTATCAACTCAAGTTTCCCAACCATTGGCTCATACACAATGCTTGTTATGTGAGCCTGCTTAAGCCCTACAAAGGAGAGCCACCAAGTGAACCAATTATTGAAGACCCTCCCGAATTTGAAGACCAAGAAGAGATGCTACAACCCGAAGCTATCCTTCGGCATGAAGACAAGGTACTATGACATGGTAAGATTATCCGATGATATCTTATGAAGTTCAGAAATTATCCTTTTGAAGATGCTAGATGGATGCAAGGGATAAATGTTAAGGATAGTATGAACCTTGTCAATGCTTACAATGCTACATCAGAGTAAGAAAATATACAAATACCTTTTTTATGACCAATGTTTTTGTCTTATAAGACTAGTTCTTTATTTCCATTGTGCAAAAATTTAAATAGTAGGCATGCTTAGAATCATGTTTGTGATGACGACGTCTCTCAAACACCAAGCAGAATTTGTAACTCTACTTGGGAGAATAAAATGGACTAAAGAGCAAACATGCTTGCGACAGCTATGTCTCCTAAGCACAAAAAGGACTAGTCATCCATCTTGGAAAGATGTCGTAGGGAAAAAAGGGATCCTCTACCCGCTAAGCAAGATTGACTAATGACTAAGGATTTATCTCTTCTACCTCATTAGTCGAGGACGACTATGATTTCAAGAGAGAGGTACTGTCATAAAATCTAACATCTAACCAACCCAAATGATTTTCTCATGTTCAACTGATCATTTAATGTGGGAGAATAAATGGGAACAAGGGTTAGGATATAGACATGTGCTTATAGATCTATCTCAACACGGAGCCAATTTTAAAGGGCCCAAATGAGTGATGTTCTATCAAAGATCAAGGCTAACCAATGGAGCTTAAAGACCTTAGGGTTAGCTTCATTGAAGAATTCCAATAGTTAGGGCTAAAAGTCCTTTGACCCTAGGTAAGCTAGAGCTGTGCTTGAGGTGGGAACCCGCCGGCCCAAGCTTGAGGTGCTTGTCATCCCTGATGACTGAGATGCTTGAAGTGCTTGATGATTGAGATGCTTGAGGTGCTTGTCATGCTTGAGATGTTAGGGATGTATTTGAAGTGGTAACCTAGCCCAAGCTTGAGGGGCTTAAGGGCCAAGTTGGTGATGAGAACTAGGCCCAAGGTTTAGGGGCTTGAGGTGTCACAAAAGTCAAATTGAATCCCTACAAGGAGGGGGCGAGCCATGCAAGAAGGGGGGGTGGTTTCTTGACCACTCTCTCTCTCTCACAAAGGGCACCCCTTGCCCAAGAGGCAAGTAGGACACATGTCAAGCACTATGAAAATCTCCAAGTGTTTACCGCACTGTTTTACCGCATGTTGTAGAGAGGTGTAAATTCAATGAGAGAAACAAGAGAGAGGAGGGAGGGGGGGGGGGGGGGGGGGGGGGGGGGGGGGTTGTGTTTAAAGTATTACCATGAATTTATCTTCTGTTATTACTGCTATTATTACCATGCTTATTATCGTCGTTATATCCGCTGCCCAAATTTAGCACCTAAACTTTCAAATTTTGGATTAACTCCCCCTCCCCCAACCAATTCAAATTTTGGTGTTTTTCTCCTCTCAATAAAAATTAAAGAGTATTGTATTTAATTTTCAAATATAAAAAAGAAGAGAAAGAAAGAGAGAGAGAGAGAAAGAGAAAGAGGGGGGAGAAGCAGGCAGGGGATATAAGGCCCGGTTCAGATGCTACGGCGGAATTGCTTCCCACAGGGGTGTCTAAGTTGCATGGCAAAATCCTATTTGCTGCAATAGATATCATCTTCCTCCGGGCCCACCATTTTTCTTCCGGCACCCCCCCTCGGAAGAGCTGCTGGTCTCTCTCCACCTCTCTCTGTTTATAACTCTTCTTCCTCCAACACCGTTTAGACGAGGCGGCGTTAGACCTCCAGAAAGCCTTTCTTCCTCCAGCCTCGTCTGCACCCAGCCTAAGATTACCCTTGTTTACAACTAAAATAATCATTGTCAATTGATTGACATAATTGAGCATATTCTCAAATCTAAAGAGAGGAAGAGGAGGGACAGAGAGGTGAATGGATTACATGATCAAAAAACTTCATAACTCCAAAATGTTTATGAATCATCTTCCAAAAGATCTCTACATGAAGCATCATCCAATTCTAAGCCCATGGCTCCTAAATCAATATAGAGAGAAACGGAATTGTCATTTGTGGATGCATTGCCAACTTCATCATCTTCGAGTTCGTCATCCTCCATCTCATCATCTTCATCATCATGACAATCATCCTCGCTAAGACTTGTTGCCGCCGGACTTGATTCATCGAGCTCCCTCTCCTCTGTTTCCACGTCATCCAAACTTAGAGGTGGAAGAGGGTCAAACATAGTCTCCACTTCATTAGTGGAAAAAATGGTTCTCCCCCGAGGTGTTACGGAAATTACGAACCAAAGTTTTGGTTGATGGATTGCTGGGATATAGATGACCTATAAAATAGAAGCTCAAAGTGAGTAACATTGGTATAACTAACGCTACAACAAGTAAATAAGAAGAAAAAAGGTACATGTCACTCACCTGCTCACAATTGCGCGGTAAAACTAAATTGTCATACCTCCCTGTGTGATGCACACTAGAGTCCACCATGTAGAGGCCATTCTCATGTCATCTAGACACATTTGCAAACCACTTACACTCGAAGATGAAGCTATGATCAAAGGTTCTAAAATTAACCTTTAGTATCCTTTCAATAGTTTTGCAGTACCTCCCTATGTGATGCACACTAGAGTCCACCATGTAGATGTAATGGAATTGGCCTATTTAACTTGAGAGTAGCGGAAATTAATGAAAGTACTTTTGAGAAATGACTTTGTGAGCATAGCGGGTGAGCATAGTTGAAGATAGCAACATAATCATAGCAAATAGTTAACTTGGCATGGAAAATATTTTTGCAAGAGAGAATTTAGAGAACATGACAATAGTTGAGGACCGGATTTATGTGGAGCCGGTCCCCCCTCCAATAGGCATTTGTATTATGATTTCTCCCATTAAGAGAGACTTGTTACAATACAATCTTTGTGTTCCTTGTGACCTAGGTGATGCAATGAAGATGGAAAGCTTCATGCATCACAAACATAACATAAACTTGAAGAAAGCTTTAAATATCCTGAGCCTCAGTCCCAAGACCTCAAACACCTTCGAAGGTGGAGAGAGCTAGCAGGGAATGAGGGTAGGGAAGAGGAAGAAGAAACATTTCATAGGAGAAATAATTAGTTCCTCACTTATCATAACTCTTGTTGCTAGCATACATAATAGCATAGTAATGAAGAAGAAGGAGATGGCAAGCTTAAGCATTGAAGCATGGCTCTTGGTTGGATTTGCACTCCATATCCAAGAGTGTTGGTGTAGGCTCTCAACCTCTACTTGCTTGGAGAAGGAGATCGAGGGAGTTCTTGCACTTTTCATAGCACACCATGAGAGTGTTTGTGAGTGTGTGTGGGTGAGTATACCCCCTAAGAAACCCCCCTCCTTGCTAGGTCTACCCCCTCTTCTAGATCATCATTGAAGCTCATTGGCTCATGCCAAGCCTAGCCAATCACAAGCTTGAGCCATTTCTAGCAATAGGTGTAGTCTTGGGACAAGTGTCCCCCTTTCCCCTTTGAGAGAGAGGACTTGATAAATGCAAAATACAATTAGATAATTGTTGTAAATTATCATTGGACCCCTTTTAATCCTAGCAAATAGAGTTCAAGCACCTCATGGAGGTAACATGGATAGGGGCTTGACATGTGTCCCTATTGCCTCTTTAAGCTTGGGATCTCCTTGAGAGTGTGTGTTTATGTTATCTCTCTAGCCCCTAAGAAAAGGGCTCGCCCCCCTCTTTGTAGAGATCTTTTTGACCTTTGGTGCTCAAGCACCTTAGTCATCAAGTATGACTAAGCACTTGGACTAGGAGTGTTCCCACAAGCATCTCAAGCAAGCATGTCAAAGCACCTCAAGCACCTTAATCATGCAGCAAGTCAAGTACCTCAAGCACCTTCATGCACCTCAAGCACGACAAGCACCTCGAGCACGACAAGCACCTCGAGCTTGGGCCGGGTTCCCACCTCAAGCTCAGACCTAGCTTACCTAAGGTCAAAGGACTTTTACACACATTATTTGAGGTCTTCAATGAAGCTAACCCTAAGGTCTTATGCTCCATTGGTTAGCCTTGCTCTTTGATAGGCCATCTCTCATTTGGCCCCTTTACCATTGGCTCCGTGTTGAGATAGATCTATAAGCACATCTCTATATCTTAACACTTGTTACTGTTCATTCTCCCACATTAAGTGATCAATTTAATATGAGAAAATCATTTGGGTTGGTTAGATATTAGATTTTATGACATAGAGGCCATTCTCATGTCATCTAGACACATTTGCAAACCACTTGCACTCGAAGATGAAGCTATGATCAAAGGTTCTAAAATTAACCTTTAGTATCCTTTCAATAGTTTTGCAGTACCTGGCTTCATCACCGTCTGTGTCAAAGTTGCCCATGATGGCACAAGCCATGGTGGTTCTACGCTCGTCAATGTGGCGCGTACGAAAGTGACGACCCTTTGACCACATAGAGTTAAAGGAAAGGCACTACAAAATAGAAAAATATATTAATTTGTCAAATACATATTAAAGATAATTTCAAGAAATAGCGAGACAATATGGTTTAGGTAAATGACTACTCTATAGACCTTTGGTATGCAGCCTCATGCATACTCCTATTCTTTGTTGGTGATGTATTCTCCGCGCGCTTTTTCCTTGGTCATTCTCTCATGAATCCACTCTGCACTAATGAGATCTGGGAAACATGCAAGGTGTCTAGGCGTGGGGCTGCCCTCCTTCTTCCATGTGCATGTTTCCATGCTTCCCTCTCTTGAAAACGCCTGGACTTTGCCACTCTCCCCAAGTCCACCCACTTGGTCATAATCTTTGCATTGAGAATGCAAAAGTTATCGACCACTCCGAATAGATTCATATCCATGTTAAGTATTTTTCCCTTTTCACTTGTCAAAGTGTGAAGTCATCCTTGAATCTTCCTCGTCTGACCACATGCGAGGCATTGAGGGATCAACTTGTGCCAAATACTCTGATATGTAAACAAATGCCTCTTGAACAATCCACCCTTTGGCCATACATGCCTCTGGTTGAGATCGTAGCTGCACAAAATATTTGAGAGTCTTTAAAAGCCTCTCTACGAGGAAATCCATCGTGCGTGCACTATTCCACATATAGCTATCTCCTCCACCACGTGAACCAAGAGGTGAATTTGACTAAGAAGGACCGATCGAGGAAATCCATCTTCAATGGCACACAATATTTCTGTTGCAAGTGTTTGAGCAGCAGGGATAGCCTCTATTTTGATTTCCTTGCTGCTCACAAATCTGTAAGAAAACACACAAGGATACACTAAGTGCTAGTTGAAATTATTGTGTACATAAAAAAGGTGTTGTCGAGTGGAGTCTTGTGGTGTACCTTACTAGCTCTCCTAATTTGAAAATAGCATCCCTGACTTTCTTGTCTCGACATATACACATACTCACCGCCCGACAGAATGAACTACAATGTAAATCAGAAAAAGGAAAAGTGAGTGATAGTCATACACAAAAACTATAGATAGAATATGGAGTATGAAGATTACCTGAAGCATCTTGTGCCAATCGTGGGACTTCAACCCATACAATTGAACGCTTCCACCCTTCTTCGATTTTGTGAAAGCTCCCTTTAGCAACCTCATGTATCCTATTGGTGTGCGAATAGAGGACATGGTACCCTTCACCTTGTCTAATTTTTCTTTTGCTAGCATCCATGGTGCTTTAGGAAGCAAACCTTTGCATTTGGGGCACACCGTGGAGTGGCAGAGGCGGGGAGATGTTTTAAAAGCCTTAAATCCTCCCTCGCACCCAAAGAGTCCTTCTTGCGAATAAGGTCTCATAGTGTTTGGGCTACATTATTGAATATGTGCATGGGATCCAAGAGGTGTTGTATTTTGAAGTCCTTCCAATATGGAAGCCTTAAAAATATGGAATACCTTGACATACCTTTTGGTGGAGGACACGGAGCCGGATTGTTTTTGTGGTGTTCCTTCCAAATGGTTGCCCAATCTTCCATTGTGAGATTTAGAGGAGCCTTCCCATTTGTTGGAGCATTGTGCTTGATATGCCCTTGGGTTAAGAAACGATGGTTGTTTGGATAGATTTCCTTGCGCAAGGAATCTGGCCTCTCCGTCACCAACGATGGCCCGCAAGTAGGACATGCATTATGGCCCAATGTGGACAACCCTGCATACATATCATATGTTTAGAGAGATGAGTGAACTAAAGTGAGCTAAAGGGAGCTAAAGGGAGAGAGGTAATGAGGGAAAGAGAGATAGAGGACAGGGGGTTACGAGAAATCTCTCCAAGCCCAGGATAGTCGTGCATAGTCCACATAAGGATTCCCCTCACTTGAGCCTCTCTCCCCCTCTTTGCAAGTGAGACATTGATGACAGGAATGCCTCTTCATAACTCCTCCAACTCCTCGATGAGGGGATCGAGGTAAATGTCAATATTTGACACTTTGTACTTCCCTGGCACAAGCAAGGAAAGAAGTATATTGCTCTTCATGGTTGTCTCCCATGGTGGAATATTGTAGTTGACGATCACCACAGGCCAAGTGATCCATGAATTAGACTTAGTGCCGAAGGGGTTGACACCATCACTTGCTAACCGAAGCCTCAAGTGTCGAGGCTCCAACCCAAACTCTGGCTATTGAGTTTTGATGTGCCTCCATGCAGGTGAATCGGCATGGACATGTATCATTCCATCATTTGAGCGATGGTTTGCGTGCCATACGAGAAGCTCCACGATAGACGTGCTTTTAAACATGTGTTGGATGCGAGGAATTAATGGAAATGTCTTAATACCTTGCGGGGTAGGTGTTCCCCGCTCACACCTATCTTGTATCTTGCCTCCCTGCACACATGACATGAGATAGCATGTGCACGCTCATTGCGTTATAGCATGCAATCATTGACACACGCATGGATGCGCTCATACTCCATTCCAAGTGAACTGACACACTATCTAGCTCGTCGACGATCTCGAGGCATGTGGTGATCAGCTGGCAATATGTTGCCCATCAAACTACAACAAACATGCGCATTAGTATAATTCCTAGAAGACGACACCGTAAAGACAGAGGAAGATGGTATATAAAAGCCACATTCCATACTTACAGAAGTAGTGCATCGACACTTGCATTACTCCAACCCAATTTTTCTTGCAAGTTGAGTACTTCCAATGATGCTCGAAGCACCGAGTACCTTGCACCGTTGTAAAGAGGTGTTTGGGCACTCGTCATCAATCTATCTTCCGTTTCGGCAGCCCGTTTAGTGCAGGGTTGATAACCCTGCACATGTCATGCTCATGAGCTAGTAACTGATCACACATGTCGAACATGTACTCATCCTCCACCTCAAAGTGTGACGAAGATGCCATAGGAGCTGCCGACTTAGAGCCAACGGTAGGATCACCATGCGGTGCACCCAAATCGCTCAGTCGCTCTTGCCTCTGCAGTTCGGCCTTGCGCATCGGTGCACCACCACCGAACACAGACCAATGGGACACCTCATCAAGCGATGGGTGAGTCATGCTATCATCTCTCCGAGCGCTTTTTCGAGGATGCCAAAACCCTTGGTTCTCCACGTGCTTCAAAGCAATGCGCCTCAAGCGAGGAATTGCCCTTTTGCACTTGGCGCAAGGACAAGGTAGCTTTTCCTTGAGCCAACGATCTGGGCCTCCAGGAGGACCACGATCATCCCAATCGATGTCCTGCACACGCAAAAGGTTGTTTATTTAGTCATGTGTCCTAAAATATATATAATTAAAAATGTCATAATAATCAATATCTAATTCTTCTAAACGATTTTCTCATGTTAAGCTGATCATTTAATATGGGGAAGTGCGAGGGGAGAAAAAGCTAGAATATTGGTTAAGCTAGCAGACTGGCCACAGTAGGGATCCAAAGGAGGGAAAATAGGGATCCAAAGGGGGGGCCATCTCTAAAAGAGCCATGTGCAACAATGGGCTAAAAAGACCCTAAGGTTCAGCCCATTAAGACTTCCAAAATGCTAAGGTTCCAAAATTCAAAGGTTGTGTCCAAAGGTCAACCATAGGGGAATTGGATGCTTTGTGCGTGTCCAAAAAAGTCTTTACCAATCCCTACTTAGGAGGGGGCGAGCCTTGCTTGTAGGGGATGAGAGAGAAAGCCACACACACACACAAGCTCCCTTTACACAAAGGGAATGAGGGACACATGTACGTAATTCCTATTGGATGGGCCTTGGAGGTGGACCAATGAGAATTAGGCTAGATTAAATCTAGTTTAATTAATTTAAAAACACTTAATAAAAGAACCAATGAGAATTAAGTCCTCTAGAAGACTATTGGCCAGTCTCCCAAGGGGTCCAATGAGCATTCAGCAGCCCAATGGCTTGACTTATTCCTATTGTCCAGGAGGCAAAGGGGTCCAATGAGAATTTAGTTGAATTATTAAATTACCTAAAGCTCTCACAAAAAGGGGAAAGGGGGACACATGTCAGAAGGGTATCACTTATACTGCTTAATTACCATTGGCTAGGCCTGGGGAGGTCCAATGAGAGGAGAGCATGAGCAAATAGCAAGAGGGGTCGACCAAGAGAGAGAGGGGGCTGATTTTTGCAAGGCATTATCACACACACACTCACACAATCTCATGTGTGAAGAAAAGAAGACTCTCTCTCCTTCTCAAGCTTTAATGGAAAGCTTACCACCTACTCCAAGCTTGTGAGAAGGGAGGCCTACACCAACAACTCTTGGCTTTGTGATGCAAATCCAACCAAGAGTCAAGCTTCAATGCATGCTCATCTCCTCTACCATGCTAATTACTAAGATAATCTATGCTAATATGAGTGATTATGTGAGGAGATGTACATCTTTCTCATAAGAATACTCCTTCTTCCTCTCAATCTACTCTCATACCCTGCTAGCTCTCACCATCTTCGAAGGTGTGTGAGGTCTTGGGTCTGAGACCGAGGCTAATTGAAGTTGTGTTTTCTAAGTGTTTTGCTTAGTGCATGAAGATTTCATCTTGATTGCACTAGGTAGTCTTGAAGGAACACAAAGAATTGTATTGTACAATGTCTCTCTTGATGGGAGAAACCATAATACAAAGCCTTTTGGAGGGGGGACCGGCTCCATGCAAATCCGGTCCTCAACCACTACAACAAAAACAGGTGTCATTGACGTAGATATTGACGCACTGCGTCGCTATGTGCGTCGATATCCGCGTCCCTGTGAACCTGTCGCTATTTGGGACGTAGATATAGACGCAGATAACGACGACCATAAAAAAAAAAAATTCTTGGGTAGAGGGAAGGTATCCTGTCCTATGCCCAGCTAAAAGATAGACAGAGCCACAACCAGACTTCCTGCCCTCTGCCCAAGAAAGCGAGCAGCATCAAAATCAACCATGCTCCCGCGCGCAAAAATTTCGGCATCGTTCCCTTTGTTTTTACATAAACCTTTCAAAAAAAACCATATCATGTATACGCCTCCTACATGGATAGCATGTAGGATCTCACATGAGATTTAAGGCCAATGAAAGACAAGTACCGTACCAATTGAAAAGCATAACCATAATGAACCATAACCATAACTTAAAAGCATAACCATAATGCACATAACCATAACCGTAAACAAAATTAACAATAACCATAAGCATAACCAGAAAGTTAAACATAACCATTAACAAAACCTGAACCATAACTATGTCTATACAAGAATAGGAGAAATAACCATGTCTATACAATGACAATGATAATAATCATAACCATAAGGGAAACAATAACTGTCTGTACAAAAAAGAGACACAGAAGCGTTTCTGTGTCTCACAAAGCATATAATGAAATCCGGTCCACTAATGACTAGGCGTCGCAACCTGCACATAGGACAACTCACAAAATTAGTATTGATATTAATTCACATATACTTACTTAATTAAATCAACTCACACATATTAACGTCTCACCTCAAGCGATCAGCGAGACTGTAAGGTCTCCTAGTCTACAGGCTCTCCTGAAGCTTCAAGATCATTCACTATTTCATAGATACCTCTGCGATATCCATCTGACTCCTCCTGGCGTGACGGGGCTCGATGCATTGCAAGATTTTGCGTTTATACAAAAATCAAAGTAATAAGAATACATGATTCATCGCGTTTTAAAAAACGTCATAGTTAAGATTGGATTAGAAACTCACAAACTCATAGCGAAAGGTGTCGAAGCCTTCGCTGCCAAGATGAAATGTCCCCCTGGTCATCTGTCGTAGCTGCGTGGCCTCACGTTGCTGTCTGAACCGCGTGTCCGCTGTCCACTCATCCTCCCTGATCTGTAGCCACGTCTCGTGTGGGATGCCCGAAGGCTTTGGCGAACTTATCCTGAAAGCCTTCCGAGCTGCATCTCGTCGATGTTTCACGGTGTCCCGTGCAACACCCTTGATCCACCTCCTCGAAACAACGGAAGAACCTGGAGCAAGCTGGTACTCTCTCAAGATGGTCTCCACTATGTAGTTGACTTTGTCCCCATTCTGATCACCCCAAGACGTCAGAAGGCTGGTCGAAAAGTGCAGCTCTGCGAGCTGGCGAATCCGCTATCGCCTCTCAGTCTCGATTCTATCCATGTCAACAGAACCATCTGCCTGTACAATATAGAGCTTGGAGGCACTAGGATCATGTGTCCCCCAAGGTATCCGAGGTGTGCCAAAAGGTGTGTTGAGAGGTGTGCCTGTTTAGGACAGGGGTCATGAGCGAGGAGGGGTCGAAGCATCTGTGGACCCTCCTCCACAGCAACCACCACCTCCACCTGACGATCGCCGAGATCGACGAGTGCGCCTATGCTGCGGAGGTGTTGAAGCGGCCGTGATGGGAGAAGCAGGCGTCGTACCCATAGGTGTCCTCCCCCCCGTAGGCGCCCCCCCCTAGGCGTCGGATCCTCCGGTGTGAAGCCCGGAGGCGTAGTTCCGTGCCTCTGGCTACCCAGTCGAGGCATTTCTGGGTCAGAAACGGATAGAAATTCGGTCATCAATACAAGAGTGTCTTGCACCAGCCATCCTTCTGCCATGCTCCCCTCTGGACGTGCTTTTTGGCGAACAAAACCCTTAAGTGTTTTCATGAACCGCTCTAGAAAGAACATCCAACGTCTGTGGACTGTACTTGCCACTGCAACCTCATCTACTACATGGACGAGCAAGTGCATTTGGATAGTTAGGCCGCTTGTGGGTAGATACTTCTGAATCATGCAAACTGCCTCAATGGAGTTAGCCCTTGCGACTGCAATAGATTCCTCCCGTATCTCCTTGGAGGATATCCACCGCACTAGCTCTGAAATCTTGTATATGCAGGTCCGCACTTCCTCTGTTAAACACCCCTTGATCGCAATTGGAAGAATGAATTGCAAGAACTTATGCCAGTCGTGCGATTTCAATCCTGACAGTTGATCGTCACGGGTGAATGCTGTCTTGAGACATCGCATATATCTTGTTGGCGTCCTGAACTCTGAAATCACCCTTTTCACTTGTCGCTTTTCGTTTTTTAGCAATACCCATGGCGCTCTTGGAAGTTTTGTTTGGCCAACTGCATTGGTGAAAGGCCATAGCTCTGGCATCTTTCCAACTGACTGCAAATCATCTCGTGAAGCTCGATTGTCTTTCATTCCCATGATTGTCTTCCACAGGAGCTCTCCCACATTCTTGAATATATGCATTGGATCTAGCAAATGGTTAATTAGTAGATCACCACACTACGGCAACGTATGGAGAATGGACAAACGTTTCATTCCTGGAACAGGTTGCCCCTCATGTTGCTCCCATCGGTGACGCCACTCTTGTACATGCATAGGACGACATTCGACGCGACCAAGCTGACCTTCGCGCAAGTGATGGCCATCTGGAAGATAACGGTGGTGGCCTTGATATATTGTCTTTTGAAGAGAGGCAGAATAGCGCACATCCAAAGACTCCTCGCAAATTGGACATGCATTGTATCCCGAAGTTGTTAGCCCTGCATATATTAAAGCATGAATCAGGCCAAGGCAAAGGGCTTGCGAATAGGGAGAATTTCGTAAATCAATAACCATTACCAGAAGCTTCTCCGTATCCTGGACAATCATGCATAGTCCACATAAGAAGTCCATGGATCCTTGCATGCTGTTGTCCTACTGGTTCAACCACATCTGCTATGTCGATCCCATGCCATAACTCCTGGAGCTCGTCAACTAGTGGAGCTAGATAAACATCCATGTTTTTTGCCTTGAACTTACTAGGTACAATCAAGCTTAATATCAAATGACCCTTCTTGATGGAAAGCCACAGCGGGAGGTTGTAATTGATAAGGCACACAGGCGAAGTGAACTGTTGTAGTGTTGTAGTGAACTGTTGTCAATAGCTTAATTTCTCTCTCTTTTGAAAGTATTGTTCATGCTATCTAACTAGGTGTTATGCTTTTTGTTTCTCTCTCCACCCAAGCACTCTTGTAATTCTCATTAGGAATCTATTCTAATGAAATGCCCACTATGTTCATGACATTAAATGTTACATTGGTATCAGAGCACAAGGTTTCTCTTTTCTTGCTTAAGAAGGGAGGTCCTCAAGCTAGCTATAAATGTTTGGTATTATTAATTGCCTGTGAGTAAGTAGAGTAGGGATTTTTCAGCCTTGCAGTGCGCCTGCCTTCGTGCAGTTAACGGGGTATCACCGTCGAGAGCTATGGTCTTAATAGCGGAGTCCTACGGGGCTTGCCTACGGCTTAACCACTATTGAGCTATTAGAAGCTTGAAAGGAGCCGATGTTGTTTTGGTGTTGAACGACCCTCTCTTCTATTCCTTGCAATTAATGGTATTCGAGCCACGGGTACAGTAGCTTGAGTGCTTTTTCTAAAGGGGTAAAGAGGAGTAGCAACTAGGGCTTGAAGTGCCAAAGTACACCTAAAAAGTTTACACCTAAAAGTTGTTAGAATGGCTGACAATAGTAAAGAGAGTGAAATTAATGTTGATAACTTTGATTTTGCTCATGAGCAAGCTACTAATGATGCTTCAATGCTTGTTAACTATCTTGTTTCTAGGCTTCAACAAGCCATGGGCAATCCATCTCTCCAAAGTGAAGTGCAACGGCAGCTCCGTGCTCACGGGATTCTCCAAGCTCATCACCATGACGAGAGAACACCTAGGAAGCCTCCTTGTGAGACTTCCAAAAGAGGTCTCTCTCCGATTTGGGAAGAAGAAGAGAATCCATACGAAGGGCTCAAGAAAGGAGGAGTATTTTTAGGAAAGAAAGAGGAGGGAGTTAAGTTTAGAGTTCTTGTCTTGGAAGCCAAGCTTCTTTTAAAATTTACTTCTTGATGATGCATCTCCTTTCCAAAGGAGAACTCAAGAGCCTCCATCGAGGGAACGAGAAAGAAGTGAGTCTCCCGCCACCTCAGCGGAGATGGATCCACGAAGACGGCGAGCTAAACACTCTCCATCACCACCAAAGCGGAGAAGACCGTCGCACCCTTCTCCAGACCATAATTCAAAGAGGGATGATAAAAAGCAAGAGAAGAAAAAGGTGAGAAAGAGGACACCCTCTTCTCTATCTTCTTCATCCTCTCCCTCTTATGAAAGTGATGGTGAAGACGACGAAGATCAAGACAAGAAAAAGGAGAGAAAGAGGTCACCCTCTTCTCCACCTTCTTCAAATTATTCACCTTCTGAAGAAAGTGATGGTGCAACCTTTGAACCATAAAAAAGAAGAGGCAATAGGAAATTCTATGCCGCATGGAAGAGGTCGTCGAAGCTGAAGAAGTTCAAAGAGGGAGGGAAGAGCATCTCTTTCCTTACCTATGATGGCACCTTTGGTGCTACGTACGGACAAAGTCTTGGCCTTTATCCAATAGTTTGATGCGGCGTTTGGAGATGAGGGCTTCACGGAGTCCTCTAAGCTACGCCATGTAGCTATGCACTTTCAAAAGTCCGCCAAGCAATGGCGGTCTAGCCTATGAGCCAACGGTGAAGCTCCGCGAACATGGAAAGCTTTAAGAGCTTCCATTATGAAGCAGTTTTTGGCCACCGATGCCAAAGACAAAGTACTCACCAAATGGCGAAGCTTAAAGCTCTCTCCCTATGAATCCATCCACAAATATGTAAACAAGTTTTGGGACCTACAACTCAAAGCCACTGTCTTCAAAAAGTTGGATTTTGGAGAGCAAAAGAAAAAAATTTGTGTGGACTTAACCGAAGAAATGGCGGAGTATGTCAACTCCCAAAGGCCACGTACCATATCGGTGGTAATACACCATACTATGGTGGCCTCTCGAATCAATTTCCAAACGGGGGTTAAAAGAAATAATAAGCTCACGGAAAACAAGGGTTCCAACGAGCCTAAGGGGAAGGACAATGTCCAAAAGTCTCCTAAGGGCAACTCCAACAAAGCTAAAGAGAAGGGAGTTTACAAAGGTAAAAACAAAATCTCTGCTGAAGAGCTTGAGCGTTATTGCAAGGAAAACTGGTGTTTCAAGTGTGGCGAACAAGGGCATTCGTACCGCGCTTGTTGAATTTTCCAAAAGGAGGCGACTCACCAAACTCACCACAAAGGGGAAAGGTAAGAGAACATGATGTTTTTATTCTCTTTGATCTTGGTTCTACTCACAATTTTATATCTATAGAGTTGGCCACCAAGCTAGGCATACAAGCTTATGAGATGGGAGATGTCCTACCCGCAGACAGTGCTTTCAAGGGGCAAGAATCTTTAGTCACTCCCTTAATCGGGAAATTGAGGCTTCATGTCCAAAGCTATGTGGACAAAGAGGACTTCTTTATCTCTCCTCTCAAGCATGAGGATGTAATCCTAGGATCACCATGGTTTGATCGCCTAGCTGCCAATGTTAAATTTCCTGAAAGGATAAACTCCTTTAAGTTCAGGGAAAAAGACATGTATATAGATGCTAAGGAAATGGGTAACACTATTCCCATAGTACATACACTAGCTTTCAACAAGTCAATAAAGAGCTCTACATGATTTTTGTTACAGATTCTCAAAATGAACCTAATGCTTTAGCAAAAGAAAATGACAGCAACCAAAAGGAATTAGAGCTATTCAATTTTGTCAAGGGGTTTCAAGATGTTTTTATTGACGACATCCCTTGTGAGCTACCTCCTAAACGAGGTAATGATGATGACCATGCAATCGAACTTCTTCTAGGAAGTTCACCACCTAAAGAACCTCCTTATAGAGTTTCTCAAGCTCAACAAGAGGAGATTATGCGGCAAGTGCATGAGTTAGTTGAGAAGGGTATGGTTAGGCCTAGCTCATCTCCATTTTTCTCACCCGTGCTATTAGTGAAAAATAAAGACGGCACATATCGTATGTGTGTCGACTATAGAGCACTAAATAGGATCACATTTTGCACCACATTGTAAAGACCGCATTTCACCCTGCTAGCTCTCACCATCTTCGAAGGTGTGTGAGGCCTTGGGTCTGAGACCGAGGATAATTGAACTTGTGTTTGCTAAGTGTTTTGCTTAGTGCATGAAGATTTCATCTTCATTGCACTAGCTAGTCTTGAAGGAACACAAAGAATTGTATTGTACAATGTCTCTCTTGATGGGAGAAACCATAATACAAAGCCTTTTAAAGGGGGGACCGGCTCCATGCAAATGCGGTCCTCAAGTGTTGTCAATAGCTTAATTTCTCTCTCTTTTGAAAGTATTGTTCATGCTATCTAACTAGGTGTTATGCTTTTTGTTGCTCTCTCCACCCAAGCACTCTTGTAATTCTCATTAGAAATCTATTCTAATGAAATGCCCACTATGTTCATGCTAGTTTCCGCTATGCACAAGTTTTTAGGCCATTAAATGTTCCAAAAGAAATACTTAATTCCATTAGAAAAATTACATATAGTTAAAGTGAAAGGGAATAAATGACAATGAGTGGTAAAATTATTTTTTAACTAAAAGAGATTTTAAAAATTCAATCAATAAACATTTAAAAGTACTACAAAATAAAGTATCGATAAAAAATTAAAAATCTTCATAAAAAAACTCAAAAGGCTATAAATTGAAACAATGTATAGCTAAGGGTAGGGGGGGTGGTTTGTACCCCCCACCCCCCTGCAACTTCGGATTCGCATGTAGCCGTTTGAAATGACTGGCCGTGGTAATATGGGTGGTAATAGCTGGCACCTAAAAACGGAAAGAAGGCAGAGTATGCCGCGTTTTTGCAGCATACCCTGCGTTCCTGCACTCCGCCATCTCTCCCAAGCTTCCCCCCCCTCCTCTCCCCCACCCCCCATCTCTCTCTTTTTCAACAAGCCTCCTCCCCCCCACCCCCCACCCCTCTCCTTCTCCAAGATTCTCAAGTTTCGTCGAAGAGGGTTTCGTCCAAGTTTTGGCAAGAGGGTATTCCACCCTCTTCTTTGGACACTCAACCTATTCGAAGCTCAACCGCGCTACAAAGAAGAGGTAAACACAAAAGCACATCCTCCCTCTTCCCCTTTTGTTTTCTACTACTACTACTACTACTACCACACACACACACACACACACACACACACACACACACATACACACACACACACACACACATAAATAAATAAAAAAGAGAAAATAGAGAATCCATTATAACATACCTCGTTCATTAGGAAATGCTTGTTTTGCATGGCTTGTTTGAAATGGTTATTTTGCTAAGCACGTTTGAAAATGGTTGCTTTGCTACGCACGTTTGGAAATGATTGATTTGTCACGCATGTTTTGGAACTGATTGTTTGGATAGTGTTAGATGAAATAGAGAGAGAGAGAGAGAGAGAGAGAGAGAGAGAGAGAGAGATAACGAGAGTGAGAGAGAAAGAGGTAGATAAATAGAGAGAAGAGAGCGAGAGCGAGAGAAATGTTAGATAAAGAGAGAGAGAGAGAGAGAGAGAGGGAGAGAGAGAGTGAGAGAGAAAGAGGGATAGATAAAGAGAGAGAGAGAGAGAGAGAGAGAGAGAGAGAGAGAGAGAGAGTGACAACAAAATAGGGAAAGAGGGGGAGAGAGAGAGAGAGAGAGAGAGAGAGAGGGAGAGAGCGAAAGAGATAGGGATAGGGATAGAGGGAGTCCATGTTAGGGAAAGAGGGAGAGAGATAGAGATAGGGATAGAGGGAGAGAGGGATAGGGATAGAGGGAGAGAGATAGAGTGAGAGAGGGAAAGAGAGAGAGTAGATAGAGAGGGAGAGAAAGAAAGAGAGTTAGAGATAGAAAGAGGGAGAGAAAGAGAGAGATAGAGAGGGACAAAGAGAGGTAGAGAAAGAAAGAGAGAGTGATAGAGGGAGAGAGGGAAAGAGGGAGAGAAAGAGAGGAATAGAGATAGAGAGAAAGAGAGGGAGAGAAAGAAAGAGAGGGAGACAAAGAGAGAGATAGAGGTAGAAAAAGAGAGAGAGAAAGAGAGGGAGAGAAAGAAAGAGAAAGAGAGAGATAGAGAGGGAGAAAGAGAGGTATAGAAAGAAAGAGAGAGAGAGATAGAGGGAGAGAGGGAAAGAGGGAGAGATAGAGTGAGAGAGGGAAAGAGAGAGAGTAGATAGAGAGGGAGAGAAAGAGAGGAATAGAGATAGAGAGAAAGAAAGAGATAGAGAAAGAGAGGGAGAGAGGGAAAGACGGAGAGAGAGAGAGAGATAGAGGGAAAGAGGTAGAGAAAGAGAGCGAGAAAGAAAAAGAGATAGAGAGGTAGAGAAAGAAAGAGAGAGAGATAGAGGGAGAGAGGGAGAGATAGAGTGAGAGAGGGAAAGAGGGAGAGAAAGAGAGAGATAGAGGGAAACAGGGATAGGGAAAGAGAGAGAGCAGATAGAAAGGGAGAGAAAGAGAGGAATAGAGATAGAGAGAAAGAGAGGGAGAGAAATTAAGAGAGATAGAGAAAGAGAGGGAGAGAGGGAAAGAGGGAGAGAAAGAGAGAGATAGAGGAAAGAGGTAGAGAAAGAGAGAGAGAAAGAAAGAAAGATAGAGAAAGATGGAGACAGGGAAAGAGGGAGAGAAAGAGAGAGATAGAGGAAAAGAGGTAGAGAAAGAGAGGGGAAAAGGTAGAGAAAGAGATAGAGGGAAAGAGGTAGAGAAAGAGAGGGAAAAAGAGAGGTAGGGAAAGAAATAGAGAGAGAAAGAGAGGGAAAGAGAGAGAAAGGGAAGGGCATCCCATACCCAAGCTTGGAGGGTGTAGGTAGAAGACAATGGGTTCCACTTGTAAAACATGCTGATCTATGTTTTGCAATAACGGGATGAAGCGGCTGCCTGAGTTTGTGAGGCCATTCTAGGACATGGTGGATGTCCCTGGGGTCGCTCTTGTGGACATATGCCAAGCTCGAAAAAGTGGTGCCCAAGTCCAAAGCCACCATGACCTTAGCCGAGACCTCCATGCCTTGGAAAGAAGATGTCATCCATGTTTGTTGTGGTCACTGATCCACTCATGCATGGATTACCGCAACGTACCTTTGGTTTTACCACGGTTGAGACTGCGATGATATCTAAAGGGGTGCAGTTGACCTTATGCACTACTAGCCTCTACTTAGGTCTACTAGTATGTATATGTATCTACGCATTTGTGTGGTAATATACTTGTGTACGTATATTTAGATGAGTGAGTAGGGTGGAAAGCTTAATCTTCACTACAACAAAAAAAGGTGTCATCGATGTATATATTGACGATGAACGTCGCTATCTGCGTCACTATCTGTGTCCCTGTAAAATTGTCAGAATCTCCGTCGATATATGCGTGGAAAGGCTTTATTTGCGACGTAGATAGCGACGCAAATATAGACGCAGATAGCGACGCAGATTCCGACGGATATATAGACGCATATATCGATGACCATAACAGAAAATGTTTTTCTTGGGCAGAGGACAGGTAGCCTGGCCTGTGCCCGGCTTGTGCCCAATGAAAAGATGGACACAACCACCACAACCAGACTTCCTGCTCTCTCTCTGTCCAAGAAAGCGAGCAGCACCAAAATCAACAGTGCTCCCGTAGAAATTTCGGCAGAGTTCCCTTCGTTTTTACATAAAATTTTCAAAAAAAACCATATCATGTATACACCTTCTACATGCTATCCATGTAGGATCTCACATGAGATTTAAGGCCAATGAAAGAAATGAAATGAACTTTGTGCAAAACCATAACCGTACCAACTTAAAAGCAGAACCATAACGAACTTAATTTGTGCAAAACCATAACCAAATTAAAACCATAACCTGCCATAACCACTTTGATCAAAACCACAATGAAGATAACCATAACTATAAACAAAATTAACAATAACCATAAGCATAACCAGAAAGTTAAACATACCCATAAACAAAACCTGAACCATAACTATGTCTATACAAGAATAGGAGAAAGAACCATGTCTATACAATGACAATGACAATAACCATAACCATAAGGAAAACAATAACTGTCTGAACAATAACCATAACCATATATGTCTATACAAAAAGGAGACACAAAAGCGTGTCTGTGTCTCACAAAGCATATAGATGAAATCCGGTCCACTGATGACTAGGCGTCACAACCTACACATAAGACAACTCATAAAATTAGTATTGATATTACTTCACATATACTTACTTAATTAAATCAACTCAAACATATTAACGTCTCACCTCAAGCGATCAGCGAGACTCTAAGGCCTCCCAGTCTATAGGCTCTCCTGAAGCATCAAGATCATTCAATACTTCATAGATACCTCTGCGATATCCATCTGACTCCTCCTGGCGTGTCGGGGCTCGATGCATCGCAAGATTCTGCGCTTATATAAAAATCAAAGTAATAAGAATACATGATTCATCGCGTTTTAAAAAATGCCATAGTTAAGATTGGATTAGAAACTCACAAACTCATAGCGAAAGGTGTCGAAGCCTCCGCTGCCAAGATGAGATGTGCCCCTGGTCATCTGTCGTATCTGCGTGGCCTCACGCTGCTGTCTGAACCATGTGTCTGCTATCCGCTCATCCTCCTTGATCTGCAGCCACGTCTTATGTGGGATGCCCGAAGGCTTCGGCAAGCCAGTCCTGAAAGCCTTCCAAGCTGCATCTCGTCGATGTTTCACGGTGTCCCATGCAACACCCTTGATCCACCTCCTCAGAACAACGTTTGGACCCGAAGAAGGATGGTACTCTCTGAGGATGGTCTCCACTATGTAACTGACTTTGTCCTCATCCTGCTCAAGCCAAACGTCAGAATGCTGGTCGAAAACTGCAGCTCCGCGAGTTGACGAATCCGTTGTCTCATCTAAGTCTGGACTCTATCCATGTCAACAGAACCATCTCCCCGTACAATATAGAGCTTGGAGGTTCTAAGATCGTGTGCCCCCCCAAGGTGTTCTAGGTGTGCCAAGAGGTGTGTCGAGAGGTGTGCCTGGGTAGGACGGGGGTAGTGAGCGAGGAGGGGTCGAAGCATCTGTGGACCCTCTTCCACAGCAACCACCACCTCCACGTGACGATTGCCGAGATCAGCAAGTGCGCATGTGCTGCGGAGATGAGGACGTACCCACCTCTGTCCCACCCCTAGGTGTCGAAGCGGCCATGATGGGAGAAGCAGGCGTCGTATCCGTAGGCGTCCCCCCCCCATAGGTGTCCCTCCCCTAGACGTCGGACCCTCGGGTGTGAAGCCCGGAGGCATAGTACCCGTGGCTCTGGCTACCCAGTACTAAGAAGCCTCTACCATCTGAGCTGGCGTTGATGGGGGCTTTTTACAAGCCAAGCTCCCATACCCCTCTTCTGTCGTCTCCACCCCATGAAAACCTCCTCTTAGGGAGGGAGTGATAAAAGACATTGCAAAAGTACAAAAAAATAAAGTATGATTATGTAAATATATGAGAAAGGTAAAATGGTCCACCTCATGCCTGCGCGGCAGCCCATCCCCACCTTGCCTCCTTTTTCTTCACTGTTGCCCCGCCGTGTGTCCCTTTTCCTCTCCTCCACTCAAAAGGTCAACCCCTCTCTCTTCCCCTTGTCATTTCTCCTTTCTCTCTCCCCTCAAGCTACCCCACCTCTCACCAATAATGCATTCTAACTCACCAATAATTCACCCTAACTCACATGCAACTTACCCTATCTTCCAAAATAGTATACCCCACCTTCCCTTTCTCTCTCCTATCATATCCCATGACCCAAATACCCCCCTCTCTCTCTAAGGGCGCCATGTCTCTTGTCGTGTAGCTAAATAATCTCCTCCACACTCACACACACTCAGTTTCACTGAAAAAGGTGCCCACTGACCAATCCCCATCCGGTGGTTACCTGATTTTTTTTGTGTTCACACACATCTGCACACAGATTCACCTCTGAACACACTCCCCTCTTTCCCCTCTTGTAATTACTTTATTCTCCATGTCACCTCTCACTTTTTTTCATCTACCCATCTCTCTCTCTTAGTCTCTCTCTCATGAGACTGTTGTTCTAGCACATATACACACAGCCAGACAAGTGGGACCCACACTCACACGGCCTATGAAGATAATGATTTATTCATTTTTAAATTCTAGAATTTCTTCCCCCTCCGCCCCTATATAAAGAGGGGTCACCATCACACTAAGGACACACACAACATCACCAAAGAGTACACTATGCACTCTGTGTGCCTAGTGCACACACACACACCCACACCATCACCATCACGGCAATCACCATGCTCGTCTTGAGCATGACCTCTACACCCTTGGTCTATGGAAGATGAAGGGCAACTAAATGAAGGATGATGGCTATAACCCTCGTGCGAGTCTTCGCCATCAACTCCCACCTATCCGCCATGTGCTCTACCACTCTCTCCCTTCTCATTCCCCTACCCTATGCTCCCCATTTCATCGCCTTATTCTCTAAATAAAGCTTGAGGTTTTGTGAGTATGTTTCTTGCAATGTTTTGCCCATGTGAGGTGTGCGGAATCGCCACCTAGTCTTGTGTTTGGAGTGAGCTTGTGTATGTGTGAAGGGTGTGCGGATTCGCCATCCTTCTATGATGCCTATGTACTAAGCCGCTATACCCCCCTCCCTCACTCTCTCTCTCTTTCTCTCTCTCTCACTTGATCTTATTCCCCTTCCTCTTCATCATTACTCCCAAGCATCCATCTCTCTTGGATGAAAAATTTGTTATGGTGGTGTGTTGTTTGCGTCCTAGCCGCTGAAGCTACGTGGTGTCCCCTGTTTGCTTTACCGTGACAGGCTCGAGGCGTGCCGTTCCGTCCCCGATGTTTTAGAGGCCGTCGGGGTTTGGGTTTCGCTTTGCTCCCGTCATTTGGTGCTCCCACTGAGGATCTTTTCATGAAACCCTTCAGTTTACAAGACTGAAACCCCTAAACTATTGTGAATGGATGAATGGCTAGCAGGATTTTCTAATTGGATGATAGAAGAAGAAGAGCTCCAAGCACAACTAGACGAACTCCGCATCTCCATCGAAGCTCGAGTGCCAGGCGTAACGGTAATCGATTTGCAGTGGGAGAGTCAACCAACGCGCCAAACCCAGTGGATATACATAGGCCAAGTGCCAAGAAGAAGAAGGAGAAGGTCGAAACCATGTCTGCAACCTACAACCAACCCACAACAACAAAATGGAAGGAGCTCTGCAGAATAGAGAATCAACACTATTCTACTTTGAGAATCGGGTAACTCAAGTCACCGAGGTAATTATCACAGTCAGTTTTCAAGTCGCACCTGATGCTGCAGCACAGATAATGGAAGCATTGGCTCACACTCTCACTAGAGAAACTAGGGATCTATTGAGTTTGTTTCAGGAAAGAACACCACCCTCTCCCACAAGCTTGGACAGTGACTAAGCACCTCTAAGATTCACATGAATCAGTACAACCTACCTCAAGACAGATCACACATACCAACACGTGTACGCTCAATCAAGGTAATATTGGACTTGAAGGCTCACTACCAGCACGTCATTGACACCATTCTGGGTGGGGAGCGGTTTTTTGAGGTTCTGGCATCAGATCAACCATTTGTCTTACCTTTGCTACAAGGCAATGTACCATTTGAAGTTTTAATCTATGTCCTAGTATAAGAGGGTATACACGCCTCCTTGTAAAGAAGAAAAAAACTTTTGCAAGTTAAGCAGTATGTCTTTCTAGCTCTCTCTCAGTAATCATGGCAAGTGTAGCATTTCCAACATTTAAAGGAAAGAAGGGGGAGGATTTGGTAACAGACTTCCTAGATGACTTTGAAGTAGCATGTGTAGTGAGCAACAAAGATACGGATGAATCCCGGGTTAGAATCTTTAAGCATCTCATGAAGCTAGAAGCTAGATCATGGTACAATGCACTTCCACAAGCAACCAAGGATGACTGGGAGCCCTTAAAAACCGCTTTTAAGAGGCGCTTTGGGGGAGGTACCACTTCAGAAAAGTTGTGGGACAAGTTGAGAGACTTGAAACAGGAGGGTCTTTTAGAATATGCCACCTATGAGTCCAAATTTGTGGATTTGTGGGAACAGTGGATTGAGTCACTCGCAAGGGGGGAAGCTGCACCCGATTTCCTAAAAAAAGATCGGTTCACGCATGGCTTATGGCCGCTTCTCAAGGAGAAGGTGAAAGGTAGATTCCCGGCTACGTACTAATTAGCCGTTGAGATTGCTCGCCTTAAGTACAAGAAGCTACGAGTGAAAGCCAAAAAAACCGAGTCAACAGAATCAGGAACATCGCGCCGACCAGCAACTACGACAACCACCATTCCACCACCACCATCGGCTCTTGGGGTAAGAGATGACCAACAAGATATGTTGGCCCATATTACTGACCAACTGCAGAATTTGTCTGTCCTCTTAATACAGCAAGGGAGGAGTCAAGAAAGAGATCAAGACCCTGGAAGAGCACGACGACAAAATAGGGAGTATCACTGCAACAACTGCGAGGAAGATGGCCATGGAATGTACTACTGCCCACATCCAAGGAGGCAGAATTTCACTCTAGGAGGGAGACATAATCAGATCTCTCCACCAAGAGCAAGACCACCGCCACCCAGGCAACCAATCCCACCTGTTCAAATCCCACCACCAGCGGTGCAACCGCAGCCAGCCACACCAGTTCAATGCCAGTCACCAATGCAACCACCACCACAATCACCACTTACAATCATCCTACGCCCACCACCAATTGGTACCCGCACACCAAGTATCATTGGTCTTGCAGGAGAGGTCAAGATGAGGGTAACAGAAGAAGGATCAAGTAAGAAGACTATTCAAAGAACTGCAGCAGTGGAACAAGAGGTTAAAAAATCAAACGATGCTACCCCAGTGGGGGAGGTAAGTCAAGAAAATTGTGTTACAAATGTAAGTACATCTTTAACCTTGGATGAAATAGGCACCAAAGCAATCAGTCAACAACATTGGGCAGTAAGGGTAAGAAGGTGTAAAGTGCTGATTAGGCCTCATCAGAGTATGAGGAATGCAAAGGTCATGAAAGATACAAGAGAAGAGGAAAACCAGCCTGCTAGCAAGGCTTTGCAGAAGATGGACAACATATCAAGCAAAGGGGAGGGCTTTGAAAACGGAAGCCTGTGCACCAGCATGGACCCAGGATAGTGTAGCAAGCTAAAGGAATCTTGCATCAAGGCAGTTTCACTAGAGGACCATAAAGAAGAGGTAAGTATGACTGAAGGTTTGGAGTTGGATATTGCTCCAGAGGCTTGGCAGCCGAGCAAGACTTTATTGGGTAATGCCTCTAGTCTACTGAAGGGTGTTATAAACTTGGAGATGGGTAATGCCTCCAGTTTATGTGAGGGTGTTCAGAGTAAGTTTGATGATCAATATGCTGCCAACCTTTTAAGGATGTTCCAAACTCCTCCACAACACAACATTGTGTTTGCATGGGATGCATCATACCTATGGCTATGGCTAGCCGCTCTAACATATAGAGAGAAGATTAGCATGGAGATAAGAGAAAAGGAGCCATGGATAGACAAAACCTTGATAGAATGCAAGAATGAAGACCTCATTCGCAATTTGGTACAATTTTTTACAAATAGTGCATCCTCTCTTTGGACAAAGGTAAGTGGATTACGCTTGTATTTAAGCCGCAAGGTAGGTGTCTTGCTATTAGCATCAGTAAAGGAAGCTGACATGTTTGAGCACACCCAAAAGAAGCATGATATGCTTGCAGTTTTTTCTAGTCATGGTAGTAAGCAGGATTCTGAAGAAAACTTGAGCTCACCACACCAACAAGGCGGCCATATATGGTGGATTCTTGGTACACTCTTGGGAATCATAATTTTCAGTTCCGTCTTTGCAGGAGCCAAGATGCTCATTTCCCCTCTCGCTACTGGTGGTTACAAATTTGGTCCAATTTGGCATGCAAATTTTATTGTTCGGACACTGCAGACAATGATCCTATTTTTCACTTGGGATCCAGGAGGACACTGACACAAAGTTCAGGAAGCCATGGGCATCCCCTTTAATCAACCGACACTTTTCCAAGGAACAAGCTATCACCCGGACCTCTTATAGATTCATGAATATCCAAGAAATCTCACCAATGGCCAAATGGAATGGCTAGTTCAGAAGGAAACTCGATATCGGATCCTATAGCTAAGCGAAAGATGATTCAGAGCTAGAAGCATGAATGCCTCTAGCCAAAAGGGGACGGCTAATGATGGGGTCTTTTCACAATCCAAGCTCCCATACCCCTCTTCTCTCGTCCCCACCCCATTAAAACCTCCTCTTAGGGAGGGAGTGATAAACGACATTGGAAAAGTAAGAAAAAAAATAAAGTATGATTATGTAAATATATGAGAAAGGTAAAATAGGCCACCTCATGCCTACGGGGCAGCCCATCCCCACCTTGCCTCCTTTTTATTCACTGTTGCTCCGCCGTGTGTCCCTTTTCCTCTTCTCCACTCAAAAGGTCAACCCCTCTCTCTTCCCCTTGTCCTTTCTCCTTTCTCTCTCCACTCAAGCTACCCCACCTCTCACCAATAATGCATTCTAACTCACCAATAATGCACCCTAACTCACATGCAACTTACCCTATCTTCCAAAATAGTATACCCCACCCCCTCTTTCTCTCTCCTATCATATCCCATGACCCAAATACCCCCCTCTCTCTCTAAAGGGCACCATGTCTCTTGTCTTGTAGCTAAATAACCTCGCCCACACTCACACACACTCAGTTTTACTGAAAAAAGTGCCCACAGACCCATCCCCACCCGGTGGTTACCTAATTTTTCTTGTGTTCACACACATTTGCACACAGATTCACCTCTGAACACACTCCCCTCTCTCCCCTCTTTTAATTACTTTATTCTCCATGTCACTTCTCACTTTTTTTCATCAACCCATCTCTCTCTCTTAGTCTGTCTCTCATGAGACTGCTGTTCTGGCACATATACACACAGCCAGACAAGTGGGGCCCACAATCACATGGCCTATGAAGATAATGATTTCTTCATTTCTAAATTCTAGAATTTCTTCCCCCTCCACCCCTATATAAAGAGGGGTCACCATCACACTAAGGACACACACAACATCACCAAAGAGTACACTATGCACTGTGTGTGCCTAGTGCACACACACACAACCACACCATCACCATCACCGCAATCACCATGCTCGTTTTGAGCATGACCTCTATACCCTTGGGCTATGGAAGATGAAGGGCAACTAAATGAAGGATAATGGCCATAACCCTCGTGCGAGTCTTCGCCATCAACTCCCACCTATCCGCCATGTGCTCTACCACTCTCTCCGTTCTCATTTCCCTACCCTATGCCCCCCATTTCATCGCCTTATTCTCTAAATAAAGCTTGAGGTTTTGTGAGTATGTTTCTTGCAATGTTTTGCCCATGTGAGGTGTGCGGAATCGCCACCTAGTCTTGTGTTTGGAGTGAGCTTGTGTATGTGTGAAGGGTGTGCGGATTCGCCATCCTTCTATGATGCCTATGTACTAAGCCGCTATATCTCCCTCCCTCACTCTCTCTCTCTTTCTCTCTCTCACTTGATCTTATTACCCTTCCTCTTCATCATTACTCCCAAGCATCCATCTCTCTTGGATGAAAACTTTGTTATGGTGGTGTGTTGTTTGTGTCCTAGCCGCTGAAGCTAGGAGGTGCCCCTTGTTCGCTTTACCGTGACAGGCTCGAGGCGCGCCATTCGGTCCTCGGTGTTTTAGAGACCGTTGGGGTTCGCTTAGCTCCCATCACCATCATCCGTGTGACGAAGCCCATGAATGCATCTGCACTCATAGAAGCGGGATCCGGAAAGTGGTCTGCCATACTAAAGTCCTGCACAAAGAATGTAAAATGAAGCGTTAGAACACAGTTGTTTAAATTAACTTTAAGATTAATTTTAAATCAACATTGTATCCTGAAGTTGTTAGCCCTGCATATATTAAAGCATGAATTAGGCCAAGGCAAAGTGCTTGCGAATAGCAAGAATTTTGTAAATCAAGAACCATTACTAGAAGCTTCTCCGTATTCTGGCCAATCATGCATAGTCCACATAAGAAGTCCATGGATCCTTACATGTTGTTGTCCTACTGGTTCAAATGCATCTGCTATGTTGATCCCATGCCATAACTCCTGGAGCTCGTCAACTAGTGGAGCTAGATAAACATCCATGTTTTTTGCCTTGAACTTACCAGGTACAATCAAGCTTAATATCAAATGACCCTTCTTGATGGCAAGCCACGGCGGGAGGTTGTAATTGATAAGTCACATAGGCCAAGTGATCCATGACACGCTTCTCAAGCCAAATGGATTGACTCCATCCATTGCCATGCCCAAAGGCAAATTGCGTAGTTCATTCTTAAAATGTGGCCAGGTATCTTCAATGTGCCTCCACGACTTTGAATCAGCGGGCACCCTAAATGTTGCGTGAGTGGATCTATTCGTAGAATGCCATCGTATCAACTTTGCAATGGAACCACAACGAAACATGCTTTTTATCCTAGAAATAATAGGGAAATGCCGCAACACTTTAGCTGGCACTGTCTCGCCAACTGCATATTGTTTGTAGCTCATTGCTCCGCATTAGGACACGACAGAAAATCTGCGAATTCATTGCGAAAAAGAATGCGACCATTTGGACATGCATGAATCTTGTTGTAGTCCAAGCCAACTGAGGTCAATAGTTGCTTTGCGTCTGGCCTGGAGGGGGGCATTTCTTTGCCAGCCGGGAGAAGTTGCTCCCGCAACAACTTGTTTAAGCCACATTAAATTAAAAAGCTCTCCAAGCACGTCACCGTTGCAATCAGAAAATCGTTTTTGTAAATTACGTACCTAAACAAAGCAGTGATGCTTGCATCTGACCACCCGTACACTGACTGAAGATTCAAAAACGCCAGACAAGTACGAAGCCTCGATATTTTGGTGCCTTCATAAATTGATTGATGTGCCAACTTCCTCAACATGTCTTCAGGAGATAGGCGCACGGCTTCTGGTGCTGCTTCGTTAGCGTTCTTCTTGCTTGTCTGGAAGAAGGCATCCAGCATCTCCTCCATGCCTTCGTCTTTCTCTGTTAGTCCTTTTCTGCTTCCATCCTTGGCTCTATATTGGTCGTACCTTCACGCATAATCCTTTCTCTCTCTCTCTCTCTCTCTCTCTCTCTCTCTCTCTCTCTCTCTCTCTCTCTCTCTCTCTCTCTCTCTCTCTCTCTCTCTCTCTCTCCCCCAGATGTAGGTGCTATGTCGCGAAAATCAATGCTCGTTCCGGAGGAGTCGTATCGCAGATTCTGAACGGTTTCTTTAGCAAACTCTCCGTACTTGTGCACATGCTCATTACATATCCTATGCTTGCATAGGATTTGATACTTGCAGAGCGTGCACGAGCATGCAATCTTTTCCTCCATGTTAGTTGATGACGTTGTGATCTACAATGATTATGAATGTTGTTTTAATATATATACTCCTCACAATGTAAACTACCTCGCATTCTCTAGTCTTGCCCAATCTCCGTACACCTCGGTCCAGAGGTGTACGGAGATCAGGACCACCGGGTCAAAATCTCGTCTTTATTGGTCAAATCCTATATGGGTAGACACATACGTGCACTCCCAGGTGTACATGGCAATGCATGTAGTGGGCAAAAATTTCGGCAGAGTTTCCTTCGTTTTTACATAAAGTTTAAAAAATAAACCATATCATGTATACGCCTCCTACATGCTATCCATTTAGGATCTCACATGAGATTTAAGGCCAATGAAAGAAATGAAATGAACTTTGTACAAAACCATAACCAAATTAAAAGCATAACCGGCCATACCACTTTGATCAAAACCATAATGCAGATAACCATTACCAGAAACAAAATTAACAATAACAATAAGCATAACCAGAAAGTTAAACATAACCATAAACAAAACCTGAACCATAACTATGTCTATAGAAGAACAAGAGAAATAACCATGTCTATACAATGCCAATGACAATAACCATAACCATAAGGAAAACAATAACTGTCTGAACAATAATCATAACCATATATATATGTCTATACAAAAGGAGACATAGAAGCGTGTCTGTGTCTCACAAAGCACATATATGAAATCCGGTCCACTGATGATTAGGCGTCACAACCTGCACATAGGACAACTCACAAAATTAGTATTGATATTACTTCACATATACTTACTTAATTAAATCAACTCACACACATTAACATCTCACCTCAAGCTAAGCGATCAACGAGACTGTAAGGCCGCCCAGTCTACAGGCTCTCCTGAAGCATCAAGATCATTCAATACTTCATAGATACCTATGCGATATCCATCTGACTCCTCCTTACGTATTGGGGCTCGATACATCGCAGGATTTTGCGTTTATAATAAGAATACATGATTCATCGCATTTTAAAAAACGCCATAGTTAATATTGGATTAGAAACTCACAAACTCATAGCGAAAGGTGTCGAAGCCTCCGCTGCCAAGATGAGATGTCCCCCTGGTCATCTGTCGTATCTGCGTGGCCTCACGCTGCTGTCTGAACCGCGTGGCCGTTGTCCGCTCATACTCCCTAATCTGCAGCCAAGTCTCGTGTGGGATGCCCTAAGGCTTCGGCGAGCCGGTACTGAAAGCCTTCCGAGCTGCATCTCATCGATGTTTCACAGTGTCCTGTGCAACACCCTTGATCCACCTCCTCGGAACAACGTCTGAACCCGGAGGAGGCTGGTACTCTCTCCGGATGGTCTCCACTATGTAAGTGACTTTGTCCTTTTCCTGCTGATCCCAAGACGTCAGAATGATGGTCAAAAATTGTAGCTCCACGAGGTGGTGAATCTACTATCTCATCTCAGTCCCGACTCTATCCATGTCAACAGAACCATCTGGCCGTACAGTATAGAGCTTGGAGGCACTAGGATCGTGTGCCCCCCAAGGTGTCCGAGGTGTGCCAAAAAGTGTGTCGAGAGGTGTGCCTGGGTAGGACGGGGTCCGTGAGTGAGGAGGGGTCGAAGCATCTATGGACCCTCCTCCACAGCAACCACCACCTCCACCTGACGATCGCCGAGATCAGCGAGTGCCTCTGTGCTGCGGAGATGAGGACGTACCCGCCTCTGCCCCACCCCTAGGTGTCGTAGCGGCCGTGATGGGAGAAGCAGGCGTCATACCCATAGGCGTCCCCCCCCTATAGGTGTCCCCCCCCTAGGCATCGGACCCTCGGGTGTGAAGCCCGGAGGCGTAGTACCCGTGCCTTTGGCTACCCAGTACTGAGAAGCCTTTGCCATCTGAGCAGGCATCATCCGTGTAACGAAGCCCATGAATGCATCTGCACTCAAAGAAGCGGGATCTGAAAACTGGTCTGCCATACTAAAGTCCTGCATAAACAAAGTAAAATAAAGCATCAAAACACAGTTGTTTAAATTAACTTTAAGCTTAATTTTAAATCAACGTCTTCACACAAACACTTACAGGCCTAGGCCTCGACGAGTGAGGCATCATCGATAAGATCTTGCACCGTTTCATCCTCTATCTCTAATTGCAAACATAACTCTGCCCCTACTTGTTCTGGCAGATTGTCTTCATCCATTGCATCTTCATCTACAGGTTGCCCCTCATGTTGCTCCCATCGGCGACGCCACTCTTGTACATACATAGGATGACATTGGATACGACCAAGCTGACCTTCGCGCAAGTGATGGACATCTGGAAGATAACGGTTGTGGCCTTGATAAATTGTCTTTCGCAGAGAGGCAGAATAGCGCAGATCCAAAGACTACCCGCAAATTGGACATGTATTGTATCCCGAAGTTGTTAGCCCTACATATATTAAAGCATGAATCAGGCCAAGGCAAAGTGCTTGCGAATAGCGAGAATTTTGTAAATCAAGAATCATTACCAGAAGGTTCTCCGTATCCTGGCCAATCATGCATAGTCCACATAAGAAGTCCATGGATCCTTGCATGTTGTTGTCCTACTGGTTCAACCGCATCTGCTATGTCAATCCCATGCCATAACTCCTGGAGATCGTCAACTAGTGGAGCTGGATAAACATCCATGTTTTTTGCCTTGAACTTACCACGTACAATCAAGCTTAATATCAAATGACCCTTCTTGATGGCAAGCCACGGCGGGAGGTTGTAATTGATAAGGCACATAGGCTAAGTGCTCCATGACAAGCTTCTCAAGCCAAATGGATTGACTCCATTGCCATGCCCAAAGGCAAATTGCGTGGTTCACTCTTAAAATGTGGCCAGGTATCTTCAATGTGCCTCCAGGCCTTTGAATCAGCAGGCACCCTAAATGTTGCGTCAGTGGATCTATTCGTAGAATGCCACCGCATCAACTTTGCAATGAAACCACAACGAAAAATGCTTTTTATCCTAGGAATAATAGGGAAATGCCGCAACACTTTAGCTGGCACTGTCTCTCCAACTGCATCTTGTTTGTAGCGCATTACTCTGCACTTAGGACACGACAGACAATCTGCGAATTCATTGCGAAAATCAATGCAATCATTTGGACATGCATGAATCTTGTTGTAGTTCAAGACAACTGAAGTCCATAGTTGCTTTGCATCTGGAGTGGAGGGGGGCATTTCATTGCCAGCCGGGAGAAGTTACTTCCGCAACAACTTGTTTAAGCCACATTAAATTAAAAAGCTCTCCAAGCACGTCACTGTTGCAATCAGAAAATCTCTTTTGTAAATTACGTATCTAAACAAAGTAGTGACGCTTTCATCTGACCACCCGTACACTGGCTGAAGATTCAAAAACGCCAGACAAGTACGAAGTGTCGATATTTTGGCGCCTTCATAAATTGGTTGACGTGCCAACTTCCTCAACATGTCTTTAGAAGATAGGCGCACGGCTTCTGGTGCTGCTTCGTTAGCGTTCTCCTCGCTTGTCTGGAAGAAGCCATCCAACATCTCCTCTATGCCGTGGTCTTTTGTTTGTAAGTCCTTTTCTGCTTCCATCCTTGGCTCTATATTGGTCGTACCTTCACGCATAATCCTTTCTCTCTCTCTCTCTCTCTCTCTCTCTCTCTCTCTCTCTCTCTCTCTCTCTCTCTCTCTCTCTCTCTCTCTCTCTCTCAGATGTAGGTGCTATGTCGCAAAAATCAATGCACGTTCCGTAGGAGTCGTATCGTAGATTCTGTACGGTTTCTTTAGCAAACTCTCCGTACTTGTGCACATGCTCATAACATATCCTACACTTGCGTAGGATTTGATACTTGCAGAGCGTGCACGAGCATGCAATCTTTTCCTCCATGTTAGTTGATGACGTTGTGATCTACAATGATTATGAATGTTGTTTTAATATATATACTCCTCACAATGTAAACTACCTCGCATTCTCTAGTCTTGCTCAATCTCCGTACACCTCGGTCTAGAGGTGTACGGAGATCAGGACCACCGGGTCAAAATCTCGTCTTTATTGGTCAAATCCTATATGGGTAAACACATACGTGCACTCCCAGGTGTACATGGCAATGCATGTAGTAGGCAAAACCCCTTTGCCTCTTTTAGTTCCATAGTTTCTTCAACATCCAACGGCGATCTCCCTTTCTCTGTCTCTTGATCTGGCTCTCGCTATCTCTCTTTCTCTCTCTATTTTCCTATTTCCCTATCTCTCTCTCTGTCTCGCTCTCCACTTCTCTATCTCTCTCTCTTTCTATTTCCCTATTTGACCTACGGCTTGTGTATTTGGCGTTTCTTCTATCCGTTTGACCTACGGCTTGCCATACGCGCTCTTGACATGGCTTTAAGACTACCTAATGGACTACGGATGGTTTCAGTAGGCATTGAAGTCATTTCCGAAATCCGTTTGCGTTTTTCCGTAGAAAAACACAACCGGATTTGACCTACAGCTTGTGTATTTGGCGTTAATTCAAACCCATTGACCTACGGCTTTCCATACACACTCTTGACATTGCTTTAAGACTACTTAATGAACTAAGGATGGTTTTGGTAGGCATAGAAGCCATTTCCGAAGCCCGTTTGCATTTTTCCGTACAAAAATGCAACCGGATTTGATCTACGACTTGTGTATTTGGCATTTTTTCTATCCGTTTGCCATACGCGCTCTTGGCATTGTTTAAAGATTACCTTATCCTCTACGGATGGTTTCAGTGGGCATAGAAGTCATTTCCGAAGTCCGTTTGCGTTTTTTCGTACGAAAATGCAACCGGATTTGACTTACGGCTTGTGTATTTGACGTTTCTTTTGTCCGTTTAACCTACGGCTTGCCATACACGGTCTTGACATTGCCTTAAGACTACTTAATGGACTACGGATAGTTTCGGTAGGCGTAGAGTCAGTTTCCGAAGTCCCTCTGCGTTTTTCCGTAGAAAAATGCAATCGGATTTGACCTACGGCTTGTGTATTTGTCGTTTCTTCTGTCCGTTTGACCTATGGCTTGCTATACGCGCTCTTGACATTGCCTAAAAATTACTTAATGGACTACGGATGGTTTCGGTAGGCATAGAATCAGTTTCGGAAGACTGTCTGCGTTCTTCCGTAGAAAAACGCAACCGGATTTGACTTACAGCTTGTGTATTTGACGTTTCTTTTGTCCGTTTGATCTACGACTTGCAATACACGCTCTTGAAATTTCCTTAAGACTACCTAATGGACTACGGATGGTTTCGGTAGGCATAGAAGCCATTTCCGAAGTCCGTTTGCGTTTTTCCATAGAAAAACGCAACCGGATTTGACCTACGGCTTGTGTATTTGGCGTTTCTTCTATCCGTTTGACCTACGGCTTGCCATACGCGCTCTTGAAATTGCTTTAAGACTACCTAATGGACTACCGATGGTTTCAGTAGGCATAAAAGTCATTTCCGAAATCCGTTTGCGTTTTTCTATTGAAAAACGTAACCGGATTTGACCTACGGCTTGTGTATTTGGCGTTAATTCAAACCCATTGACCTACGGCTTGCCATACATGCTCTTGACATTGCTTTAAAACAAATTAATGAACTAAGGATGGTTTCGGTTGGCTTCTAGAAGTCCGTTTGCATTTTTCCGTAGAAAAACGCAACCGGATTTGACCTACGGCTTGTGTATTTGACGTTTCTTCTATCCGTTTGACCTACGGCTTGCCATACGCACTCTTGACATTTCCTAAAGACTACCTAATGGACTACGGATGGTTTCGATAGGCATAGAATCAGTTTCCGAAGACTGTCTACGTTTTTCCGTAGAAAAACGGAACCGGATTTGACCTACGGCTTGTGTATTTGACGTTTCTTCTGTCCGTATGACCTACAGCTTTCCATACACACTCTTGACATTTCCTTAAGACTACTTAATGGAATACGGATGGTTTCGGTAGGCGTAGAATCAGTTTTCGAAGTCCGTCTGCGTTTTTTCGTAGAAAAATACAATCGGATTTGACCTACGGCTTGTGTATTTGGCGTTTCTTCTATCTATTTGACCTACGGCTTGCCATACGCGCTCTTGACATTGCCTAAAGACTACCTAATGGACAACGGATGGTTTCGGTAGGCATAGAATCAGTTTCTGAAGACCGTCTGCGTTTTTCCGTAGAAAAATGCAATCGGATTTGACCTACGGCTTGTGTATTTGACGTTTCTTCTGTCCGTTTGACCTACGGCTTGCCATACACGCTCTTGACATTGCCTTAAGACTACCTAATGGACTACGAATGGTTTCGGTAGGCATAGAAGCCATTTCCGAAGTCCGTTTGCGTTTTTCCATAGAAAAACGCAACCAGATTTGACCTACGGCGTAGAAACTGTTTATGAAGTCCGTTTGCCTTTTTCCGTATAAAAACCCAACCGGACTTCAAAAACGGCTTGTATTTTGGACGTTTCTTCTATCCATTTACGGCTTGTTATATGCCCCCGCCCAACCTTTTTTGAGGAGGAAGCTTGTCTCTAAGAGCAACGACGGCGCTGTTGTTGCTCCCTAGAGGACTTTCATGTGTAAAGGTGAGAGTTGAGCTTCAAATGTATTTTGAGCTGGTAAAATGAAGTCATAGGCTGCATCCAGGTTACTTTGGCTCAACATGCACAATGCCCGATCAGACTACCACACATGCATATGGAGGAGATTGATGAGATCCGCCAACGACAAATGCTGGATCTCCTACGATCTACCTATTCCAGCTAGCTGTTTTAGCCGTTTAGTCCACACCCAGCAGTTTAGGATTCCATAATATTTTATTTTGTCATTTTGTCATCTTTTTACTCTGACTTTGTATCAGATCCACCACATTGTAACTTTCTTGTCTCATAGGTCACTTTGGCCTTTCGAAGACGTTAATATAACATTTCATTTCATTTCTCTCTTTAATTTTAATTTCCTACGCATACATTAATTCTCTCTCTCTCTCTCTCTCTCTCTCTCTCTCTCTCTCTCTCTCTCTCTTTCCTACACACACACACACACTTCTCTCTCTCTCTCTCTCTCTCTCTCTCTCTCTTTCCTACACACACACACACACCGCTCTCTCTCTCTCTCTCTTTCCTACACACACACACACCGCTCTCTCTCTCTCTCTCTCTCTCTCTCTCTCTCTCTCTCTCTCTCTCTCTCTCTCTCTTTCCTACACACACACACACACACACACACCGCTCTCTCTCTCTCTCTCTCTCTCTCTCTCTCTCTCTCTCTCTCTCTCTCTCTTTCACACACACACCGCTCTCTCTCTTTCCTATACACACACACACACCGCTCTCTCTCTCTCTCTCTCTCTCTCTCTTTCCTACACACACACACACACACACACGCGCGATGTAGAGAGAGAGAGAGAGGTTGGGGGGGGGGGGGGGGGGGGGAGATTACAGTTGGCTATCTCTTTACGAGAGCAGTACCTCCGTTCAACGGAGGATTTGTTTGGCCACTACACTCCAGAGCATCTTGCGACCTACGGCATTTCTCTGCAGACTACACCATGGGGGAGTCAGGGAGGGACTCCTTACCTACAGAGCCTCGCACCAACGGCACCTCCCTCTACTCTCCCTTCCTATCGTCCTACTCCTATTCCATCACAGGTTCCTACTCCCCTTGCATCGCAGTGTCCTACTCCCATGGCATCACAGGGTCCTATGCCACTCCATTCCACTCTGGCTTTGCCAGAACATCGTCGATGGACTTCCTCTGGCAGAGCGCGTCGACGCTCGTCTCAGAGAAGCGAGCGCCATGAGAGACGAAGCCGCGGCGGATCGTGTGGTTTCGCATGTTTTGGTAGTGGCGAGGGAACAGAGTCCCCACTTTCAGAGCGTGCCGCCCCTGACACAGAGGATGAGGATACTGGCGCACCCATACCAGACACGCATGGGTACTACTACAGGGTTAAATATGGTGGGAGGTTGATTTCGGCACAGCACAGGGAAGGGCATTTGGACGCCATCTATAAATTCTTATACATTCAACATATAGGAATTGTTTTATAAATTTCAAAGACCAACTGCCCGATCTTGCACGATACATTGAGGACGCTCTCTTAGCTAGATTTCCAAACGCCCCGGATGATCGTTTTTCACAACAATGGTTGGAGGGCTACATAAAGACATTTCTAAAAAACAAGGAGTCTAGTGTGTAGCGCACATTAGCCAACCAGGTCAGAGATCCAGACAGGAGTTACCGCGGTGGCTACATGGCAGACGTGGAGTGGGAGTGGGCAATTCAAGAGAAGAGGGATCAAGCTGCGACGGGCTCATCATATAGACAACAACGCGAGGTCTGCACAAGACAAACTCCCACGCACTATGGCTCAGGAGGCAAGGGAGCTTGGAAGGATAAATATGTAAGATTATTTGAATTATAACGTCAATTATTGATTATAAAGATTGTAGTTGATAATTTGGTATTGTTATTGCTAACTTAGGAAAATGTCACTCTCTCTCGACCAACCAGGGAAATGGTCAAGTATCGGGAGCAACATACAGAATTTGATACTTGGCGATGGTTGTTTGAAAACAACCACATCTCTCGCGAGAAATTCGACGGCGGTTGGACCACTACATGCGGTAAGTTTAAACAAGTAATTTTGTATCAATTGTTTTGAGCTATGGATAATTGTTTAATTTGGTTTGGGTTTATGTAGAGTCAAAGTGATCCATACGTGCCTCTGGACGACGACGAGGATTAGATTAAAAAATGTTTTGTCCAAACTTTGGTAAAGTCCCAATGTGGCACAATGTATATACAACTATTTACTTTTTATTGTAACTTTTTTAAATAGTTGATCTTCTAAATTTTCAATTGTTAGATAAAGTAAATTCAATTTCAGCTCTTTGGTATTTTTTATACTCTTCCAAAAAACAATTGATGTCTTATTGTTTTATGTAGGTCAAAAATAAAGGTGCTCATTTGGGCCACCCAAATTCGGGTGGCCCAAATGAGCACCTTTATTTTTGAATTGGCATTTAGGGTAATATACGCGTAAATAATAGCGGCAAAGGTCGTGGTAATAGCAGCGGGTATACTGCCATGACTATTATGGCGCTTATTGCTAATAAAACACTATCGCGTTCATAGCCGCGGTTATTGCCGCCCACACAAATTTTTCTCTCTCTTTTTTCCTTTGTTTTTCTACGACAATGTTAGCGATTATAGGCTTTAGGCCCCTAGCTACGTTATTGTCATGGTGTGCCTAAAGCTTATTGGTTGGCCTTCCAAGGGGTCCAATGATAATCTGGTGGATTCAATTAATTGATTTAGCATTTATCAAGTACTCTCTCTCAAAGGGGAAAGGGGGACAATTGTCCCAAGGCTACCCTTGTCGCTTGATATGCCCTTGCTTGTGATTGGCTAGGCCAGGAGGGGTCCAACGAGCTTCAAGCATGAGCTACAAGGGTGGTCGACCAAAGAAATCTAGGGGGTTGCTTGAGGTATACTATTCTTGATGTGGTGCTTTTCATCCAAGATCTACTGTGCAAAAGGAGCTATAGCCAATTGCTAGCTTTCCATGAACCATCAACGGTACAAGAGGAGGTATTTTGTATGGGTATCAAGTGATGTAGAGTGAATTCCAATAGGAGGAGAAGTTTTCTTTACCACGGTGAAGAGTGTCAGGAGGTGAGTGGTGCAAAAGGTAAAGGGAACTACCAAGGGGAGCACGCAAAGAACAATTAGGAGAGCCTTTGGTTGAACCAGGCCGAGGACAACGGGGTAACTTCTTGGTCATGCAGACTTGGGTACTGCCATGGGGTTGGGAGCTGAGATACCTTGCTACAAGAGGTCAAGAGCTGCATGAATATTGGGGTGACCAGGGCTAGTAGCCGGCTAGTGACAAGTTGCAAGGAGCCAGAAGGGAAGGGGATACATGTAGGAAGGCCGAGTGGATGATGTAGAGAGCATAAGGGAGAGAGTGGGATAGAGGAGGCTAGATTCAAAATGGAGGGGTGCTATACTGAGGGTCGATGATAGCTTGTTGTACAGAGAGGATGGCGCAGCAAATTGCCGAGAGTTTTGTGGTCATCGACTCTAAGAAAGAGGAAAGAGGGTTGAAGGTGAAGAAGGCAAGAGCCATTGGGGTTGGTTTTGTGAAAGAAGGACGAATTAGACTGTAAGCAATTTCCAAGCTGAAGTCAAGATAGGATAGCGTGTTGATAAAGCGGCCAAGCCCAAACTCAAAGGCCAAGAGGAGAAATATAGAGAAAGATAAGGGTTGTGTTATCCCAAAAAAGTCCGAGAAGTTCATAGGTTCCAAGTATTACAGGGTTAAGAGTAGGTGGTTTCCAAGTGAGATCGGCTCCGAACAATATATGGAGAGAAGTGGTTGATGGGAGAGAAAGGTGCATCATGTGGGGTGGCTAGCAGGGCTAAGAAGAAGACATGCACATCTACATAATAAAGAGGCGATGAATCCGACAAGCGTTGAAAGAGGAAGGTTACAAACATGTTTGAAGTATCATCGCTCTACACCCTTTCCTGAAATTTTTTTCCTTGATATTAATCCAATCTTGTCTCAAATTAGTGTTAGATTTATCTCTCTCTCTTTTGGGTCTAAGTGTATGTGAGTCATAGATGTGTTTATGGTTTATCTTGAGTGGGTGGGTACCCCCTATATGGTTGGGGTATATGCCTTGAGGATGAAATCTTGAGGGAGAACTTGATGTCTTCCAATGATTTGTGGGGTGTCTGAGGCTATCAGACTTCTTATATGTGAGTGTATGGTGCTATGAAGCGTCAAAGGTTGAGATAATGGATTGCATGCTTTGTAGCCGGGTATATGCAGCTAGGTTGGTTGGGTACGGGCTTGGGCAATAGTTGTTTCTAGATTTTCTTTGCTAGGGGATAGGTGTGGTGTGGAATCAATGGGCTATAGAGAAGCATTCATGTTGTGTGCTGGGTGTTTTCTCATTTCCCCCTTTCCATCTTGTGGTGTCCCCACTAAGGATCCACTGATTGCTTCTTGACAAAGTGTTTGTGAATCAAGATGAAGTAGGAAGTTGGTCCGGTGTTCAAAGGAGATGAAGATGCAGACGATTGGATTTCAGATTTTGAGTTATTTATGCTGGCAGTACTATGAATGTCAGGCGATGAAGAAAATCTCCAGACTCTACCATTGGTGTTGCAAGGTAAATAAAAAGCTTGATTCGATGGCCTAGAAGATGCACAAAATCATAATTGGATTATGTTTTGCGATCAATTCCTATAAAGATTTCAAAAGGTGGTGTCGATTATCGTAGATGTAAGTGCGAATTTCAATACCTTTGTTGATAGATTTGAAGCTTGTTGGGGGGATTTGATGACTGCTACCCAAGAAACCAATGCATAATATTTTAAGCTAGAAACGTTTCTAGGTTGTCTGCATCCTTGTGTTTGAGAGAGAGTAAATTTTGAAGATCCAAGAAGCTATGAGGAAGCTGTCAGAGTTGTCAAAGCAAAGAGTCAAAAGATGAAGAAGAAGATGGAGGCAGGATTGCTACAACCCACAATCACGGCGGCCAGTGGACCTAAACCCAAACACTTGATCCTTCTTTTATTGATATGCATTTGATCAAAGCACGTGAAGGTGATGCCAGGCTAAAGGAGGTACAACAAGTGCCAGTGAGGTCTCAAAAGGTACAGAAGGGCATGTTCAGGATGCCACCCAGTTTGCTTGCTCAAAAGGAGGAGATGGTGAAAGATCCCAAAGAACAAGTGTTTATTCTAGAACCATCAACGAGAAAGGTAGCAGAGATACCAAAACTAGTGAGTCCAGAAGAAGAATCCGGAAGTTCTTAAAGCTCCAAAATGTTTTAGATACAGATAGCATGCGGCAGACATACTTCTAGGTATGAAACTTATGATGTCTTATAGGTGGATGAAGTTCTGGAAGGTTTATACAAGATGCGTGCCAACAATTTAAGGTCAGGGAGAATCATAGTGCCAGAGCAGAGGTACCTTGTGTGAATGAGTCAGCTGAGAAACCTTTTCTTGTGTCTTGTGATGGTTAATCCCTACTAGAAGAAGAGGTATGGTTTGATTGTGCATACAACTTGGTTGAAGAGCAGCTTTTTGAGGATGACTTGCAGGAGCTAGAAATAGAAGCAGAGGTATCTCAAAGTGATTTGTCTATGCAGAGGGTGGGGAAACTTGCCTTGGTGAGCATATAGAGGTGCACTATGTAATTCTAGAGTTGGTGTGTGGTCGTGGAGTGGTAGCTCCGATACTTGACTTTGTGAAGATTGATAAAAGTGTAGCCTATGAGAGCATGGCTAGGTGATGAGGTGTAACATTTAATGGCCTAGTAACTTGTGTGTAGTGGAAAATAACATAAACATAGTGAGCATTTCATTAGAATAGATTCCTAATGAGCATAGCAAGAGTGCTTGGATGGAGAGAGAAACAAAAAGCATAACACCTAGTTACATAGGCATGAACAATACTTCAAAAGAGAGAGAAATTAAGCTATTGATAATAGTTGAGGACCGTAACTACATGGAGCCAGTCCCCCCTACAAAAGGCTTTGTATTATAGGTTTCCCCCATACAAGGAGACATTTTACAATACAATACTTTGTGGTCCTTCAATAAATTGCTGGTGCAATGAAGATGGAAGCTTCAAGCACCTAACTCGCACTTATAACACATAACATCAATTCCCTCATGGTCTCAAACCCAAGACCTCACACACCTTCTAAGATGGTGAGAGCTAGCGGGGTATGAGAGTAGATTGACAGGAAGAAGGAGTATTCTTATGAGAAAGAAGTATATCTCCTCACATAATCACTCATAACAGCTTAGCATAGCTTAGTAATTAACATGGTAGAGGAGATGAGCATGCATTGGAGCTTGGCTCTTGGTTGGATCTGCATCACAAAGCCAAGAGTTGTTGGCGTAGGCCTCCCTTATCACAAGTTTGGAGTAGAAGATGAGCTTTCCATTAAAGCTTGAGAAGTAGAGAGAGTCTTCTTTGCTTCACACGTGAGATTGTGTGAGTGTGTGTGTGATAATGCCTTGCCAAAATCAGCCCCCTCTCTCTCTTGGTTGACCCCTCATGATTTTTACTCATGCTGGCATCCCATTAGACCCTGCAAAGCTTAGCCAATGATAATTAATAAGCATAAGTTATAGCCTTGTGACATGTGTCCCATTTTACCCTTTTGTGAGAGCTCTAGGTAATTAATTAATGCAATTAAACTCTCATTGGACCCCTTAGTCTTCTGGCCAATAGGAATCAGGCAAGCCATTGGGCTGCTGAATGCTAATTGGACCCCTTGGGAGACTGTCCAATAGTCTTCTAGAGAGCTTGATTTCTTCTCTTATCAAGTGTTTTAAAATGAATTTAACTAAATGTACTCTAGCCTAATTCTCATTGGTCCACCTCTATGGCCATCCAATAGGATTTGAATGCACTTTGGGGGCAACTGGGCTAGGGAGCTAACATGTGTCCCCTATTCCCTTTGTGTGAAGGGAGTCTACTAGAGTGTGTATGTGTTTCTATCTCTTCCCCTACAATTTGGGCTCGCCCCCTCCTATCTAGGGATATGTGAAGATTTTAGGGTCTTCACATAAGCATCCAATTTGCCCTAGGTTTTGACCATTGGACCTAACCTTTGAATTTTGGAGCCTTAGCATTCTGGAAGTCTTAATGGGCTGAACCTTAGGGTCTTTGAAGCTCATTATTGTACATTTATCTTTTGCAGATGGCCCCCCCTTTGGTTCCCTGTTTTCCCTCCTTTGGACACCTACTGTGACCGGTCTGCCAGCTTAACCAATATTCTAGCTTTTTCTCCCCTGGTACTTTCCCATATTAAATGATCAGTTTAACATGATAAAATCATTTAGGAGAATTAGATATTAGTTATTATGAAATTACCTCTCTCTTGAAATCATAGTCATCCTTGACTATGGGATAGAGAAGATAAAGCCTATTCATTAGTCCTTTTTCTAGTGGGTAGAGGATCCCTATCTTACCCTACGACATCGTTCCAGAATGGATGACTAATCCATTTGGCGCTTGAGAGCCTAAGGTGTCACAAACATGTCTACGCATTCGTCCTGTCAATCTTCCATAGTAGAATGACAAGCTCTAATTCGTGTTTGGAAGATGTCCTCTCCGTAAACTTGCTTCTAAGCATGCATACTTCTTAACATTTGTGCACAATAAAGAAAAAGAGAGTCTTATAAGACAAAAAAATTGTTTATGTTAAACATTTGTACATCTGCTTACTCTAGGGAAGCATTGTAAGCATTGACAAGGTTTAGGTTGTCCTTTAATTGTATGCCTTGCATTTATCTAGCATCTTCAAAAGGATAGTTCTTAAACTTAATAAGATACTGTCGGATAATCTTACTATCTCTCAATACCTTGTCTTCATGTCAGAGAATGGACACGGGTTGCAGCACCTCTTCTTGGTCCTCGATCTTCGGTGGGTCTTCAATAGTCGGTTCTTGAGGTGGCTCTCCTTTGTAAGGCTTTAGTAGGCTCACATGAAAAGCATTGTGTATAAGCCAATGACTGGGAAAATTGAGTTGATAGGCCATTTCATTGATTGGTCTAAGAATTTGGAAGGGACCACATTATCTTTTTGCTAACTTAGCATAGTACTTTTGGTGTCCCGTAGGATTCTTACCAGTCGTGTGCCTTAATCGAGCCTTGGGAAATTTAAGCAAGACCCAATCATTTTCTTTGAAGGCTTGGGCTCTTCTGTGCTTATCAGCAACATCCTTTTGCCTCTGCTGTGAGATAGAGATAGCATCCTTAATCTTTTGGAAATATTCTTGTAAGTCTTGGCTATACTCATGTGCAACAAAGATCTTCGTGTGTACCTTAAGTAGCAATGGAATTTTTTGTCTTCCCTCAATTATTTGGAAAGGTGCTTTTCCCATGGAGGTATGTACAGTATTATTGAAGGCATACTCCACCAAAGATAAGTACTTCTCCCATTGAGATCGTTGATCTACTTCTGTTACGTAGGCTTTTAGTAGATCAAGAATTGCTAGGTTAGCTATTTCACTTTGGCCAACCATCGGTTTGCAGATGATAGGCCAAAGAGAAGTTTAGCCTTGTCCCTAAATTCTCAAAGAGACCTTTCCAAAAATTATTGGTCATTTATAGGTTCTCTCTCCGACACTATGGACATCGGCAAGCCATGGCACTTGAAGATTTGTGATATGAAGAGGGTTGCCATTTGATGGGCTTTGATAGTCTCTTTGACATGTATAAAATGAGCTTCTTCGCTGAACTTGTCTACTATCGTCCATATTCCTGTAATCCCAGGGATAGACCTAGGCAATCCAAAGATAAAATCCATGGATATGCTCTCCCATGGTGAATTAGGGATTGGAAAATATTGAAGCAATCCACGTTGCTTACCTCTATGAAACTTCGCCTTTTGGCATACCACACATTTAGAATCATACTCCTGTATGTTTGCTTTCATGGAAGGCCAATAGAAATATGTTTATATCCCTTTTAGGGTAGACCGAATCCCTCTATGCCCCGCATAAGACGGAGCATGAGATCCATACACTACTTTCTCACGTAGTGAGTTAGTAACACATAGTCTATTACCATAGAGACGATAACCATCTTGTAAGGTAAATGGTTCTTCCTTTTTCCCTAGTGAAAGGGATGAAATCACATCTCTAAAATTGGAATCAATACCGTATTCATCTATCATACAAGATAGATCATTGTGAGTTGCTATGGAAACCGCATTCACTCTCGGCCGTCTTGAGAGTTCATCAGTTACTTGATTATTCTTGCCAACAATGTGAGCAATATGAAAATGAAATTGCAAAAGGAAAATTTCCCACCTCATTTGTTTGTTGGAGAGCTTGGCCTGCATCATGAAGTACTTAAGGCTTTGGTGATCCGTCCGTAGAATGAAAGGAGTCCCCAATAAATAGTGATTCCATGAGTCTAAGGCATGTAGAATTGTGAGGAGTTCCTTTTCATATATGCCTAGAGCTTTCTCAACAGGGTCAAGCCTTCGACTTTCATAGGCTATGGTATACCCTTCTTGGAGCAAAACAGGTCCACAGCAATCACCACAAGCGTCACATTGGACCTCAAATGGCTTTGAGATATCCGACAGTGTAAGCATAGTCTGAGAGATAAGATTTTCTTTAAGCTTTTCAAAAGCATTGTTCTCCTTGGTAGACCATGTATACCTAACGTTTTTCTTTGTCAGTTCATGTAATGGTCCCGCAATTTGTGAGAAATTTTCTATGAAGCATCTATAGTATGCACACATACCTATAAATCTTCTTAGTTCATGTAGATTCCTTGGATTAGGCCATCCTTTCATTACCTCTATTTTTTATGTACCCATTTAGATGCCATCTTGATAGATAATGTGACCTAAACACTGCATCTCTTGTAAGAAAAACTCACTTTTCTTTCGATTAATATAAAGTTTATTCTCTCTAAGACTTGAGATATTACCTGGAGGTGTTGTTTATGTTTGTCTAATGAATTATATTAGATGATGATATCATCCAAAGAACACTCCAGTAAAGGTTCCGTGAGGCGTGAATAGCTTCTCCATCAAGCGGTTGAATGTGGCTGGTGCATTAGTCAAGCCAAAAGGCATGATAATGTATTCATAAAGAACAAACGTAGTGCGAAATGCGATCTTTACAATGTCTTGATCAACTATCCTTATTTGATGGTAGCCAACTTTAAGGTCAATTCTATTGAAGTAGGTCGACCCTTGTAGCTTATCAATTAGGTCTTCTACTCATGGAACGAGAAACTTATTCTTGATAGTGATCCTATTTAATTCTCTATAGTCGACACACATATGGTATGTGCCGTCTTTCTTTTGCACTAAAAGCACAGTGTCGTGCTGTGACACGTACATAGTGGGAACGCATGCTACAAGATCTATCTTCTAATTTTTTAGATACATAATTATATTTCCTATAATGTACATATGCATATTTAAGTATAATAATAAGCCTTCTATCTCATCCTATTATTTTTCTGAAGGGTAACCTATTCTTACTCAGAAAATACTATGGAAAAAGCGTCAATAGCTCCGCCTCTTTAACTTGGGGCAAAAGCATTGATTCTTTATTTCTACTATCTCATTATCATCTCACACCCTAGCTAGATCCTATATCTAGGGTATACTCCAATATATATATATTCTATGTATTTTTCATATTTTTCTTATATTTCTTTTTAAATAGCTACTGGGAGGGAATCAAATCCTAGTGGGACACTATGTGGCATGATTTCAAAGATACACTTATTTTAATGCATTATTGTAAGCATGATTACAAAACTTTGTCAAGGAGCAATGTCATGCTTTCATATGGCATGAGGTGTCCTTTGGAATCAAATGAAAGTCCAGGCTAAGGGGACCACAGGAAGACTTTTGCTGCCAGAAATGGACCCTATTTTGATGATTTTTTTACACAAGGTTCCAATCCGAATTGAAAAATACATATAAAAATGAAGTCGTAGCTAATGAGCTGAAGTTTTTGCCCATATTTTTATTTTTTTATTTGGAGCCACGGTTTAGGAGATATGAACAAAATACTGGACCCTAGTCTGCCCACATCATGCAAGGACAACTCATTTTCAACTTTTCCAGTTTCTGTTCACACTGGCTCTTCTCTTCTTGTGTAAACCCTTGGGGGTTGTCTTCACCTATAAAAGGGGACCTCTTCTTCCTTGAAAACAACTCAAGCATTCAAGCAATTGATGAGATGAATTCATGAGGGAGTGAGTAGTAATGACAAATTGTACTTAGCCCCATTAACATAAGCCTAAGCCTACACTTTCTCCTAGAGGAAGACTAGCCATTCTTGCATGCTATCCTTGGAAGATCAACTCTAATCAAACAAGGTCCTGGACTTGGCGTATCAATCAAAGTTGAATCCCCTCTTCTTCTCTCTCCATCAATAATGGTGCCGAAGGGTTTGTCAAGTAAGATGTGTTCTACATTGATGTTTTCTTGATTTCTTGTTGTTTTCTTTTTCATCTCTAGTCCGGCATATATATATATATATATATATATATATATATCTAATCTCATCTCCTTAACCAAACCTATCTCTCTCACACTTAGTAATTCATCCTCTCTACACATTTTAGGTCCTCCTTGCTATAGGTACATCTCTCCCCGCAGTATCCTTATTGCCTACGGGCAAGAATAGGGCTTGGGAGGGAAACTCTCTTCTCTTCTCTTCCCTTCTCTTCTCTCATATCTTCATTTTGCACATACTAGAGTTATCCTAAATGAATAATCCACATGATGATAATTTCTATCGCTTTCACTCTGTACGATCTATTAGAATTAACGTATGGATTAGCCGTAAAATACACTTTCAACAATGTATAGTGTTTCTCTTTGGCCCAGAAAGGCTCAATGAAATACTTCTATCACCAGATCCCATTATACTACCTCTCATAGACTATAACTTTTCTTTTGACGTAAGCGTAGTTATCTTGCTATGAACCAAGAGGAAATTGTACACACAATTAATCCCAATCACTAGACAAAATATATATATTATGGTAAGCACAAAACTACAATTCCAAAGAACAATCCGTAGCCTCTTTGGTTAGCCAAGATTGAATGCCATTAACTCATCTATTAACCCTTTCATACTCCCCATGATACAATATGACCATAGCCTTGATGTTTTCATCTTTGTGTTGTTTTGACATTCTCTTTTGTGTTCTTTCTTTTTGTGTGTGAGTGTAAGAGAGAAAGAGTGGGGCTTCTTTGATTGCACTTCTTTCCAAACCCTAGTCTTCATGGCATCTATGGTTTAACTCCTTCATATATTTTTTGTTTGAGATCTCTCACAAACTCTCACAGCCATAAGCCCGGTGCTTTCCTAGCAAGACCGCAAATTTCTCGACATATTTTTGGTGAACCCGACGTGAATCTGCTAGGGTGAGAGTTTGTGGGTAACCATGGGTGATCATGTTGAGCAACAGGGTATGAATTTTGACCCAACAACAATGAAAATGTTTCAAGCATTTGCAATGTTCATGCAACAACAATAACCACTGAAAGAAGGGAGATTTCAGCAACGGAGGCCATACAAGCAGTCGTCAATAGAATGGATCAGTTCAATGGAAAAGATGTAACCAAGTACTTATGCGAGTATGTGAAGGAGATGGAGTTGCATCGCGTGTCAGAAGGTGAGATGATTCAAAGCTTTGAGCTAGTTGCTGCTCCAGAAATTAGAGAACATGTAAGGGGAATTAAAGATGGGCATGGGAGAAATTGGAAAGAACTCAAAGTAGCTTTAAAGGAGCAATATTTCATGGAGGACTCTGAGAGAGTGAACCAAAGGACATTCTTACAATGGGTAGTCAAGCCAAAGCAAGGACTATCAATAACAGAGTTACTTAGGGAATTTGAGCGGCGCTATGCACAACTCACAAAGACAGAAAGGGCCACACTAGATGCAGAGAAGACAGATCTTTTCTTACAATCTGCAGGTAAAGAGTTTCAAGAAAATTTGGAGCTTCTTCTTGAAGATAAAGATGTTGAGCAAGGACTAAAGACCGCCTGGAATGAGGTTGAAGGTGCTGTCTTACTGCTTGCCAAACGACAAAGAAGAAGGGACAAGATGATAGTAAACACTACAAGTCCTTCCACCTCAACTTCTGACAAAATGGTAAAGCCTACTTTTATCGCTCCTAAGTTTGATGAGTCCATGCTAGATGAGCTTGTGAAGGGAATGCGTGACTTGAAGGTGAAGCTTGCAAAGCTTGAAGAAAAAGGCCAACCATCAGGGCCACTTCCTATGCAAAGACAACAGCCCAAAGAAGGGTTTGTTAATAGATGTATCTGGTGTCATAGTACAGACCATGTAAGAAGGGATTGTGATGATTTTAGTGATGCTTTGTCAAAAGATGTTGTCTTTTTTAAGGATGGTAAAATCCACTTAAGAGAGACAGGTCTACCCTTGAGAACTAACTTTGGGAAGGGGGGAATGCAAACCTTATTTGAAGATATGGCAACTAACCGTGTCAGCTCTTCAGTTGAGGCATCTACTTATGGAGTAAAAATTGAGCATCTTAGTGATGAAGAGGTGAATGACCATCATGGTCAAATTTGGCCAAATGTCATGCAATTAGCTAAAAAGGGAAAGCTTACAAAAGAGATTCTACATGAAGCAGGTGATTGCATAAGTTTAGAAACAGGATGGAATGATCCAGTGGACTCATTGTCAGTGCATGCCTACATTACAAAATGCCAACAAAATGAGGCGATTGTAGAAGAGAAGCGCAGACGTGAGAATGCTGATGAAGGACCATCCAAAAGAGATTCTAAAAGTGGGGGAATAAGCGACTCAATACCTTCTCAAACACCCTCAACACAAGGAGTGTCTCCACCTGAAGTACTCATGGAGGAGTCTACAACAGGAAAGAAGAAAGAGCCAACAAAAGGTAAGACAAAAGGCCTAACTTATAAACTACAATCTGATATTGAGGTTGCTACAGATTTAAAGAAAGTCTTGGAGAAAAGGATCTTGAATGACAAGATTGAGTTTACTCTGGGTGAAGTTCTAAGCATTGCAAAGCGTGAATTCCATGAGGAGGTCATTGACATCATCAAGAGGAAGAGACAAACCCTTGCTGAAGTTTCTCATCCACAGGTTGAAGGGGAAACCTAGAAGACACAACAGATGCAGCTGCAAAATAAGGAGGATGATGGAGCTGTGGTAGGATGCTACCAATCTAGTAGGAGAGTGAAGCAAGTGCATTTCTCAAATGATGATGAATAAGTTGAAGATATTCCTAGCAGTTACTATTCACGAAGTCATTGGGCAAGGGCTACTACAGAAACTTTGGTCAAGGTAGGTGATCTTGAAGAGCCATTTGTTGCCTTGATTGACCATGGTTTAGAAATAAACATAATGTCAAAGAGTCTCTATAACAAGTGCAAATGGCCGATGGACACAGATCATGGCTGGATGGTAAAAGTGGCAAACAATTCATCCGGTGAATTCGATGCAGCATGTCCAGTTGTGAAGGTGACAATAGGTGATGTAAAGATTGACCACAACTTCTTTGTACAGGATACATCTTCATATAATCTCATCCTTGGACAACCCTACATTATGGGAGTTCGAATGGAAATAAAGGTAATGGATGATGGTTCAACATATGCTAGGATACGTAGCAAAGATGGTAAACGAGCTGTCCAATTTCTCACAGTTTGTGTAAACCATGAAAGAAATCGTGACAACCTCAGAGAACATCCTCTACCAAAGGTGAGAAAAGAGTTTCATGATCATAGAGAAATGATGGGGTTTTGGCCAAGTACCATTGTAAAGCGAGATTGCAGTGGTACAGAAAGAAAAAGGGTCTCGCCTGATCCAAAAATAGGTGAAACTTTTTCAACGGGCTCCTTGGTAACAAGGAATGGATCAATATGTTTTACAAAACTTGAAGATTTGAAGAGATGTGAGAGGCAATATGTGCATAATGTACAAATAGGCATGCAAAAGAGTGGGTTGCTAGAGCCCACTGAAAATGTTTTGGGTTTGTGTGAACAAGTTTCTTTTGTAGATACTATGGGTGAGCTTGATGCTATAATGGGGTCTTGAAAATGAAGTTGTGGAAGTTTTCTCTATGGAAATGTATCAAGTAATAGAAGCCTTTAAAGAAAACCAAACAGTTGGCCTAGAAGTCCATGTTGAAACTAAATACAAGAGTGTAGCAAAGAAGGTGAAACCAGTAGCTTCACCCTTACCACCCAACAACAGGGAAAAGATTGAGAAAGCTTCTTTGCAACCAAGTTTAAGGAATCCTAAAAAGATCGGGCATACCTTCACAAAGGAGTCTTTTCAAGAGTTGCAGATTGGTTGCGAGGAGTTTCTAACACAGGAGGAGACAAAGTGCTTCAAAGAAATGCTTTCAAAGCATGGTAAGGCTTTTGCATTTGAGCCACATGAGATAGGATGTGTTGATCCTTCTATTGTAGCTCCTATGGTAATTTTCACAATACCTCATGTGCCTTGGAATCTGCGGCCTATTTCGGTTCCAAAGGCCCATTTGCCAAAGTTAGTAGAGCTACTGAATGAGAAAATCAAAATGGGAATCTTGGAGCCTTCTTGTGCTCCATACTCAAACAGGTGGTTCACAATTCCAAAGAAGAATGGTTCTCTACGCTTCATCCAAGATATGCAACCAGTAAACAAGGTGAAAATTAGAAATGTAGGTATAGGTCCAATTGTGGATGACTTTGCAGAGGTGTTTGCAAGGATGGCAATCTACTCAATGGGGGATCTCTACTCAGGGTATGATCAATTTCAGCTTGCAATTGAAAGCAGACACTTGACAACCATGAGGACACCTTTGGGTTTGGTAAGGATGTGTACCTTGCCACATGGAGCAACCAACTCGGTTGCACATATGATGAATGGGATGAATAAGGTCTTACGTGACTTTATTCCTCAAATCACAATGCCTTTCATTGATGATTTTCCTATTAAAGGATGTGAATAAAGTGACAAAGATGAAGCTTTGGATCTCAAGGGATGTCGCAGGTTTGTGGTAAACCACATAAATGATTGTGATAAAAATTTTTCTAGGTTGTAAGAAGTGAATCTTACATTGTCAGAGAAAAAGTCTATGTTTGGTGTCAATGAAGTGCTCATTGTGGGGCACATGTGCGGGCCATATGGTAGGAAACCTTGTCCAACAAAGGCAGATGCCATCCAGAGAATGAAAGAAACATGCACTAGCATCACTGAGGTTAGAAGGTTTCTGGGAGCATGTGTCTTCTATGTTATTTGGATTCCACATTATGCACATGTAGCTGATCCTCTTTATCAGCTGCTTAGAAAGAATCAAAAGTTTAAATGGACAGAAGCACATGTAAAATCCATGAAAAAGCTAAAGGAGTTGCTCCAGTCAGCAATGACTTTGAGAAAGGTAGACTATGAGTGTCAAAGGCCAGTAATTGTGATAGTAGACACCAGTACTACAGGGATTGGATGGGCAATAGGGCAAGATGACAAAGAAGGACACAGGTATGTGGTAAGATTTGGAGCAAAGGTACTAAGTGCTCGCCAAAGAAACTATCCACAGATAAAGAGAGAGTTATGGGGTATGGTTACAACCTTGAAAAGTGGGAAAGAGTACCTAATTGGTGCATGTGTGGTTGTAGAGACAGATTTTCTACCACTTCTTGGGATGATTACAAGCTTCTCAATGCCAGACATTGCTATGTTGCGGTGGATTGCCTACATTAAGTCCTTAAATCTTGAGTTTAAGTCCATTGCAGGTAAAGACAATACAGTGGCAGATATGCTAGTGATGGGGGCTTTTCACAAGCCAGGCTCCCATACCCCTCTTCTCTCTTTCTCACCCCATGGAAAACCCCTCTTAGGGAGGGAGTGATAAAAGGCATTGGAAAAGTAAGAAAAAAAATAAAGTATGATTATGTAAATATATGAGAAAGGTAAAATAGGCCACCTCATGCCTGCAGGGCAGTCCATCCCCACCTTGCCTCCTTTTTCTTCACTGTTGCCCCGCCGTGTGTCCCTTTTCCTCTCCTCCACTCAAAAGGTCAACCCCCTCTCTCTTCCCCTTGTCATTTCTCTTTTTTCTCTCCCCTCAAGCTACCCCACCCCCTGTCCTTACCAATAATGCACCCTAACTCACATGCCACCTCTCCTATCTTCCAAAACAGTATACCCCACCCCCCTTTTCTCTCTCCTATCATATCCCATGACCCAAATATCCCCCTCTCTCTCTAAAAGGCGCCATGTCTCTTGTCCTGTAGCCAGATAACCTCCCCCACACTCACACACACTCAGTTTCACTGAAAAAGGTGCCCACAGACCCATCCCCACCCAGTGGTTACCTGATTTTTCTTGTGTTCACACACATCTGCACACAGATTCACCTCTAAACACACTTCCCTCTCTACCCTCTTGTAATTAATTTATTCTCCATGTCACCTATCACTTTTTTTCATCAACCCATCTCTCTCTCTTAGTCTCTCTCTCATGAGACTGCTGTTCTGGCACATATACACACAACCAGACAAGTGGGCCCCACAGTCACATGGCCTGTGTAGATAATGATTTCTTCATTTCTAAATTCTAGAAATCCTCCCCCTCCTCCCCTATATAAAGAGGGGTCACCATCACACTAAGTATACACACACAACATCACCAAAGAGTACAGTATGCACTGTGTGTGCCTAGTGCACACATACACACCCACACTATCACCATCACCGCAATCACCATGCTCATCTTGAGCATGACCTCTACACCCTTGGGCTATGGAAGATGAAGGGCAGCTGATTGAAGGATGATGGCTATAACCCTCGTGCGAGTCTTCGCCATCGTCTCCCACCTATCCGCCATGTGCTCTACCACTCTCTCCCTTCTCTTTCCCCTACCCTATGCTCTCCATTTCATCGCCTTATTCTCTAAATAAAGCTTGAGTATGTTTCTTGCAATGTTTTTCCCATGTGAGGTGTGCGGAATTGCCACCTAGTCTTGTGTTTGGAGTGAGCTTGTGTATGTGTGAAGGGTGTGAGGATTCGCCATCCTTCTGTGGTGCCTAAGTACTAAGCCTCTATACACTCTCTGTCTCTCTCTCTCTCTCACTCACTTGATCTCATTCCCCTTCCTCTTCATCATTACTCCCAAGCATCCATCTCTCTTGGATGAAAACTTTGTTATGGTGGTTGTTGTTTGCGTCCTAGCCGCTCAAGCTAGCTGGTGCCCCCTGTTTGCTTTACTGTGACAGGATCGAGGCGCGTCATTCGGTCCCCGGTGTTTTAGAGGCCATCAGGGGTTCGGGGTTCGCTTTGCTCCCGTCATTTGGTGCCCCCCAGGGAGGATCTTTTCATGAAACCCTTTAGTTTACAATGCTGAAAGTGACGCCCACTATCAATCATGGACGAATGGCTGAAGGAATTTTCTAACTGGAGAACGGAAGAAGAGGAGACGGCAGCACTAGCCGCCTTCATTGAGGTGCTACTGCCAGGCTGCAGTGTCGTCAGCATTCAAGAGGTAAATTCTCCATCTCGTGTCGCTCATTCTATATTGAGAGCATCAGGTGGGAGGTCGGTGAAGTGCCATCACTGTTTTCAACCAAGGCACACTGTCAATGAGTGCCAGCAACGAAGGCAGCGAAAGGGCTGAAGTCATCTATATCTACATTCATCGCGAAGAAGTCATTCGCATCAAGGAAGGGAAGCAAACGGTGAGACCTCTTTTCCCTAAAGAAACTTCAGTCAAAGTTATAACTCCAAAGTGGCCTAAAGGGGCTGCTCGAGCCAAAGGCAAGGAGAAGATAAGCCAGTCTGGAAACACATGACCCCGAAGGGAGAAGCATCTGGCCAAGCAAGTGCTTCAAGCTCAGAAAGCCGGGTTGTACCCAGTTTGCCAAAGAGGAAGTCATCCGAAGCTAAGCAGCGAAAGGTCGCCTACCGATTTGCACGACGCATGCGAGGGCTACCAATCCACTTCGACAATCCGGAAGAAGAAGTGGTAAGAAGATTCCCATGTCCTAGAGAAGAGTGGTTTGTCTACTGCTCTCGCTGTTTTGGAAAGCGTGTGGAGGATCTTCCTCCTCCCCCTGTACAACTTATCCTGAAGAAGCTCTCTACCACGGGAGAAACCCAGTGGGCTGGGGACGAGTTGCAACTGAATGGAGTAGAATTCATGCAACACGCCGACTACAAAAATTACTTGCAATTGCTGTTAGCCAAGAGGCTCGGAGTGGTCAGACGCGTCGCTATCATCCCATACGTGTTGAGCAACGAAGGAAAGGTAGATCCCATGAAGGGAGACGACCTCTTGTGGATGTGCTGACTCATCAACATTGGCACGGTAAGAGTATAAGTAGGTATTCCATCCTCTGTGCATGATGGAAAATGGGCCAACGGCATTCCCTTTCAGATTCTTGCAGCATATGTATGTGAATATCTATGTAGATAGGAAAGTCTTCTACCAACAGAAGATCGTACACCTATTCGGTGCGGCGGTACTAGGAGAAATCCTCAATTCCCCGAACCCTATCATTCTCCCCATATTAGATTACCATCATTCCTTTAATGTTTCTATCTTTATCTTGTTTTAACCTATCCACCCACCCCTGTAAAAATCCGCTATGAGCCGCTACTGTTAATGTAATGTAAAAAAAAAAGAGAAAAAAAGAAAAAGAGGTTTGTAATTTCCTAAGTCACTACCATGGCAAGTGTTTCTTTCCCCACGTTTAGTGGAAAGAAGGGAGAGGATCTCACCACTGACTTTTTGGGTGATTTCCACATTGCTTGTATCGTCTCCAACAAAGATGACGATGCTTCACGACTTAGAATTTTTCCTCTACTGATGAAAGTAGAGGCCAAGTCCTGGTATAATGCATTTCCCGAGGCCACCAAGAATGCATGGAATGTGTTAATGGCTGATTTTGTAAAGAGGTTTGGTGGAGGCACAATCTCGAAGAGGCTATGGCAGTTACAAACAGAATTAAAGCAGGGAGGCCTGCTGGGGTATGCCACCTATGAGTCCAAATTTGTGGACTTATGGGAGAGATGGGTTGCCTCACTAGAGGAAGGTGAAGGAGCGCCTAATTTCCTAAAGAAGGACCGTTTCATTGTTGGTCTATGGTCGCCGCTTAGAGAGAAGGTGAAGGGAAGGTTTCCTGCAACATATGAGTTGGCAGTCGAAGTAGCCCGCCTTAAAGACAAGAAGCTACGCATGCAAGCAAGAGTAAATGAGTTAGAGGAAACAAGCTCGGCCAAGCCAACCCCAGTGACTGCAACAACCAATCATAGAGTCCAACCGCAGGAGGCATCAGAAGAGCAAGACCTGCTGAGTCGCATCACCACCCAACTAGAGAGTTTATCTGTGCATCTGGTGCAGCAAAGGCATGCACCTGGCAGGAACCCACAACAAGGAAGAGGACAATGAAGGCAGAACCAAGAGTACCACTGTTACAACTACGGGGAAGATGGCCATGAAATGTACTACTACCCACACCCGAGGAGGCAGAATTTCAATAGAGGGGGGAAACAGAATCAGATCTCTCCACCAAGAGCAAGACCACTTCCACTCAGGCAACCAATCCCACCTGTTCAAATCCCACCACCAGCGGTGCAACCACAGCTAGCCACACCAGTTCAATGCCAATCACCAATGCAACCACCACCACAATCACCACTTACAATCATCCTACGCCCACCACCAATTGATACCTGCACACCAAGTATCATTGGTCTTGCAGAAGAGGTGAAGATGAGTGTAACAGAAGAAGGATCAAGTAAGAAGACTATTCAAAGAACTCAAGCAGTGGAAAAAGAGGTTAAAGAATCAAAAGATGCTACCCAGGTGGGGGAGGTAAGTCAAGAAAATTGTGTTACAATTGTGAGTACATCTCTAACCTTGAATGAAATAGGCACCAAAGCGATCAATCAATAGCATTGGGCAGTAAGGGTAAGAACGTGTAAAGTGTTTATTACGCCTCGTCTGAGTAAGAGGAATGCAAAGGTCATGAAAGATACAAGAGAAGAGGAAAACCAGCCTGTTACCAAGGCTTTGTAGAAGATGGACAATATATCAAGCAAAGGGGAGGGCTTTGAAAACGGAAGCGTGTGCACTAGCATGGACCCAGGACAATGTAGCAAGCTAAAGGAATCTTGCATCAAGGCAGTTTCACTTGAGGACCATAACGAAGAGGTAAGTATGACTAAAGGTTTGGAGTTGGCTATTGCTCCAGAGGCTTGGCAGCCGAGCAAGACTTTATTGTGTAGTGTTATAGACTTGGAGATGGGTAATTCCTCTAGTCTACTGAAGGGTGTTATAAACTTGGATATGGGTAATGCCTCCAGTTTATGTGAGGGTGTTCATAGTAAGTTTGATGATCAATATGCTTCCAACCTTTTAAGGATGTTCCAAACTCCTCCACAACACAGCATTGTGTTTGCATGGGATGCATCATACCTATGGCTATGGCTAGTCGCTCTAACATATACAGAGAAGATCAGCATGGAGATAAGAGCAAAGGAGCCATGGATAGAAAAAAGCCTGATAGAATGCAATAATGAAGACCTCATTCGCAATTTGGTACAATTTTTTACAAATAGTGCATCCTCTCTTTGGAGAAAGGTAAGTGGATTACACTTGTATTTGAGCCGCAAGGATGGTGGCTTGCTATTAGCATCAGTAAAGGAAGCTGACATGTTTGAGCACACCCAACAGAAGCATGATATACTTGCAGTTTTTTCTAGTCATGGCAATAAGCAGGATTCTGAAGAAAACTTGAGCTCACCACACCAACAAGGCGGCCATATATGGTGGATTCTTGGTACACTCTTGGGAATCATAATTTTCAGTTCTGTCTTTGCAGGAGCCAAGATTCTCATTTCCCCTCTCGCTACTGGTGGTTACAAATTTGGTCCAATTTGGCATGCAAATTTTATTGTTCGGACACTGCAGACAATGATCCTATTTTTCACTTGGGATCCAGGAGGACACTGGCACAAAGTTCTGGAAGCCAAGGGCTTCCCCTTTAATCAACCGACACTATTCCAAGGAACAAGCTATCACCCGAATCTGTTACAGATTCATGAATATCCCAGAAATCTCACCAATGGCCAAATGGAATGGCTAGTTTAGAAGGTAACTCGATATCGGATCCTACAGCTAAGCGGAAGAAGAAACAAATGAGCTAGAGACATGAATGCCTCTAGCCAAAATGGGAGGGCTAATGATGGGGGCTTTTCACAAGCTAGGCTCCCATACCCCTCTTCTCTCTTCCCCACCCCATGGAAAACCCCTCTTAGGGAGGGAGTGATAAAAGGCATTGGAAAAGTAAGCAAAAAAATAAAGTATGATTATGTAAATATATGAGAAAGGTAAAATAGGCCACCTCATGCCTGCAGGGCAGTCCATCCCCACCTTGCCTCCTTTTTCTTCACTATTGCCCCGCTGTGTGTCCCTTTTCCTCTCCTCCACTCAAAAGGTCAACCCCCTCTCTCTTCCCCTTGTCATTTCTCCTTTTTCTCTCCCCTCAAGATACCCCACCCCCTGTCCTTACCAATAATGCACCCTAACTCACATGCCACCTCTCCTATCTTCCAAAACAGTATACCCCACCCCCCTTTTCTCTCTCCTATCATATCCCATGACCCAAATATCCCCCTCTCTCTCTAAAGGGCGCCATGTCTCTTGTCCTGTATCCAGATAACCTCCCCCACTCTCACACACACTCAGTTTCACTGAAAAAGGTGCCCACAGACCCATCCCCACCCAGTGGTTACCTGATTTTTCTTGTGTTCACACACATCTGCACACAGATTCACCTCTAAACACACTTCCCTCTCTACCCTCTTGTAATTACTTTATTCTCCATGTCACCTCTCACTTTTTTTCATCAACCCATCTTTCTCTCTTAGTCTCTCTCTCATGAGACTGCTGTTCTGGCACATATACACACAGCCAAACAAGTAGGCCCCAGAGTCACATGGCCTGTGTAGATAATGATTTCTTCATTTCTAAATTCTAAAAATCCTCCCCCTCCTCCGCTATATAAAGAGGGGTCACCATCACACTAAGTACACACACACAACATCACCAAAGAGTACAGTATGCACTGTGTGCGCCTAGTGCACACACACACACACACACCATCACCATCACCGCAATCACCATGCTCGTCTTGAGCATGACCTCTACACCCTTGGGCTATGGAAGATGATGGGCAGCTGAATGAAGGATAATGGCCATAACCCTCATGCGAGTCTTTGCCATCAGCTCCCACCTATCCACTATGTGCTCTACCACTCTCTCCCTTCTCTTTCCCCTACCCTATGCTCCCATTTCATCGCCTTATTCTCTAAATAAAGCTTGAGTATGTTTCTTGCAATGTTTTGCCCATGTGAGGTGTGCGGAATCGCCACCTAGTCTTGTGTTTGGTGTGAGCTTGTGTATGTGTGAAGGGTGTGCGGATTCGCCATCCTTCTGTGGTGCCTAAGTATTAAGCCGCTATACACTCTCTCTCTCTCTCACACACACACACTCACTTGATCTCATTCGCGTTCCTCTTCATCATTACTCCCAAGCATCCATCTCTCTTGGATGAAAACAGGGGGCACCACCTAGCCGCTCAAGCTAGGTGGTGCCCCCTGTTTGCTTTACTGTGACAGGCTCGAGGCGCACCATTTGGTCCCCGGTGTTTTAGAGGCCATCGGGGGTTCGGGGTTCGCTTTGCTCCCGTCACTATCAAGGGCAAGGTATGAAGATGAGTCACAAATGATTGATGAGGGATATGATGTAGGCACAAAGTTCTATTCTATCTCTCATATCAAAGGTAACAATGTCTGCATGACTAATTCACTTGAATTGTTCTTGAAAGATCTTTATGAAGGTTATTGGCTTTCTATTGGAAGCTACTTGAGTACTCTAACAAAACAGGATGATTGGTCTGAACAAGAATTCAAGAGGATACAGAAGAAATCATATGGGTACTTTTTAAGGGATGGTTACTTGTGGAAGCATCCTAAGCAAAAGGGTGCTACACCACAAAGGGTTATATGTAAAAAAGTGACTCAAGTAAAGCTCATGCAAGAGTTTCATGAGAGTCTATGGGCTGGACACAGGGGTGTGTGGGCAACCTTCTCCTAGTTGAAAGAAAAATATTGGTGGAAGGGTATGTATAAAGATGTATCTCAATTTGTAGAGTCATGTGTAACTTGTCAAATGTATTCAAATGTCCAACATCGTGATGGATTGCACACTACATGTTCACTAGCCATGCACTATAAATGAGTTATGGATCTAGTCACAATGCCTTTAGGACTCTGGAAGATGAGGTACTTGGTTCTTGCACGAGAGGACCTAACTAATCAGTTTGAAGGAAGAGCATTAAGAGCTAAAACCACAGAAGCTGTGTGCAAATTCCTTCTTGATGAGGTGATTTGCCGTTATGGTTGTGTGGGAAAGATCACTGCAGATAGGGGTGAGCTGGATGCCGAAGAAGCAAGGGAGATATTTTCTAGATTAGGAATCAAGCTTTCTCTTACTATAGCTTACAACCCTGAAGGCAATGGATAGAGTGAAAGAGGGCATCCTCCTATCATTAAAGCTTTGGCCAAGGCTTGCGAAGGAAGAGTTGGTGAGTGGCCAAAATTGTTACCATATGCTTTATGGGCTCATCGTACAACACATAGCTCAGTAACTGGCTACATGCCTGCGGAGCTAATATATGGTCAAAAGCCAGTGATGCCGATTGAAGATACAATTCCCACAAGGAATGTACTACCTTGGCAAGAGGGGCTTAGCAGGGAAGGTCTCCTTGCACTGCGTATAAGGCAGCTAGAGAGAAGACCTGGAGACATTGAAGCTGCAAAAGAACGACTCAAAAATGCAAGGATGAAAAACAAGGACTACTTTGATAAGCGACATCGGCTCATGAGCAAAGCAATTGACAAAGGTGACTGGGTTTTAGTATATGATAGTAGCCTTGATAACCAGCACACAGTCATGCGTAAGTTTTCAAAAGATGGTTTGGACCGTATGTTGTAAAGCATGTGCATGAAAATGCTACTTACACCTTGTCTGAACTAGATGGTACAGAAGTAAGATTCCCATTGCAAGAAAAAGGATCAAAATGTTTAAGAGAAGAGGAGACAATGATCCAAAAGATGCTAATGAGGAAGAAGAGCAAACCACAAGTAAATATCAAAGTGAAGATGAAGCTTTGGAATCATCCGGTGAAGAAGAAATCAAGGAAGACGTACAAGAGGGCTGATCTTACAAATAAATAATGTGGCACATACCGGAGGATGTGCAGGCTTAGAGGGGGTGGATGTCGTGCTGTGACACGTACATAGTGGGAACACATGCTACAAGATCTATTTTGTAATTTTTTAGATACATAATTATATTTTCTATAATGTACATATGCATATTTAAGTATAATAATAATCCTTCTATCTGATCCTATTATTTTTCTCAAGGGTAACCTATTCTTACTTTACCATCAGAAAATACTATGGGAAAAGCGTCAGTACCTCCACCTCTTTAACTTGGGGCAAAAAGCATTGATTTTTTATTTCTACTATCTCATTATCATCTCGCACCCTAGCTAGATCCTATATCTAGGGTAAACTCCAATCTATATATATATATATATATATATATATATATATATATATATATTCTATGTATTTTTCTTATATTTCTTTTTAAATAGCTCTTCTAGGAGGGAATCAAATCCTAGTGGGACACTAGGTGGCATGATTTCAAAGATACACTTATTTTAATGCATTATTGCAACCATGATTACAAAACTTTATCAAGGAGCAATGTCATGCTTTCATATGGCATGAGGTGTCCTTTGGAATCAAATGAAAGTCTAGGCTAAGGGGACCACAGGAAGACTTTTGCTGCCAGAAATGGACCCTATTTTGATGATTTTTTTACACAAGGTTCCAATCCGAATTGAAAAATACATATAAAAAGGAAGTTGTAGATAATGAGCTGAAATTTCTGTCCATATTTTTAGTTTTTTATTTAGAGCCACGGTTGAGGAGATATGATCAAAATACTGGATCCCAGTCTGCCCATATCATGTAGGGACAACTCATTTCCAACTTTGCCAGTTTCTGTTCACACTGGCTCTTCTCTTCTCGTGTAAACCCTTGGGGGTTCTCCTCACCTATAAAAGGGGACCTCTTCTTCGTTGAAAACAACTCAAGCATTCAAGCCATTGATGAGAGGAATTCATGAGGGAGTGAGTAGTAATGTCAAATTGTACTTAGCCATTAACATAAGCCTAAGCCTACACTTTCTCCTAGAGGAAGACTAGCCATTCTTGCATGCTATCCTTGGAAGATCAACTCTAATCAAAGAAGGTCTTGGACTTGGCGTATCAATCAAAGTTGAATTCTCCCCTCTTCTTATCTCTCCATCAATAATGGTGCCGAAGGGTTTGTCAAGTAAGATGTGTTCTACATTGATGTTTTCTTGATTTCTAGTTGTTTTCTTTTTCATGTCTAGTCTGACATATATATATATATATATATATATATGTATATATATATATATATATATATATGTATATATATATATATCTAATCTCATCTCCTTAACCAAACATATCTCTCTCACTCTTAGTAATTCATCCTCTCTACACATTTTAGGTTCTTCTTGCCTACAGGATCATTCTCCCCGCCGCAATATCCTTATTGCCTACGGGCAAGAACAGGGCTTGGGAGGGAAATTCTCTTCTCTTCTCGTCTCTCATATCTACATTTTACACATACTAGAGTTATCCTAAATGAATAATCCACATGATGATAATTTTTATTGCTTTCACTTTGTACGATCTATTAGAATTAACGTATGGATTACTCATAAAATACACTTTCAACAACGTATAGTGTTTGTCTTTGGCCCAGAAAGGCTCAATGAAATACTTCTATCACCAGATCCCATTATACTACCTCTCATAGACTATAAATTTTCTTTTGACGTAAGCGTATTTATCTTGCTATGAACCAAGAGAATTTGTACACACAATTAATCCCAATCACTAGACAAAAAATATATATTATAGTAAGCACAAAACTAAAATTCCAAAGAACAATTCGTAGCCTATTTGGTCAGCCAAGATTGAATGCCATTAACTCATCTATTAACCCTTTAATACTCCCCATGATACGATATGACCATAGCCTTGATGTTTTCATCTTTGTGTTGTTTTGACATTCTCTTTTGTGTTCTTTCTTTGTGTGTGTGAGTGCAAGAGAGAAAGAGTGGGGCTTCTTTGATTGCACTTCTTTCCAAACCCTAGTCTTCATGGCATCTATGGTTTAACTCCTTCATATAGTTTTTGTTTGAGTTCTCTCACAAACTCTCACAGCCATAAGCCCGGTGCTTTCCTGGCAAGACCGCAAATTTATCGACAATGGGTGAAGAAAATGGAGATGAGCTAGGCCTAACCATGCCCTTCTCAACTAACTCAGCACTTGCCACATAATCTCCTCTTGTTGAGCTTGAGAAACTCTAGAAGGAGGTTTATTAGGAGGTGAACTTCTTGGAAAGAAGTTTAATTGCATGGTCATCATTGCCTCATTTAGGAGGTAGTTCACAAGGGATGTCGTCAATAAAAACATCTTGAAATCGCTTGCGAAAATTGGATGACTCTAATTCCTTATGATTGTTTATATTTACTCTTGCTAAAGCATTAGGTTCATTTTGAGAATCTTTAACAAAAATCATGTACAGGAAAACAAAGCTCTTTATTGACTTATTGAAAGCTTGCGTATGTTCCATGGGTCCATATGGTGTTACCCATATCCTTAGCATCTATGTATATATCTTTTTCCCTAAACCTAAAGTAGATTTTCCTTTTAGGCAATTTAACATTGGTAGCAATATAATCACATTATGGTACCCTTAGGATTACATCCAAATGCTTGAGAGGAGAGATAAAGAAGTCCTCTTTGTCCACATAGATTTGGACATGGAGCCTCAATTTCCCAATTATGAGACTGACTAAAGCTTCTTGCCCCTTGAAAGCACCATCGGCGGGTAGGACATCTCCCATCTCATTAGCTTGGATGCCTAGCTTGGTGGCTAGCTCTGTGGATATGAAATTGTGAGTAGAGCCAGGGTCAAAGGAATAAAATCATCATGTTCTCTTACCTTTCCCCAAGCGTGGCATAGCAGAGATCCTTTGTGGTAAGCATCCTTTTCTTGGATTTCGACCAAGGTAGCTCTAGGAGGCTCATTTCTTGTATTCTTGTGGGAGCAAGCACGATAAGCATGCCCTTGCTCCCCGTACTTACAAGATAACGATCAAGCTCTTTAGGAAAGAGTTTATCTTTGTCTTTATAAAATCCCTTCTCCTTAGCTTTTTTGTTGTTGGCGTTGCCTTTGGGAGACTTTTGGACATTCTCCTTCCCCTTAGGCTCATTGTTACGGTCCTTGTTCTCCGTGGGCTTAAGATTTCTCTTAGCCCCTTGTTGGAAATTGATTTGTGAAGCCACCATGGTATGGTGTATGACCGCAAATATGGTGTGTGGACTTTGGGAGTTGACATACTCCGCCATATCTTCAGTTAGACCCGCACAAAATTGTTGTTTTTGCTCTCCAAAATCCATCTTTTTGAAGACAGTGGCTTTTAGATGTAAGTCCCAAAACTTGTCTACATATTTGTGAATAGATTCATAGGGAGTGAGATTCAAGCTTCGCCATTCGGTGAGTACTTTGTCTTTGGCATCATTAGCCAAAAACTGCATCATGATGGAAGCTCTTAAAGCTTTCTATGTTTGTGGAGCTTCACCATTTGCCTGTAGGCTAGACCACCATTGCCTGCTAGACTTTTGAAAATGCATAGCTACATGGTGTAGCTTAGAGGACTTTGTGAAGCCCTCATCTCCAAACGCCGCATTGAATTGTTGAATGTAGGCCAAGACTTTTTCCATAGCACCAAAGGTGCCATTATAGGTAAGAAAAGAGATGTTCTTTCCTCCCTCTTTGAAATTCTTGAGCTTGGATGACCTCTTTCACGTGGCATAGGATTTCATATGGCCTCTTCTTTTTGGTGGTTCATAAGTTGCACCATCACTTTCTTCAGAGGAGGAAGAATTTGAGGAGGATGGAGAAGAGGGTGACCTCTTTCTCGTCTTTTTCTTCCCTTGTTCCTCCTTGTCTGCACCATCACTTTCTTCATAAAAGGAAGAGGATGAAGAAGATGGAGAAGAGGGTGACCTCTTTTTCGCCTTTTTCTTCTCTTTTTTTCTATCATCCCTCTTTGAGTTATGGTGTGGGGAAGTGTGTAATGGTCTTCTCCATTTAGGGAGTGTAAGAGAGTGTTCTTCCCGCCATCATCGCGGAGCCATCTCCACTGAGGTGGCAGGAGACTCACTTCTTTCTCATTCTTTTGGTGTGGTCTCTTGAGTTCTCCTCTAGGGAGGATATGGGTCGTCAAGTAGTGGAATTTTGAGCCCTTCGTACGGATCCTCTTCTTCTTCCAAAATCGAAGAGAGGCCTCTTTTGGAAGTCTCACAAGGAGGCTTCCTAGGTACTCTCTCTTCTTGGTGGGAGTTTGGAGAATCCCATGAGCACGTAGTTGCCGTTGCACTTCACTTTGGAGGGATGGATTTCCCATGGCTTGTTGAAGCCTAGAAACAAGGTAGTTAACAAGCATAGGGGCATCATTAGTAGCCTTCTCATTAGAAAAATAAAAGCTATCAACATTAATTTCACTCTCTTTACTATTATCAACCGTTCTAACAACTTTTAGGTGTAATTTGGCACTTCAAGCCCTAGTTTCTACTCCTCTTAACCCCTTTAGAAAAAGCACTCAAGCTCCTATACCAGTGGCTCCAATATCATTCATTGCAAGGAATAAAGGAGAGGGTCTTTCAACACCAAAAAAGTACCAGCTCCTGTCAAGCTTCTGATAGCTCAATAGTGGTTAAGCAGTAGGCAAGCCCCATAGGTATCCACTATTAAGACCATAGCTCTCGACGTTGATGCCTTGTTATCTGCACAAAGCAGGCGCACTACAAGAAGACCTCCCTTCTTGAGCAAGGAAAGAGAAACCTTGTGCTTTGATACCAATGTAACATTTAATGGCCCAGTAACTTGTGTGTAGTGGAAAATAGCATAAACATAGTGAGCATTTTATTAGAATAGATTCCTAATGAGCATAGCAAGAGTGATTGGATAGAGAGAGCAACAAAAAGCGTAACAGCTAGTTAGATAGGCATGAACAATACTTCAAAAGAGAGAGAAATGAAGCTATTGACAATAGTTGAGGACCAGCTTTACACGGAGACAATCCCCCTCCAAAACGATTTGTATTATAGGTTTCCCCCCATCGAGGGAGACATTTTACGATAGAATACTTTGTGTTCCTTCAATAACTTGCTGGTGCATTGAAGATGGAAGCTTCAAGCACCTACCTCACACTTATAAAACACAACATTGAATCCCTCACGGTCTCAAACCCAAGACCTCACACACTTTCAAAGATGGTGAGAGCTAGCGGGGTATGAGAGTAGATTGAGAGGAAAAAGGAGTGTTCTTACGAGAAAGAAGTATATCTCCTCACATAATCACTCATAAAATCTTAGCATAGCTCAGTAATTAGCATGGTAGAGGAGATGAGCATGCATTGGAGCTTGCTCTTGGTTGGATTTGCATCACAAAGCCAAGAGTTGTTGGTGTAGGCCTCCCTTCTCACAAGCTTGGAGTAGATGATGAGCTTTCTATTAAATCTTGAGAAGGAGAGAGAGTTTTCTTTGCTTCACACATGAGATTGTGTGAGTATGTGTGTGATAATGCCTTTTCAAAATCAGCCCCCTCTCTCTCTTGGTTGACCCCTCATGATTTTTACTCATGCGCGCATCCCATTGGACCTTGCAAAGCTTAGCCAATGATAATTAAGAAGCATAAGTGATAGCCTTGTGACATGTGTCCCCTTTTGTGAGATCTTTATGTAATTAATTAATGCAATTAATCTCTCATTGGACCCCTTAGTCTTCTGGCCAATAGGAATCAAGAAAGCCGATGGGCTGCTAAACGCTCATTGGACCCCTTGGGAGACTGTCCAATAGTCTTCTAGAGAGCTTAATTTCTTCTTTTGTCAAGAATTTTAAAATGAATTAAACTAAATGTTCTCTAGCCTAATTCTCATTGGTCCACGTCTTTGGCCATCCAATAGGATTTGAATGCACCTTCGGGGCAACTGGGCTAGGGAGTTGACATGTGTCCCCTATTCCCTTTGTGTAAAGGGAGCCTGCTAGAGTGTGTATCTGTTTCTCTCTCCTCCCCTACAATTTGGGCTTGACCCCTCATATCTAGGGATATGTGAAGACTTTAGGGTCTTCACATAAGCATCCAATTCGCCCTAGGTTTTGACCATTGGACCTAACCTTTGAATTTTGGAGCCTTAGCATTTTGGAAGTCTTAATGGGCTGCACCTTAGGGTATTTGAAGCCGATTGTTGCACATTGCTCTTTTGCAGATGACCCCTCCTTTGGATCCCTATTTTACCTCCTTTGGATCCTTATTGAGATTGGTCTGCTAGCTCAACCAATATTTTAGCTTTTTCTCCCCTGGTACTTCCCCATATTAAATGATCAGTTTAACATGAGAAAATAATTTAGGAGAATTAGATATTATTTATTATGACATGAGGTGTTTAAATAATAGGTTGAAGCTTCAACAGGTCATGCTCTTGAGTCCTAAGAGTCGATTCTAGAGCCAATTATAGAGGATCTGGATGCAAGTTTGCAAGAAAAACAAATTTTCTTGGCTATGTAGCAGGTGAAGGCAAATAGAACGGTATTTCTACTTCATGCTATGATATTGATATATGTGTTGTTGAAGTTTGATTTAAAGGTATTTTTGTATCAATTGCAAGGATTGTTTGATGTGGACTATGCTATGGGGCCCTCTCTAACAGATGGCTAGACTATTGGGCGTGACACAAGAAATGAAAATGGTGGAAAATATGCTTTAATGTGCATGAAGGCTTGTGGATACAAAGAGACAAAGATATGCACTAGGAAGAGCTGCATAAGCGGTTTATTTTTAGATCAAAAGGTGGAGGCAAAACCATAGATATGCATGCTTTACAGGTGGTTGGATATGATCAATGCCATAGTGGGGAAGCTTTGAGCTTTCCATTTGACCCTGGAGGGTGATATAGATATTAATTTCTCTCTCTTTATACTACCTACACATCCACTACATATATCATTTATCTTATGTAGGCTCTCTATAGGCTATCTATTGTCATTTTCTATAATGCAGTCTTATCCTTTCTAAATAATGCTATGGTTGAGCATAAATGCTTAATAGAGGGTGGGCAATGATGGTGCAACCAAACTTGATTGGCTTGTAGATATGGAGGAAGCAGGTACATGAGGCTTAGAAGGTCGATGGAATGGTGTTCAAGGCCATGCTAGGTTTAGAGTACGATGGATCCAAATCGAGAATGTATGCTAAATGTGGCGATTTGCAGGTCAAAGATGATTTTAAAGCTCAACTAGTCAAGATGCCTAGAAGTGTCAAAGCTTCTTGCATTTTGTTGCATCCGATGGAATTATGACATGTATGAAGGTCATTATTTAACAGCTCTACAATCGTTTGACATGGTGAGCAATGCATGAAGATTGGGGTGGTCAGGGCTAGTAGTTGGCTGGTAATGAGTTGCAAGGAACCAGAAGGAAACGAGACACCTGCAGGAAGGCCGAGTGGATGATGCAGAGAGCATAAGGGAGAGGGTGGGGTGGAGGAGGCTAGCTTCAGAAGGGAAGGGTGCTACAGAGAGGGCCGTTGACGGCCTATTGTATAGAGAGAATGGCGCATCAGTTTGTCGAGAGTTTCCTAGCCATCGAGTATAAGAAAGAGGAAAGAGGGTTGAAGGTGACGAAGGCATGAGCCGCTAGGGTTTTGTTTGGCAGAAGAAGGACATATTGGACGGTAAGAAATTGCCGAACTAGATTCAAGAGAGGATAGTGTGTTGGTAAAGAGACCAAGTCCAAAGTCAAAGGCCAAGAGGAGAAATATAGAGAACGATAAGGGCTATGTTATCCGGAAAAAAGTATGAGAAGGTCGTAGGTGCCAAGTACAACAGGGTTAAGAGATGGAGGCTTCCAAGTGAGTTGGGCTCTAAACAATATACAGTGCAAAGTGGTTGATGGGAGAGAAAGGTGCATCATGTGGGGTGGCTAGCAGGGCTAAGAAGAAGACATACACATCTACATAAAAAAGAAGTGATGAAAGAGGAAGGTTACAAACATGCTTGAAGTATCATCACTCTACACCCTTTCCCGAAACATTTCGCCTTGATATTAATCCAATTTTGTCTCAAATTAGTGCTAGATTTATCTCTCAATTATGGGTCCGCTTGTATGTCAGGCATAGGTGTGTTTCTGCTTTATGTTGTTTGGGTGTGTGCCCCCTGGGTATATCCTTTGAGGATTCAATCTTGAGGGCAAACTTGATGTTTACCAATGATCTTGGGGTGTTTGAGGTTATTAGGATTGCTTGTATGTGAGTGTATGGTGCTATGAAGCGTCAAAGGTTGAGGTAATAGATTGCATGCTTTGTAACTGGGTATGTGCAGCTAGGGTTGGTTAAGTACAGGCATGGGCAATAGTTGTTTCTAGATTGTGTATCAAGGTGTGTGTTTGCTAGGGGATAGGGGTATTGTGGAATCACTGGGGTATAGAGAGGCATTCAGGTTGTGTGCTAGGTGTTTTCCCATTTCCCCCTTTCCAACGAGTATGATGTGATATACTTGTCGATGTTTGAGATTGACTTAATGATCATCAAGAATTTACCTTATGCCGAGTCCCTAGATATGCATACTTGAGCAAACGTAGACATATGTTGATGACTATGGACATTGATACAAACGAGAGTCTAGCACATTTGGCGAGTTGCCTTCGAGTGTGAGTGCCATGCTTATGTTTGATCAAGATACTTGAAAGCAAGTATATAGAGGTACTCATCATTCCATCTATGTGTTGACTATCACATTGAGATACACACCTAGACCATTGATCAATCGAGCATGTTATAGAGCTAGACTACCTATGATAGCTCTCAGCTTGACAGGTCATAGATCACATCCTAGACCCATGAGTGATTGTGATCCTCCACAAGAGATTACTAGGACTATGCCACCCTCGGATGTAGCTCTAGAGCTTAGCCTATCACAGAGCGATCCTCATAGATTAGATCAACATAAGACTAATCACATAGAGCCATTGACATGTGTTTCACACCATCTTAAGACACAAGAAATTGACACAATATTGAGTGATTACCCTACAGAATAGCTAAATCATACAGATGTTACCATAGAGTCATCTATTCTTATGGAGACATGACCACATTCCCCAATCATAGAGCAGGTATATACAACTTGTGAGACATTGTCACATCGGGTTCCTATAGACCATGTTCAAGAGACCACTATAGAGGACACATCATAGATATTAGAGCCATTGGAGCCTAGTTTGGTCTCTACACCCTAGTGTAGTGCTTCTTTAGTAGAGCACACAAGGGATTGTAGCCATATCTTGGCTCATACAGCTTACCATAAAACTAGACAAGTTTATGTTCCCCTAGAGAGATTCATGATAGATGTTTTCCTAGTGAAAACTCACGTGTGGATGGCAAGCCATAGAGCACATGATGGTGCATCATAGGGATGGCTAGTTTCTAGAGATCCACTAGAGGCACATAGATTTTTTGAGAGACATAGACATGTTTGGGTTCCTAGAGGTTGTGTACAAGCACACTCTATGATGAGCGCTCAAAATCTTTTTACGCTTCCGAAAGCAGATACATCATAACATAGGTATCCAGTAGAGGGACCAGGACAATAAATGAGACATTCATGATGACAACAATGTCCATCTACTACGAGAGATAGTCTAGACCTAGAGCTCAATGAGCTAGAAGTTCATGACCATATGTGAGGAGAGCTCAACATACATTCATTGAGACACTGTGGACATTAAGATTTGGCTACCAAAGAGCCGACCACCTATCACACCACGGGTTGACACAAGCCATAGCTCACATGAGATTTGTATTGACCATATTGTTGACTTAGAGCTAGGCAGAAGTCAGTCCATTGAGGGACCCTAGGACACAAAGTTTATTGATCATACAGCCATAGGCTAATTGAAAGGAGGAGAGTAATGCAATGTGCTAGTCTCCACCCAACCATTCAATCGTATAGCCTTCCCCTAGCGTACACACTATCTGACCATGTTAGAGGCCTTGCCCGTAGGACCGTGTCCTTACATTACCCCCCCTTGGAGAATCATTTTTTTCCTCGAAAACAAACGTAGGAAAATTTTTCTCAAGTGTGGAAACATTCTCCCATGTAGAACCTTCTTCAGGTCTATATAGCCATTTTACCAGCACCTATTGTCTGACACGATTTCTAGTGCGAAGCTCATGAGAACCCAAAATCTTTCAGGTTCATGAGGGATGCTTGGAGGTTCTATAATGTCAACTAACACACCTGTGCCAATGACATTATCATTCTATTCTAGCTATTTTTGTAGATGGCTAACATGAAAAACAGGTTGAATTCATGAGTGCTCGGGAGGAGCTGACTTATATGCCACTTGACCTCTACGTTTGATAACGGTAAATGGTCCACAAAATGGCGGTGAAAGTTTAACAACTTTTCTTGTCTTCAAAATTTTTGAATGTTTTGGAACCTTGAGGAGAACCTTGTCTCTGTCTTGGAAAGTAGCAAGGTGCACGCAAGATGGTGATGCTCATCTACGTACTTCTTATGTGGATCTTGAGCTTGCTTAACATTCTATCGAGCAACTCAGATCATATCAAAATGGTCTTGAAGACAATCCTTTACTATTTGTATCTTCTCCGTAGCTAACCCCACCGTAATGAGTGATATAGGTTGAAAACCATATAAAAGTGTAAATGGACCAAACCCTGTAGTCACATGCTTTGAACTATTATAAGAAAATTCCAATATAGGCAAGTAGTCTTCCCAGTACACTCATATCATATCCTCTAGCACTTGATTAACCCTTTTGGTTTGACCATCCGTTTGCTAATGATCAATCATACTAAGATTAAGTGTAGTTTCCAACTTTTGAAACATAGCTCTCCAGAAGTGATTATCGAACTTTTAATCTGTGTCATTAATGATACTAGCTGGAAGACCATATAGTCTATATATATTCTCTATAAATAGTTATGCTAATTTTGGTGTCTTAACCATAGTCTTAGTGGGAATGACTCGACAGATCTTTCTTAGACGGTCTACAATTACCCATACGGCATCATGGCCACGATTTGTATTAGGTAGTCCTACTACAAAATCCATAGATATACTCTCCCACTTACCTTGTGGAATATCTAAAGGATGTAAAAGAACACCTGCCTTAAGGCGCTCTACCTTATTAACTTGTCCTCACTGTTGGCACTTTAGTACGTACTCTTGAACATAGTGATGTAAGCCTGACCAATAAAATTGTCGTCGAGCTAAGGCATACATCTTACAAATACTTGGATGACCAGCACCCCAACTATCATGACACTCAGATAATATTTGGTGCCTACTATCTGAGTCCTTGGCACACATACTCTACCCTTGTGGATTAAGTAGCCATCATCAATGGCAAAAGTTTTGCATTGCTTAAGCTCATCCTGAGTAGGGGTGGATCTCTATGTGTTGGAGTTTTTATGTGCACGTGCAGAAACATATTGATATGGCCATGCAGAGACATGTGAGTGTGAGGGATCCCTTCTTAAAATTGCACTCCACACTTTAGCATATGATTGATCGTGCACACACTTGCCACGTAATGACTCCAAAAATTCACTCTTTATTTTTGTGAAAGCAAGTGAACTAGTCTGAGGCATTTGGCTTAGTGCATCTGCTACTACATTATATCACCCCTTGCAATATCGTAGCTTACAATCATAATCTTGAAGGATCTGCACCCATCTAGCTTTATGACCCTTGAAGTCCGTTTTTGAGTAGTAAACCATTTTATACTCTCATAGTCAAAAAACACTTCAAACTCGACACCATATAAATCGTGTCGCCACTTTCGTAAAGTGTCAACTAGGCATAGAGTTCCCTCTCATAGACATAATAATTCTGTTGAGCTTTGTCCAAATTTTTACTTCCATAGGCTATAGGTCTTCGCTCTTGAAGAAGTACCGAACCAATTGCTTTATCACTAGCTCATCAGACTAACGGCTTAAGTGGGCCAATGATTGCTAGGATGGGAGAAGTGGCTACAACTACCTTGAGCTGTTCAAAACTGCATTCTTGGGCTTTTTCTTGAGAAAAGGTCTTACCTTTTGTTTTAACTTGATCCGTCATAGGAACAAAATTTTTGGAATAATCACGGATATATTGTCGATAAAATCCAGCCATGCCTAAGAGGATTTGAAGCTCCTCAACCGTGTTGGGATGTGGTCATCGAAGAATGGCAACGGCCTTATTGATGTCCATCTTGATTCCAGAGTAAGAGATTACATGACCGAGGTACTGTATCTTTATTTTAAAGGAATTTCACTTGCTTGGCTTAGCATACAGGGCGTAAGTTTGTAGATGTTTAAACACTAATTGTAATTGCTCTATGTGTTCATCTTCAATCTTACTATAAATGAGAATGTCATCAAGGAAAATTACAACAAATTTTCCAACATAGGGATGTAAGACACTATCCATGAGAGTCATAAATGTAACTGGAGCATTAGTTAAACCAAAAGGCATAACAAAAAATTCAAAATGCCTGAACCGTTTTATAAAGGCAATCTCAGAGATATCTTTCAAAAGGACACCCCCCTAGTGATATCCTGAATGAATATCTATCTTTGGATAGTATCTTGCCCCATGGAGTTGATCAAACAACTCATCCACTCGAGGCAAAGGATACTTGTTCTTGATGGATAGTAACTTAGTATGGCGTTTAATCCACGATAATATACGCATATGCACATAGTGCCATCTTTCTTTTTCACCAATAGAATTGGCGATGCCCAAGGCAAAGTGCTATGTCTAATGAAACCATGGGAGAGATAGTAATTCAATTGACACTCAACCTCCTTGGCCTCACTAGCACTCATACGATAAGGTGGTCTACTCACCGGTTTAGTGCCCGACAAGACATCTATGCCATGATGTACATCATGTGTAGGGGGTAAACCCGACGGTAAATCACTTGAGGATACATTACTATACTCTGTGAGTAAGTGAATCAATGTTGTTTGCTGTGAAAAAGAAGAAAGTAAACTAGAGTTATGCTGAGATGGAGAATCTAATGTTTATTTTACAACAGTTGCACGTTGCTCAACATAATTAGAATTGAGAGAACTTTGTTATTTATAATTGTTACCACCTTTCTTTTCATTAAGATTCGTTGCACTTTGCATACCATAACTAGAATCCGGGGCACTTTGCTCTTGAGAATTCACAAGACATGGAGACAACCAGTAACAAAAAGACTTCATCTATTGAATCTGTTTTTTGTAAAACAGAAAGCTCCGCTCTACATATAAGAGGTGCAAATGGTGTATTTTTCTCACAAAGAAAGAGCACATGTTTACCATTGGCCATAATGGATAAGGAGTTGTTTGTAACTAGTGTGCAATGTGCTTCCTAAACCATGCATCCACTCCCGTCCTAAAACTATATTAGAACGGTCCATGTTCATAACTTGAAAGTCAAGGGTCATCGTATGATCTTGAACAATAAGTTCAACCCCTTAAACTACCGTGTCCCATACTTCTTTATCATTTTGAGACATTTGTTCTACCACGTACCTCTGGGAGCAGGGAGTCTGTGTAAGCTTCAATTTCTTCACTAGCTTATAGTTCAGGAAGTTATGAGTTGCACCATCATCCACTAAAATACAAACACGTTGTCCATTAATAGTGCCATGCATGCAAATCATCTCATGGGGGCCAAAGGTGCGCTACCACATTGAAGCAGGCACATAATACTTGTGATTTTCTTTCATATGAAGAACCTTTGCAACATAATATTTAGGAGATGAACATAATGTGAGGCGTCACTATAAAAATCTTTAAGTGTTTACCGCGTTGTTTTACCGTGTTTTGTAGAGAGAAGGTTCAAACTCAGCTACTGCTGCAGAAGGAAGAGAGAGAGAGAGAGGGCGGGGGGGTTTTATTTAAACTATTATCGTGAGTTTTTTTGCGGTTATTACCACGTTTATTACCTCATCTATTACCTCTTTTATTATCACGTTTATTTCCGGAAAAAAATAGCATCTAAACTTTCAAATTCTTGCTTAAACATACCCTTCCCCCCCTTCAAATTTTGGTGTTTTCCTCCTCTCAATAAAATTTAAAGAGTATTGTATGAAATTTTCAAATTTAGAAAGAAAAGAGAAAGAGGTATAGAGAGAGAGAGAGAGAGGCGGTGGGGGGGGGGGGGGGGGGGGTGATAATAAGATTACACTTGGTTACAACTAAAATAATCATTTTCACTTGATTAACATAATTGAGCATGTTCACAAAATTAGAGAGAGGAAGAGGGGGAGAGATAGATGAATGGATTACACAACCAAAAAACTTCATAACTGCAAAAAGTTTATAAATCATCTTGCAAAATATCCATACATGATGCTTCATCCAATTCTAAGCCCATGGCTATTAAATCAATAACAAAATTGTCGTTTGTGGATGCGTTGGCTTCATCATCTTTAAATTCGTCATCCTCCATCTCATCATCTTCATCATCATGACAATCATCCTCACTAATACTTGCCACCGCCGGACTTGATTCATTGACCTCCCTCTCCTCTGTCTCCACCTCATCCAAAGTCGGAGGTGGAAGAGGGTCAAAGATGGTCTCCACTTCATTAGTGAAAAAAATGGTTCTCCCTCGAGGTGTTATGGGAATTACAAACCAAAGTTTTGATTGGTGGATTGCTGGGATATAGATGACCTATAAAAGAGAAGCTCAAAGTGAGTAACATTGGTATAATTAATGCTACAAGAAAATAAGAATAAAAAAGATACATGCCACTCATCTTCTCACAATTGCACAGTAAACTAAATTGTCATACCTCCTTGTGTGATGCACACTAGATTCCACCATGTAGAGGCCATTCTCATGTTGTTTAGACACATTTGCAAACCACTTGCACTCAAAGATGAAGGTATGAAAGGTTCTAAAATTAACATTTTATCCTTTCAATAGTTCTGTTGTACCTGGCTTCATCATCGTCTATGTCAAAGTTGCCCATGATGGCACAATCCATGGTGGTTCTACGCTCGTCAATATGGCGCGTACAAAAGTGACGACCCTTTGACCACATAGAGTTAAAGGAAAGGCACTACAAAATAGGAAAATATCTTTTATCAAATACAAATTAAAGATAACACAAAAAAAAATTACAATATGGTTTAGGTATATTAGTCCTCATGCATACTCCCATTCTTTGTTTCTGATGTCTTCTCCGCGCGCTTTTGCTTCGGTCATTCTCTCATGAATCCACTCCGCACTAATGAGATCTAGAAAACATGCAAGGTGTCTAGGCACAGGGGCTGTCCTCCTTCCTCCATGTGCTTGTTTCCATGCTTCTCTCTCTTGCAAACACCTTGCCTTTGCCAACGTCTACAAGTCCACCCACTTGGTCATAATCTTTGCATTGAGAATACAAAAGTTATTGACCACTCGAGATAGATTCATATCCATGTTAAGTAGTTTTCCCTTTCCACTTTTGGCAAGTGTGAAGTCATCCTTGCATCTTCCTCGTCTGACAGCATGTGAGGCATTGAAGGATCAACTTGTGCCAAATACTTTGATATGTAAACAAATTCAACTTGCACAATCCACCCTTCAGCCATACATGCCTCTGGTTGAGATAGTAGCCGCACAAAATCTTTGAGAGTCTTTAAAAACCTCTCTAAGAAGAACATCCATTGTGCGTGCACTACTCCACGTATAGCAATCTCCTCCACCATGTGAACCAAGAGGTGAATTTGACTAAGAAGGACCGATCAAGGAAATGCATCCTCAATGGCACACACAATTTCTGTTGCAAGTGTTTGAGCAGCAGGGATAACATCCATTTCAATTTCCTTGGAGCTCACAAATCTACAAGAAAACACACAAAGATACACTAAGTGCTAGTCGAAATTATTGTGTACATGAGAAAAGTGTAGTTGAGTGGAGTCTTGTTGTGTACCTTACTAGCTCTCGAAGTTTGAAAATAGCGTCCCTGACTTTCTTGTCCCGACATATACACATACTCACTGGTAGAATGAACTACAATGTAAAAAGGGGAAGAGAAAGTGAGAGAAAGTCATACACACAAATTTATAGATAGAATAGAGAGAGGGACATTACCTGAAGCATCTTGTGCCAATCATGGGACTTCAACCCATACAACTGAATGCTTCCACCCTTGTTTGCTTTTGTGAAAGCTCCCTTTAGCGGCCTCATGTATTTTTTTGGTGTGTGAATAGAAGCAATGGTACCCTTCACTTTGTCTAATTCTTCTTTGGCCATCATCCATGGTCCTTTAGGAAGCACAATCTTTCCATTGGGGGCACGGCATGGAGTAGCAAAGACGGGGAGATGTTTCAAAAGACTCAAATCCTCCCTCGCACCCAGAGAGTCCTTCTTGTCGATAATGTGGTCCCATAGTGTTTAGGATACATTCTTGAATATGTGGATGTGATCCAAGAGGTGTTGTATTTTTAAGTCCTTCCAATATGGAAGCCTTAAAAATATGGAATACCTTGATATACCTTTTGGTGGAGGACACTGAGCCATATTGTTTTTGTGGTGCTCTTCCGAAATGGTTGCCCAATCTACCATCATGAGCTTCAGAGAGGTCTTCCCATTTGTTGGAGCCTTGTGCTTGCTATGCCCTTGGGGTAAGAAACGATGGTTATTTGGATAGTTTATCTTGTGCAAGGCATCGGGCGTCTCTATCACCAACAATGGCCTGCAAGTAGAACATGCATTGTGCCCCAATGTGGACAACCCTGCATACATATCATATCGTTGGAGAGATGAGTGAATTAAAGGGAGAGAGAGAGGAAAAGGGGGTTACCAAAAATCTCTCCAAGCCCAGGATAGTCGTTCATAGTCCACATAAGGATCTCCCTCACAATGGCTTCTCTCCCCCCGTAACATGTGAGACATCGACAACAAGAATGCCTCTCCATAACTCCTCCAACTCCTCGATGAGGGGCTCATGGTAGATGTCAATATTTGACACTTTGTACTTCCCTACAACAAGCAAGGAAAGAAGTATAATGCCCTTCTTGGTTGTCTCCCATGGTGGACTATTGTAGTTGACGATCACCAAGTGCTCCATGAAGTAGACTTAGTGCCAAAGGATTGACACCGTCACTTGCTAATCCAAGCCTTAAGTGTCGTGGCTTCAACCCAAACTCTGGCCATTGAGTTTCAATGTGCCTCCATGCAAGTGAATCGACAGGGGCATGCATCATTCCATCATTTGAGTTGTGGTTGGCGTGCCACGTGAGAAGCTTCACGGTAGACTTGCTTTTAAACATGTGTTGAATGCGAGGAATTAATGGATAATGCTTCAATACCTTGTGAGGTAGGTGCACCCCGCTTACTACGGTTTTCTATCATGCCTCCCCGCACACAAGACATGAGGTAGCATGTGCGTGCTCATTACGGTACAGCATGCAATCGTTGATGCACTCATGGATAAGCTCATACTCCATTCCAAGTGCACTGACATACAATCTAGCTCGTCGACGACCTAGAGGCATGTGGTGATCTTTTGGCAACATTTTGCCCATCAAACTACAACAAATCGCGTATCAATACAATTTCTAGGAGACGACAAGGAATAGTGAAAGCCATATTTCATACTTACGCAAGGAGTGCATTGACACTTGCATTGCTCCAACCGAATTTCACTTGTAAGTTGAGGACTTCCAACGATGCCCGAAGCACCGAGTACTGTGCACTGGCGTAAAGAGATGTTCGGGCACTTGCCATCAATCTATCCTCTGTTACCACTGCCCGTTGAGTGAAGGAATGACAATCCTCCTTGCACACGTTGCGCTCATGAGCTAGTAACTCATCACACATGTCAAACATGTGCTCATCCTCTGCCTCAAAATGCAACTGAGAAGCCATAGGATCTGTGGAACTAGAGCCAATGGGAGGATCACCATGCGGTGGCACCACCCAAATCGTCCACTATCTCTTGCCTCTGCCGTTTGGCCTTGTGCGCCAGTGCACCACCATTGAACACAAACCAATGGAGCACGTCCTCAAGCGATGGGTGAGTGATGCTCTCATCTCTCGGAGCGCTTTTTCGAGGATTCCAAAGCCCTTTGTTCTCCACGTGCTCCAATGCAATGGGTCTCAAGCAAGGGATTGCCCTTTTGCACTTGGCGCAAGGAAAAAAGGAGTTTTTCCTTGAACCATCGATCGTGCTCAGGACCTCCAGGGGGGGCACAATCATCCCAGTCAATGTCTTGCACACACGATAAATTTTTTATGTAGTCATGTGCCTTAAAAATAAATAATTAATTAGAGAATTCTAATTAAAAAATACATGAAGTTAAATTCAAATAAAATAAACAGTAATAAGTGCTAAAATTACTTTTAAATAAAAGTAGACTTAGAAAATGTTAGGAAATATGACATAGCTAAGTAGATAATTGAGTAGATTACTTAATGGAGAGAGATAATTTTCACACACAAGAGATTATAGAGTAGAGAGAGAGTACACACGATATACGTAGTTCACCCAATGTGAGCTACATCTACGAGAAAGCAGCCACTTAATGAAATTGGCACTTCAAACAAGAAGCAAGCTACAAAGGGATTGTACCCTTAATAGAGCTCTCACTTTGCTTCACTCTCACCACCTCACACCCACCTTCTTGCATCAACTTCATTCACACTGTGAAATGTGTGCAGAAATGGCCTCCTTTTATATGACAAAAGGGCTTCCCTCTCTCATGAAAGGCAATCATGTGTAGCCGCCCTTGTGTAGATAAGTCCAAATTGGACCCTCCAATCCGCCTATGTGTGGCTGCCCTTGAGAAGACAAGTCCTCATTTGAAATCGGCCATCGGCCATTGACTTCCGACCACCGGACCACCGGCCAACCGGTCAAACAACCGGCCATTTTTTGACTACTTTCCGACCGCCGTTCGGCCATAATATTCTGGTAAAAAGGAATACTCCGACGAGACTGGCCATGAAAATTTTGGTTTCCGACGAGTGATTTTTCTTCATGCACGATGGCTTCTCCTCATAATGGGGGCCTTACAAATGTGCATTTTGAATACAGAAAATTACAAGGGGTAAATGAGGCTCCATACTTAACAGAAAATGCAATTGATAAACATCTAAAATTACTACAAAATTAAATACTCATAATAAAAAATTAAAAATCTTGATCAAAAAACTCCAAAGGCTAAGAAATGAAATAATTGATATATAAGGGTAGAGGGGGTGGTTTGTACCCCCCCCCCCCCCTCTGCAACCTTGGATAAATTTGTATCCGTTTGAAATGACTTATCGTTATAATAATGGCGGTAATATGTGTAGTAATAGTATCAATAATAGGCACGATAATATCCGCCCCCCCCCCCCTCCCCCCCCCCCCCCCCCCCCCCCCCCCCCCCCCCCCGTCTCCACCTCCCACACCACTCCTCCCTCTCTCCCTACTCCATTTCAAAAACAACAACAACACATACACACGTGCACGTTCAAGTCGAGGAGAAGCTCGTCGAAGGGGGTTTTCCGTGCTTGTCATTGGAAGCTCAACCTAACCGACAACCGCGCTACAACCAAAAGTATTTACAAAACATTGATCCCCCCCCCTTCCCCCCCCCCCCCCTCCTCTTTCCCTATTGTTTTTTACTCCATAAACACACGCATAGCAACACACACACACACACACACACATACATGCATAAACTCTAAAAATTGATGAGAAAGATACAAATATTATGACATACCTCGTTCATTTGAGAAATTGTTGCGTTGTTGAAATGTCTCTTCGTGCGTGCTAGGAAATATCCGCTTGTTTGCAAATGTTAGATTTGTTAGGGTATCTTCGTGTTAGATTTGTTCGATTTGAGAGAGAGAGAGAGAGAGAGAGAGAGAGAGAGAGAGAGAGAGAGAGAGAGAGAGAGAGAGAGAGAGAAATAGAGAGAGAGGTAGAGGGAGAGAAAGGGAGAGAGATAGAGATAGAGGGGGGAAAGCGGGAGAGGGAGAGGGAGAGAGAGAGATAGAGAGGGGGGGGAGGGGGGGAAGAGAGAGAGAGAGAGATAGAGAAAGAGAGAGGGGGGGGGGGGGGAGAGGGAGAGAGAGATAGAGAAAGAGATAGGAAAGAGGGAGAGAAATAGAGAGAGAAAGAGAGATAGGGATATATAGAGGAGAGGGAGAGGGAGAGGGAGAGGGAGAGAGAGAGAGAGAGAGAGAGAGAGAGAGAGAGAGAGAGAGAGAGAGAGAGAGATAAAGAAATAGAGATAAATAGAGAAAGAGAGAGAGAGAGAGAGAGAGAGGGAGGGAGAGAGAAATAGAGAAAGAGAGAGATGGAGAAGGAAAGAGGGAGATAGAGAGCGATAGGGAAAGAAGAAGGGGGAGGAGGGAGAGAGAGAGAGAGAGAGAGAGATAGGGAATGTGGGAGGGAGAGGGAAAGAGAGGGAGAGAGACAAATAGAGATATCCATGGGGAGAAAGAGGGAGAGACAGAAATAGAGATATCCGTCAGGAGAAAGAGATAGATAGAGAGAGGAATAGAAAGAAATAGGGAGATAAAGAGCAATGGTTGTAGGCGGAGCAACCATTTTTTGGTGTGCGTAGTGCGGATATGCTCCTGCTTCTGTAAAGTGCTATGAAAAAGACCTTCTTTACGTGACGTCGATGGACCATCGGAAATTACTTTCTACTCTCTTCTTCTTAACTTCTCTGTCTTTCTCTCTATCTCTCTTCCTGTCTCTTTCTCCCCACTAAATAGGCATTAGGAAATTACTTTCTACTCTCTTCTTCTTAACTTCTCTGTCTTTCTCTCTATCTCTCTTCCTATCTCTTTCTCCCCACTAAATAGGCATTAGGTTGGACAACTTTTAACGATACCGTACCTTTGAATGGAGGCAGACATGCGATGTGCAAAGTAATCACCTCGAACAAGGAGCTGCTGTGAAGAGATAATGCACAAGAAGCACAATAAAGAAGCTATTCTTCATAGCACTATACAAAAGCAAGAGCACTCTCGCACTACGCACAACACAAAACGAGGGCTACATTTACAACCATAACTCTTTATCTCTACTCAAAATGATGGCTACATTACGTAATTGTATATATATTTGTGTGTACATATATATTTGCTTATGCATGTATATAGACACTAAGTACGGGATCATAGCACTCGAAAGTTAGACGCTTTCTCTTGGATATAGTCCTTTTTTTATCGTGGTGTTGCGTTCGTTGATCCACTCATGAATGCATTACCGCAATGTACCTTTGGTTTTACCATGGTTGAGACTGTGATGATATCTAAAGAGGTGCACTTGACCTTTGGCACTACTAGCCTCTACTTAGGTCTACTAGTATCTATATGTATTACGTGTTTGTGTGCTAATATACTTTTGTACGTATTTATAGATGAGCGAGTAGGAGGGGAAGCTAAATCTCATATTTCTCTTTGTAATGTAGATGTCACACGACAGACCACCTGGTGAGAGCAGCCATCTGGCTCTTCTTTTGGTTGGTTCATGTTGGTGCAGCCAGATGTGGTCGACTCAAGGAGAAGACAGCAACACGTGCGTGAAAGTTAGTAGGCAGATGGCACAATGCTTGAGCAGCTACTTCATGCAGGGTACTAAAAGCGTGGTTGGGATATGTATGCCAAATTAGGCATTTTGCAGGTCAAGTTGTGGATTTTGAGCTCTATTAGTCGGAGAGCTTAAAGGTGATCAAGCTCGATAGATATTAAGACACATGAAGGTGACATGTTATGTATGCAAAAGAAATGCTTTAGATTGCTGAATGAAGGCTTTTTTATACCAAAAGGCACGTCTCCAATGGAGAGTTATGGTAGTACAAGTTGGTCGACGGCCATATCGATTGTCACCTCTCTTGGCAAAGATCTCCCCATCCATGAACCATTTTTTATTTTACGGAGTGAGTTCCATCTATTTGTGGCCAGAGGACCATTGGCACATAGCATTATGTGGTATTATATGAAGCAGTGAGATCCGACACACGGTAGTCGATGGCGTGTGAAAGAGCACCAAGAGAAGATTTTTTAAAAGGCTCACTATAGATAGCTTGGGGATTAAAAAAACAAAAGACAAAATGACTACTCTGCATAGCGTGGCAGTTTTTGACAGTTTGCATGGTTGAAGAGCAGCTTGTGACTACAGATTGAAATAGGCATCAGTTGGCATGGGGGGCTACCATGGCACCACAGAGCAAGACCAGTGCATGGGCCGCATCAGGGGTGGCAGCCAGTGGGTGAGAGCAAGCACTAGAGAAAGTGGGGGCCAGTGGAGGAGGGCCGCCACTCAAATACAGAGGGCTCGCTGAGGGAGGTTGGGGATACACATGGAGTAAAGGAACCACTAGGGCTTGGTGCTAAGAGGCCAGCATGAGAGGGAATACAGGCCGTTGGGCAGCCGACAGATCAGAGCGGAGCTGCTTGAAGCTACAAATGGCCAAGGTCTCTACATGAGGGAGTTCTCCTGCAGCTGGCAGGAGGAGCGCTAGCTAGAAGGGTGGCGGTGTGAAGGACCGTAGATGGACCTCTGGTTGCAGGCTTGAGGGGCATGCCACCTTTGTGGATGCAGGAGGAGGGGAGAAGAAGTGCCAAAGGGTTGGCACTGCAAGGCCGAGAGCAGCACAAGGTGGTATGAGCCTAGGGTGGGAAAGAAAGAAAGGATGGACCGGCTGTAGGGGAGCCGATTAGTGGGTGCTGCAGAGAAGGATGATGGCTACCATGAGGAGTGGGATCAAGTGGAGGGCGTGAGCGAGGTGGGGTATGGTAGCGCATGAGGGGAAGTTCGAGGGCTGCAAGGAGAGGAGAGTCGTGCTTTAGGGAAGACAAGTAGTGATTGGGCACCGCATGAGAAGAAGGAAGATGATGCCAAGGGTAATCGATGCCAACAAGTGCCAGAGATTGCCAAAGCAGCAAAAGCAAGTGATCGAGCAAGAGGCCTGACATATTCTATAGAATGGCGTTTTTACTTATAAAAATCGATCATGTACATCCTATCCTTGAAGGGTTTTTTGCCACGTTAATTGCTAGATATACCCTTATTTTTATTTGAAGTTCCTCTTTGATCTCGTGTCTCGTTGCATGTCGGCATATCTATGTGTATGTATATTATGGTGCAAGCCATTTGAATGTGAACGTGTCAGAAAAACTCATGTCTGTCACTGATGTTGGAGCATGCGGGAGTATTAACAGGTTTAAGGTTGCTTAGCTGTGGGAGTAATACATGCTAGACTTTTGGGAGGGGTGGCCTATGTATCGGCAAATTCCGAGGTGCATCTATATGGATGAAGATACTCCTAAGGGATAAGGATCAGAGCTATGATTGTGTGCTGGTCACGCTAGTTGGGTACGGGTTCGGTGTTTACTAGGGGATAGGGGTGTTGTGGAATCACTGGGCTATAGAGAGGCATTCACCATGTGTATTGGGTGTATTCACATTTTCCCCTTTCCATCTTGTGGTGCCCCCACTGAGGATCCACTGATTGCTTCTTAACCAAGTGTTTGTGAATCAAGATTAAGCACAAATTTGGTTCAATGTTCAAAGGAGATGAAGATGGGGACAATTGGATTGCCGATTTTGAGCTATTTATGCTGATAGTTCAGCGGATGCTACGTAATGAAGCAAAGCTCTAAACTCTACCTTTGGTGCTGCGAGGTAAAGCGAAAGCTTGGCTTGATGGTTTAGAAGATGCACACAAGCAGAATTGGATCAAATTCTTACAAAGGTATCAAAAGGTGGTGTCGGCTTTGGAAGCACATGCAAAGATCAAAGGCTTGCAGCAGGACGTAAGTGCAAATTTCAATGCCTTTGTTGATAGATTTGAAGCTTATTGGGAGGATTTTGCGGCTGCTACCCAAGCAACCAATGTGGGCTATTTTAAGCTAGAAAAGTTTCAAACTTGCTTGCATCCCTATGTTCATGAGAGAGTGGATTATGAAGATCCAAAGAACTTTGATGAAGTTGTCAAAGTCCCCAGAGCAAAGAGTCAAAAGATGAAGAAGAAGATGGAGGCAAGATTGTTGCAATCTATAATCACGTCAGCCAGTGGACCTAGGCCCAAACAGATCAAGATCAGCATCAAGAGGTAAAAGTTCCTTCTTTTATTGATATACATTTGATCAAAGCATGTGAAGTTGATGCCAGGCTAGAGGAGGTAGAACAAGTGCCAATGAGATCTCAGAAGATACAATTATAGGGCATATTCAGAGTGCCACCCAGATTGCTTGCTCAAGAGGGCGAGGTGATAAAAGGCCTTGAAGAAGGAGTGTCGGTTCTAGAACCAACAACGGGAAAGGTAGAAGAGGTGCAAGAACCAGAAAGTTCAGAAGAGGACATAGACAACATTTGGGGGACAAAGTCCATGTCTTCTAGGTATTAAACTTATGATGTTTTTCATGTAGATGAAGTGGATAAAGATGTATACGAGTTGTCTACCAGTCCGTTGAAGATTGAAGAGAAGCATAGTGCAAGTGTGGAGATGCCTTGTGTGAACTTGCTAGTCGAGCAGCCTTCTCTTGTGTCTCGTGGTGGTGAGTCCTAGCTAGAAGAAGAAGTGTGGTTTGATTGTACACCAAACTTTTTTGAAGAGCGGGTTTTGGAGGGTGACTTGCACGAGTTAGAGACAATAGCAAATGTATGTCAAGTTGATTTGTCTATGCAAGGGGTGGGGAAACCTTGTCTTGGGGAGAATATAGAGGTGTACTTTGAAGTTTTGGAGTTTGTGTATAGCCGTGGAGAGATAGCTCCGGAAGATGACTCTATGGAAACTATACAGGTGCAGCCTATGAGGGCAAGGCTCCATGCAGAGAGGAAGGTGACACCAACCTTGCAGGTCATGAGGTATTCAAAGAACAGATTGAAGGTCTAGCAGGTCATACTCTTTGGTATGAAGAGTTGGTTTTGGAGCCTATTATTGAGGATCTGGGTGCAGGCATGCAAGGAGAACAGGTTTGCTTGGGTTTACAGTAGGTGGAGGCAAATTTCAGGGTTTTGCTACTTTATGTGATGCTATGGACACATGTGTTATTGGAGTTTACTTCACAGGTATCTTTGTATTGGATGCAAGGCTTTTTTGAAGTGGAATATGCTATGGGATCCTCTGTAGTAGGTGGATGGAGTATTGGATGTGATGCAGGGGATAAAAATGGTGATAAATACGCTTGTAATGAGCATGAGATCTTGGGAATACAGGGTGACAAAGGCCTGCACTATGAAGAGATACAAAAGAAGCTTGTTTTTGGATCCAAAGTTGGTTGCAAAGGCTTGAGTATGCATGTTTCACAGGTGGGTGGCCACGACCAATGCTTTATTTTTTATCCACGTGGAGATTACACTATGCTTGGGGAAGCTTCACGCTTTCCATTTGACCCTGGAGGGTGCTACAGATTATAATTTCTCTCTCTAAACTCTCTATACATCTATTACATCTATGGTTTTCTTATGAAATCTCTGTGTATAACTCTCTTACCTCTTTCTCTCATCTTGTTTTACTTAAATCATGCTGTGGTTGAGAATGAATGCTCAACTAGGGGGTGGATAATGATGCTACAACCAGATGTGGTCGACCCAAGGAGAAGCCAGCAGCACGTGTGTGGAAGTTAGTAGGCGGATGGCACAATGCTTGAGCAACTACTTGATGCAGGGTACAACAGGCGTGGTCGGGATATGCATGCCAAATTAGGCATTTTGCAGGTCAAGTTGTGGATACTAAGCTCTATTAATCGGAGAGCTTAAAGGTGATCAAGCTCGATAGATATTAAGACACATGGAGGTGACATGTTATGTATGCAAAAGGAATGCTTCAGATTGCTGAATTGAAGGCTTTTTTAATACCAAAAGGAACATCTCCAACGGAGAGTTATGGTAGTACAAGTTGGTCGACTGTCGTATCGGTCATCACCTCTCCTGGCGAAGATCTCCCCATCCATGAACCATTTTTAATTTGCAGAGTGGGTTCCATCTATTTGTGGCCAGAGGACCATCGGCACATAGAATTATGTGGTATCATATGAAGCAGTGAGATCCAACACACGGCAGTCGATGGTGTGTGAAAGAGCACCAAGAGAAGATTTTTTAAAAGGCTCGCTGAAGATAGCTTGGGGATTAAAAAAGAAAAAGACAAAGCAACCACTCTGCATGCGTGGCGGTTTATGGCAGTTTCCATGGTTGAAGAGCGGCTCGCGACTACAGATTAAATTAGGCATCAGCTTGCATGGGGGAATGCCGCTGGCCTAGAGCCGGAAAAAGAGGGGCCGTCAGTTGTGGGGGGGCTACTGTGGCACCACAGAGCAAGGCCAGTGCATGGGTCGCATGAGGGGTGGAGACCAGTGGGAGAGAAAGAGGGGGCCAGTGGAGGAGGGCCGCCACTCAAGCCACCACTCAAATACAGAGGGTTGGCTGAGGGGGGTCGGGGATACACATGGAATAAAGGAGCCGCCAGGGCCATGTGATAATAGACCAGCATGAGAGGGACTACAGGCCGTTGGGCAGCCGACAGAGAGAGCGGAGCCACTTGAAGCTACTAATGGCCAAGGTCTGTACATAAGGAAGTTCTTTTGCAGTTGGCAGGAGGAGCGCTAGAAGGGTGGCGGTGTGAAGAACCATAGATGGACCTCTAATTGCAGGATTGAAGGGCGTGCCATCTTTGTGGATGCAGGAGGAGGATAGAAGAAGTGCCAAAGGGTTGGCGCTGCAAGGCCAAGAGTAGCACAAGGTGGTATGATCCTGGGGTGGGCAGCAAACAAAGGATGTACCGGCGGTAGGGGAGCTGATTAGTGGGTGCTGCAAAGAAGGACGATGGCTGTCATGAGGAGTGGGATCAACTGGAGGGCGTGAGTTGGGGTATGATAGCACATGAGAGGAGGTTGGAGGGCTGCTAGGAGAGGAGCGTTGTGCTTTAGGGAAGACAAGTAGTGATTGGGTGCCGCATGAGAAGAAGGAAGATGATGCCAAGGGCAATCGATGCCAACAAGTGAGAGAGATTGCCAAAGCAGCAAGAGCAAGTGATCGAGCAAGAGGCCTGACATAAGCTAAGAATGGCATCCTATCCTTGAAGGGTTTTTTGCCACGCTAACTGCTAGATCTACCCCCATTTTTATGTGAAGTTCCTCGTTGCTCTCGTGCCTGGTTGAGTGTCGGCATATCTATGTGCATGTGTATTATGGTGCAAGCCATTTGAATGTGAACATGTAAGAAAAACTCATCTATGTCGATGATGTTGGAGCATCCGAGAGTATTAACAAGTTTAAGGTTGCTTAGCTGTGGGTGTAATACATGCTAGAGTTTTGGGAGGGGTGGCCTATGTATCGGCATATTTCGAGGTGCATCTATGTGGATGAAGGTACTCCCAAGGGATGGGGATCGGAGCTATGATTGTGCGCTTGGTGTTGGGATTGGCCTAGTCACAGCTAGTCGGGTACGGGTTCGGGCATTGATTGTTTGCAGATCGGGAGTCCAGATGTGTGTTTACTACGGGATAGGGGTGTTGTGGAATCAATGGCCTATATAGAGGAATTCACCGTGTGTGCTGGGTGTATTCACATTTTCCCCTTCCTAACGTCCCAGGTGGGCTCCCACCCGGGGTGGACATCGCCTCCACTGGACCCGAGTCTTAAGGCGGTGAGAACAAGCAAAGAAATAAAGATTTTTTTTGTTTAGTTAACCCTATACCATGAGTGTCATAGGTTTATTTTTGTTATTTGCAGGCATGGACATCCTACACCAACTCTACTCAGGTCCTCCACCGATTGTAGATTCAGACCTACAACGGGCTATCTCTTTATGAGAGCAGTACTACCGCTCAACGGAGGATTTGTCTGGCTGCTACACTCCGCAACATCTTGCGACCTAGGTCTTTCTCCGCAGACCACACCATGGGGAGTCAAGGAGGGACTCCTTACCTACAGAGCCTCGAACCGACGGCACCTCAGTCTACGGCCCTTTCTTATCATCCTACTCGCCTTCCATTGCAGGGTCCTACTCCCCTTCCATCGCAGAGTCCCACTCCCATCACATCACAGGGTCCTACACCACTCCATTCCACTCCTGCTTTGCCAGAACAGCACCGACAAACTTCTACTAATAGCGTGGGTCGACGCTCGTCTCAAGGTAGCGAGCGTTGTGAGAGAGGAAGCAGCGGTTGATCTTGTGGCTTCGCATGTTTTGGTAGTGGCGGGGGAACAGAGTCCCCACTTTCAGAGCGTGCTGCCCCTAATACAGAGGACGAGGATACTAACGCACCCATGCCAGACACGCATGGGCGCTGCTGCTGCATGGTTAAATATGGCAGTGAGGTGGACTTCGGTACAGCACAGGGCAAGTCATTTCAACGCCATCTACAAATTCTTATACATTTTACGCATAAGAACTGTTTTGTAAAGTTTAGAGACCAACTGCGCGATCATGCACGATACATTGAGGACGTGCTGCTAGCTAGATTTCCAAAGGCCTTGATCAACATTTTTCACAACAGTGGTTAGAGAGCTATACAATTTTTTGTTAAAAAACAAGCAGTCGAGTGTGTAGCGCGTAGTAGCCAACCAAGTTAGAGATTCAGAGAGGATAAATCGCGGTGGGAACATGGCAGACGTGAAGTGGGAGTGGGCAATGCAAGAAAAGAGTGATAACGTGGTGATAAGCCACATTTTGTCTGTACAAACTAGTGCGTATATGCATGGTCATATGTACAAAAGGATGTAAATACATACATTTGGGAGATTTGCAAAGTGGTTTGAAGTCTCAAACATGGTGCAACGTGTGAACATTGTAAATATCCATGCTTGTGTGATGATATTCAGGCATATGCACGTGTCTGGACAAGGTGTCAAAGCCTAGGATGTGGTCCCAAGTGGATTCTTTTTTATCTGGGGAATGTGTTTGAGCTTTCTAGAATGTGAATAATGCAAGTGGGAGGTGTGGTCACCCTCGTCCTGCCAGGGTAGTAAGGTACAAGCGGTAACTCTCTATTTGCAGTGTCTGATCTGCGGTGATCTGTGCACCGCCCTAGAAGTGGTCAAAAATAGAATGTGGGGATGTGGTAAAGAACTCTGGGTATCAAGGAGCAATAGTAAAAAATTTGGTGGATTTAGAGTCCGTTCGGAGTTTTTCAGCGAAAATTGTCCGTCGGTGGTCAAAATTGGCCAAAACTGGGCCTAGAAAAGTCAAAAAATGGTCAAAAATTGTGTGAAAAGGCTGAAAGGTGACACATCACTCATGGTTCCATGAGTTTTGAGACTGAGTGAGGACTTTTGAAGTGGAACATCATCACTTTCACCTCTATGTGTGTGGATGAAAGCAGTGTTCCTACAGGTGGTCTAGTGGAGTTCCTCCGCGTTTGCATCCTGTTTTTGAGTGTGCGGAGGAGTGAATGAGAGCTTTCTCTCTTCAATTTTTCACATGAGAGAGTCTATAGAAATTCTGAGATTTCCATGGATGTGTGTGTGAGAAAAATTGAGGGAAGAAGGTTCCGCTTTCTACAAGACTATGTGATCCTGTATCGGTGCCATTTGGGCTGGCCCTACTCCAAAGAGTCCAACAGAGTGGAGTATGGTGAAGTCTTTGCAATGGTTTGAGAGAGGAATTTTGTGGCTGGAGTTTTTGAGTTTTTGATGGTTTTTCTTGTATATTTTTTTCACCACCAAGTGTGATTTCAAGTGTTGTTCAATTCGACTCACCTTGTAGTGTCTGCGGGCAGGCAAGGGCTTGTAGGTCGAGGTGTTTGGAGTCTGAATTGAGCTTGTGGGTAGTATTTCTATTGAGCTCTTGAGTGGTGGTGTGTGTGGGGTGGAATTTAAGTATGTTCCTTCTGTGGTGTTGAGTTGCCTGGATGTGTGAGTGTGCACGACATCTTTTGCTCCATCATCCTTTGGCGATCCCGCTGGGGAGCTACAATTGCTGGTTGTGCACTGAGAAGTTGAAGTCCGAGTTGTGATGTATCCACATTTTGGGTGTTAAAGAGAAATTCACGATGGTGGTTCCATTTAGACCATCAATTCTCACAGGTTGTGAGGATGTAGACGATTGGCTTGCGTCTTATGAGTTTGATTTGACATGTTTATGCCGTGCACTTCCAAGTGAGGCGTAAAAGCTTGCAGGAATCAATCTAGTGGTAAAAGGTAATGCGAGAGATTGGTATGAGGGATTAACACAAGATGAGAAGGTCAATTGGGACATGCTTAAGAGATGCTTTTTGAAGCGGTTCAAGAAGGTGGTTTCTCACCAAGATGCATGGAAACATGTCACTAGTTTGTTTATGCAAGAGCACGAGTCTATTGTAGATTTTTGGTCAAGATTTGATGATGCATGGAGAGTGTGGAAAGATTCTCTTTTGCATGTGGAAGCCATGTCTAAAGAGGAGTTCTATTCTGGTTTTACAAATAGCCAAAGAGTACACGTATTCACAAGTTTCTTACGACCAATCCTTAAAGTGAAAGTGCAGAAGAAAGAGACCAATTCCATGTGTGAAGCATTGAAGATAGCGCTGCAAAAAGAAAGAAACATATGTGTTTCCACAGGCATGAAGTTCCCTTTGTCAATACCTAGTATGAGTAGTGTGGATGATATTTATGTGCATCAAGTCACAATTTCAGGTGCTCATGCTAGCAAGGATAATAGCTCGGATACAGGTGTGGATGCTCATATGCGCAAAGTCAATGCAAATGAAGTATGTGAAACAATTTTGGAGAGCATACACATGTCTATGGTGCAAAATGTCAAGGACATAGTAGGTGAATGCAAAAGTTTGAGCAGTAGCATGGGAAGTGAAGATGATGAGAGGGAGATTGACAAGGATGAGGCAACCTATGATGGTGACACATCTGATGATTGTGAGAGTTGGTGTGATGATGTATGTGATGATGACATAGAGTCACTAGATCCATCGAAGGATATGGTAGCCTTGCACAAAGAGCAATGTAAATTTTGGGAAGGGACTTTGCAGCAGCAGGGCATGGATGGTTGCGTTGATGGTGAGATGATGGACTATGGTCAGGGAGTTTACACTCCAAGTAAAGATGACGTAGGAGATAGGGATGCTATGATGGTTGATGTGGCCTTGGTTCCATGTTCTTTACGAGAGCTAGGGGTTGGGCAACCCTCTAGTGGTTGTGATACAGAGGTATTGGGTCACGAAGGTGATAGGGATGAAATCTATGTATGCAAGTATTTGATGCTAGTACCATCTCCAAGGAATGTCCGCGACAATATGCGACTTACAATTGCTAAGTATAAAATTCTTGAGGATGGAGTAGACAAGGAGATTAAAGTCATATTTTTCTTGCACGATGATTTGATAGATGCATTTTGTTGAAGATGATGAAACAGGAAACAGAAGGAAGACAGCAACTCAGAGTAGGAAGAAGATGGAGAAGGAGAAGACACAGAGCTTGTGTACGAGATCTCTGTAGTCTCTCTCTTTGTATTAGAATAATAGTGTATACAAACTCAGAGCAACAAAGCTTATATGAAACCCTAAGAGATAAGGTGTCCTTTCACACCGGATGTCTAGGGGGAAAAACCCAGTGGGAGAAAAGTGCCCCTGGTGAAGCGCGTATACACACTAACACTACTACATGTCTACAAATCCCCCCTATAGTGATAGTGTGAATCCGTACAAGGTAGCAGATCATCATGTGTATGAGAGTAAGCCCAAAGCTTTTCGGAAAGCTTCAAACTTTTCTCGTGATAACGCCTTCGTAAATAGATCTGCAATGTTATCCTGTGTAGGACAGTAAGTTAGTGTGATCTCCCCTGCATGTAGCCTTTCCCTGACATAGTGGTAGTAAACCTCTATGTGCTTTGTTCTTGCATGAAATACTGGATTCCTTGCAACTGCCATAGCACTCTAACTGTCAGTGAAAATGGTAGTGGGTGCCTGTTGACACTCACAAAGATCTGCCAATAACGTGCGTATCCATACACAATCAACTGTTGCCGTGAAAGCTGCCCTGTACTCAGCTTCACAAGTTGATGTAGCCACTATGGGTTGCTTCTTGCTTAGCCAAGATATACATGCATTTCCCAAGAAAAAACAATTGCCACTTGTGGAATGTCGTGTGTCAAAATCACCAGCCCAATCTGAATCGCTGTAACCAAGAAGCTGCATAGAACTGTGCTTTCCATACATATCCGCCCTTGAAAAGAACATGGCAAGATTAGGGGTACCTGAAAGGTAACGAAGTATGCGCTTCACAGCCTGCCAATGATGCATACCTGGGCTGTGCATAAATCTGCTTGCTTGTGAAACCCCAAATTGAATGTATGGATGAGTGTTGCCTGCCAAATATATCAAGCAACCAACCGCTGCTGCATAAGTATGTACATCAAAAGTTTCTCCAGCATCATGCATGCTCAACTTTGATCCAGTTTCTACAGGTGTAGAGATTGGCTTACAATTTTGCATACCAAACTTGTCCAAAATTTTATGCAAATATTTTGCCTGCAACATGTATATGCCATCCTCTGATTGCACAAACTGAATACCCAAGTAATAATGTAGCAAACCAAGATCAGACATCTCAAAGGTTTTTCTCAAAGCATCTTTAAACGCTTCAATTTCATCTTCACTATTGCCTGTAAGAATCATATCATCCACATAAAGTGTTAGCATAATGAGAACTCCATCTCTCTTTTTGACATACAAAGTACTTTTTGTTGGACTATTCTGAAATCCCTGGCCAATCAAATAAGTATGTATCTTCTCATACCATGCTCTTGGAGCCTGTTTGAGACCATACAAAGCTTTACGCAATCTACATACCTTTTGCTCTTGACCTTTTACAACAAAACCACTTGGTTGACTTACATAAACTTCTTCCTGCAAATCACCATTCAAAAAAGCAGTTTTGATATCCAACTGATGCACTTTCCAACCATGATGAGCAGCAATTGCAACTAGTGATCTAACTGTGGACGCACGAGAAGTAGGAGCAAAGGTTTCATCATAATCTATGCCTTTCTGTTGCGCATAGCCTTTTGCCACAAGCCTTGCTTTGTACCTGTCAACAGTACCATCTTGTTTCCTTTTTACCTTAAAAACCCACTTTGTACCAATAGGCTTTTTACCTGTAGGCAAGTCCACTAGATCCCATGTATGATTCTTATGAATAGAATCAATTTCTTGCTGCATAGCATCTTTCCACTGAACACACTCTAAAGCTTGTTCAAATGAATCAGGCTCATCTGCATCACAAAGAGTGCTAAAGCAAGCCAAATCTACTTGCTCTCTGCCAAAAGTAGTACCAACACGTGTTTTTCGTGGCAACGGTGCATCCAACTTGCTATCCTGCAAAGTTTTCTGAACCCATTTAGGCAAGGTTCTTTCTTCCCTGAGAACTTCTTGCTCTTCACGCACAATTTCCTCTACATCATGAGGTGTCACATGCTGATCAAAAGATTGATCAAGATTATCAACCTGTTGTGATTCTTGATTCTCCACAAAAGAAGGAAGAAAACCTTCAAATACATCATGTGTCTGCATATGAGGTACATCAAAAGCAACCATAGATTGAGCAGTAGTTTCTGCAAAAATTACATCACGACTTTCAAAAATCTTGTTTGTAGTAGGATTGTAAAGTCTATAACCTTTACTTCCACTACTGTACCCCACAAATATACATTTGATTGCCTTATCATCAAGCTTCCCACGTAACTGCTGAGGGATGTGAGTATAAGCAAGACAACCAAAAACACGAAGATAACTGACTGAAGGTTTTTTGTCATACCAAGCTTCATATGCAGTAATGGTCTTCAAGGCACGAGTAGGACACCTATTCAAAACATGTGCTGCACAAGCAACTGCCTCCATCCATAGCTTATGAGGCAAACTCTTAGCCTTGAGCATACATCTAGCCGTCTCCATTAAAGACCTGTTCTTCCTTTCTGCAACACTATTCTGTTGTGGTGTGTATGGCATAGTGCATTGGTGTTTAATGCCTTTCTTTCCCAAAAAATCCTTAAATACATGTGACATGTATTCACCTCCTCGATCGGTACGAAGAGTCTGTACTTTGCAACCTGTTTCATTTTCAACCATGGCGACATAATGTTGAAAAACTGCAAACACATTTGACTTTGCTTTGAGTGGATACACCCAAAAAAACCTGGAAAAGTCATCAATGAAGGTCACAAAATAAAGGTTGTTTCCCAAAGATGGCGTCCTCATAGGACCACATACATCACTGTGTACAAGCTGCAACTTTTGTGTCGCTCTAACTGAACCATCCTGCGAAAATGAAAATCTGTGCATCTTTCTAAGAACGCAACCTTCACATACATGTCTTGGTGGCATCTCCAATAAAGACAAATCATGCACCATATTATGACGTTGTAAAGTCATCAAACTGCCATAACCAACATGCCCAAATCTAGCATGCCACAACTCAGCATCCTGCATGGCTTGAGTCTTTGTTTCTACAATACATACCTGAATCTGCTTTTCATAACGATCTAGCACAAATAGTCCATTGTCCAGCGTACCTGTAGTGATAAGAGAATAACCATTCTCTCGATCTCGTACAACACATCTGTCATCCTCAAAAATGACCCGAAGACCATTTTTTGCAAGAGAGGATACAGACAACAAATTCTTCTTGATCCCTGGAACATATAAGACATCTGGCAAGCATAAATCTGAACCATCTGAAATGGTAATCAAAATCTTACCAACTCCTTTGATTGGATAAGAAGCATTATTTGCACATGTCACCTTCTTTCCTGCTGGAGCTGCATCCAATGAACAAAACAAATCCTTCCTTGAAGTAATATGCATGGATGCACCACTATCAAAGTACCAAATCATTTGTGTCTTGTCAACACTGTAAGCAGAAAAATCTGAACATACTACAAAAGCATAAGAATCCTGCACAAAGTTTGCAGACTCTTCTTTAGCTGTAGAAGAATCACCAGAAGCTGAAACAACCAAACTTGACTCTTTCTTCTTTTCTTTAGCAATTCGCTTTTTACACTCACTAATGTAGTGACCAGGTTTCTTGCAGTAGTGACATTTACCTTTCTTCTTGGACTTGTCGGAATCACCTTTAGACTTCTCTGAAGATTGTCCTGCACTAGACTTGGAGTGATGAGCACTCTCTTTACCCTTGTTTTTGTTCTGTACAACAAGAGCATGATCCATACCATCCACCTGTAAAGACTTGTTCTTACGTGATTGATCCTCCTGCAATAGCAAAGCCACTAACTCTTCAAAATGAAGAGGGTCAGGATTAGCTCGCAAAGACAGAGTCAAAGAAGTTTGAAAAGTCAAATAATATGGTGGTAGTGAATTGAGTGTTTTGGAAACCAAGTCCTTCTCTGGAATCACTTCATCAATGCTAAGCAATTGCTCTTTAAGATCCCTGATTTTTGTAAGATGCTCGACAATATCGTCACCTTCGTCCATCTGTATTTTGTCAAGTTGTTTGTTCAAAAACTCTATTCCGGCAGCGTTTCTTTCTCCAAACATAGCTTGCAGAGTGTTCCAAGCATCCGCAGAAGTTCTGCAAGATCTGATATGTGGTGTGATTGTCCTCTTTATAGTTAAGGCAATCACAGCCATAGCCTGTGCATCTTTAGTATCCCATCTCATTTGCTCTGGAGTGACTTGTGAGGGTCTTGCACCAACAGCTACACCACGACCAGGCGTGGCAGGTGCAATGCTACCTGGACGAACTTCATCTCGAGATACATAATCCCACAATCCTTTACCAACCAAAATATTTTTGGCCATAAAAGACCAAAGAGAATAGTTGGTACCATCCAATTTGTCTTCGGATGTAAACGCACCAAAAATCTCTTTCTCCATAGATTGAGCCATACTGTAGATGCACACAAGAGAGCAAAAGAACCTCCAAGAGATTCACAAATCTCCTCTCCAATCCAAGAAAAACTCTACACAAAATCTCAGCACAAAGCTAAGACAAGCTGCTTCCCAAAAGAACTGTTTACCTGAAGAAAATCTGTCAAAAAGCACACCCTCTTGATCTAAACGCCTCCGAAAAGTAACTTCTGCTACGCTGCTCAGAACAAAATTTTGAGGGCTCGAACGGCTTCGAAAGGGGGGTAAAACCCAAGGTCGCCTGATCTGAATACTCCCGGAACGTCGAGGATGCTCCCACAAGCAAATTTTCCGAAAACTGCCTGAAAACTGCGATTGCGCGCGCGGACGCGAAAACACAAGTAGAGGCTCTGGAAATCACCTCGCTCTGATACCAGTTGTTGAAGATGATGAAACAGGAAACAGAAGGAAGACAGCAACTCAGAGTAGGAAGAAGATGGAGAAGGAGAAGACCCAGAGCTTGTGTACGAGATCTCTGTAGTCTCTCTCTTTGTATTAGAATAATAGTGTATACAAACTCAGAGCAAAAAAGCTTATATGAAACCCTAAGAGATAAGGTGTCCTTTCACACCGGATGTCCAAGGGGAAAAACCCAGTGGGAGAAAAGTGCCCCTGGTGAAGCGCGTATACACACTAACACTACTACATGTCTACACATTTCACATGCTGCAATGTATGTTTGGGCCATATCCATTTATCTCTAAAAATCCTAATTGGTAGTTGGTGAGTCCTAAGGCAGGTTAGCATGATGAGGATGGCTTTATGATGTGCTATGGGGCTTTGTATGCATGTTTTCAACTTTTCAAGTGTTGGATGCCTTGTGGGGAAGAAGAGGATGTTGGTGATAGTGTTTTTAAAGAGCGTTTTCAATTTTGGAGTGGAGTTGGTAATGCTTGGAGTGATGGTCTCTTGGACATAGGAAATGAAGAGCAATTGATGTGTTAGGAAGATGATGTGTGATTTATGATTATCTATGGGATGAGCTCAAGTCATAAGATGTATTATGAGCTAGCTATGGTTCTAAGTGATTGTGACAACTTACCATATGAGGTGGTGCATGCCAAACATGTATTAGATTCAATTCAAATTATTCCTGGGATCTAGGTGGGTGGTGGCATTTTGGAAAGAAAAAAGATTCTTCTCCCTTTGATAGGGGTGGCCTGCTTGAGCATGTAGTTGGTTCTATGCAGATGGATAAGTTTCCCGATGATCTTGGAGGAAGTTTACAGTCACTTTTATAGGTTTTTGTCACAGTTTGATGCAAGTGTTGAGCATAAATGCTCAACTTGGGGTTCGACAATGATGAAAAGTCACTTTTAGTTTGTACAAACTAGTGTGTATATGCATGGTCATATGTACAAAAGGATGTAAATACGTGCATTTGGAAGATTTTCAAAGTGGTTTTAAGTCTCAAACGTGGTGCAACGTGTGAACATTGTAAATATTCATGCTTGTGTGACGACAGTCGGGCACACACACGTGTCTGGACAAGGTATCAAAGCCTTGGATTTGGTGCTTAGTGGATTCTTTTGTCTTTGAGGATTGTGTTTGAGCTTTCTAGAATGTGAATAATGCAAGTGGCAGGTGTGGGCACCCTCATCCCACCCAAGAAGTTTGGCAGAAGCGGTAACTGTCTATTTGCGGTGTCTGATCTGCGGTGACGCGTGCACTGCCCTAGAAGTGGTCAAAAATAGAATGTGGGGATGTGGGAAACAACTGTAGGTGTCAAGAATCAAGTGTACAAAATTTGGTGGATTTTGGAGTCCGTTCAGGGTTTTTTCTGCGAAAACGGCCCCGGGGGGGGGGGGTCAAAATTGGCCAAAACTAGGCCTAGAAAAGTCAAAAAATGGTCAAAATGGTGTGAAAAGGTTGAAAATTGATTCATCACTCACGGTGCCATGAGGCTGAGTGAGGAATTTTGAAGTGGAATATCAGCACTTTCACCTCTCTGGGGGTGGGAGAAAGCAGGGTTCCTACAGGTGGTCTAGTGTAGTCCCGTCACGTTCGCGTCCTATTTTCGAGTGTGTGGAGGAGTGAATGAGAGCTTTCTCTCTTCAATTTTGCACTTGGGAGAGTCTACGGAAGTTCTGAGGTTTCCATGGATGTGTGTGTGCAAGGAATTGAGGGAATAAGGTGCGGCTTTTTGCAAGACTATGTGACCCTGTATCGGTGCCATTTGGGTTGGCGGAAACTCTATAAGGAGGTTTGTTAGGCGGTGAACTTTCTGGAAGAAGTTCAATTGCATGGTCATCATTACCTCGTTTAGGAGGTAGCTCACAAGGGATTTCATCAATAAAAACATCTTGAAACCCCTTGAGAAAAATGGATAACTCTAATTCCTTTTGGTTGCTTTTATTTTCTTTTACTAAAGCATTAGGTTCATTTTGAGAATCTTTAACAAATATCATGTACACAGAAATAGAGATCTTTATTGACTTGTTGAAAGCTGGTGTATGTACAATGGGAATAGTGTTACCCATTTTCTTAGCATCTATATACATGTCTTTTTCCCTGAACTTAAAGGAGATTCTCCTTTCAGTAAATTTAACATCGGCAGCCAGGCGGTCAAACCATGGTGCCCCTAGGATTACATCCTCGTGCTTGAGAGGAGAGATAAAGAAGTTCTCTTTGTCCACATAGCCTTGGACATGAAGCCTCAATTTCCCGATTAAGGGAGTGGCTGAAGCTTCTTGCTCCTTGAAGGCACTCTCTGCAAGTAGGACATCTCCCATCTCGTAGGCTTGTATGCCTAGCTTGGTGGCCAACTCTATAGATATAAAATTGTGAGTAGAACCAGGGTCAAAGAGAATAAAAGCATCATGTTCTCTTACCTTTCCCCAAGCATGGCATAGAGGAGATCCTTTGTGATGAGTTTGATGAGTCTCCTCCTCTTGGATTTCAACTAAGGAAGCTCTAGGAGGATCTTGGCGGTTGTTCTTTTGGGGACAAGCGTGGTACGCATACCCTTGTTCGCCGCACTTGAAACACCGGTTATCCTTGTGATAACGCTCAAGCTCTTCAGGAGAGAGTTTGTTCTTACCTTTGTAAAATCCCTTCTCTTTAGCTTTGTTGGAGTTTCCCTTAGGAGACTTTTGGACATTGTCCTTTCCCTTAGGCTCATTCAAACCCTTGTTTTCCGGGGGCTTATTATTTCTTTTAGCCCCCGTTTGGAAATTGATTCGTGAGGGCACCATAGTATGGTGTATTACCGCCGATATGGTACATGGCCTTTGGGAGTTAACATACTCTTCCATTTCTTCGGTTAAGCCCGCACAAAATTGTTGTTTTTGCTCTCCAAAATCCAACTTTTTGAAGACAGTGGCTTTGGTTGTCCCAAAACTTGTCTACATATTTGTGGATGGATTCATAGGGAGAGAGATTTAAGCTTCGCCATTCGGTGAGTACTTTGTCTTTGGCATCGGTGGCCAAAAAATGCTTCATAATGGAAACTCTTAAAGCTTTCCATGTTCATGGAGCTTCACCGTTGGCTCGTAGGCTAGACCACCATTGCCTTGCGGACTTTTGAACATTCATAGCTACATTGCGTAGCTTAGAGGACTCTGTGAAGCCCTCATCTCCAAACGCCGCATCGAATTGTTGGATAAAGGCCAAGACTTTGTCCGTAGCACCAAAGGTGCCATCATAGGTAAGGAAAGAGATGCTCTTCCCTCCATCTTTGAACTTCTTCAACTTGGATAACCTCTTCCATGCGGCATAGGATTTCGTATGGCCTCTTCTTTTTGATGGTTCAAAGGTTGCACCATCACTTTCTTCAGAAGGTGAATAATTTGAAGAAGGTGGAGAAGAGGGTGACCTCTTTCTCGCCTTTTTCTTGTCTTGATCTTCGTCGTCTTTACCATCACTTTCATAAGAGGAAGAGGATGAAGAAGATGGAGAAGAGAGTGTCCTCTTTCTCGCCTTTTTCTTCTCTTGCTTTTTATCATCCCTCTTTGAATTATGGCGTGGAGAAGAGTGTGACGGTCTTCTCCGCTTTGGTGGTGATGGAGAGCGTTTAGCCCGCCGTCTTCGTGGAGCCATCTCCGCTGAGGTGGCGGGAGACTCACTTCTTTCTCGTTCCTTCGGTGGAGGCTCTTGAGTTATTCTTTGGGAAGGAGATGCATCATCAAGAATTAAATTCTTGAACCCTTCGTACGGATTCTCTTCTTCTTCCCGAATCGGAGAGAGACCTCTTTTGGGAGTCTCACAAGGAGGCTTCCTAGGTGTTCTCTTATCATGGTGATGAGCTTGGAGAATCTCGTGAGCACGGAGCTACCGTTGCACTTCGCTTTGGAGAGATGCATTTATCATGGTTGTTGAAGCCTAGAAACAAGATAGTTAACAAGATTCGGAGCATCATTAGTAGCTTGGTCATTAGCAAAATCAAAGTTATCAACATTAATTTCACTCTCTTTACTATTGTCAGCCATTCTAACAACTTTTAGGTGTAAACTTTTTAGGTGTACTTTGATAGGCTTCAAGCCCTAGTTGCTACTCTTCTTTAACCCTTTAGAAAAAGCACTCAAGCTACTGTACCCGCGGCTCGAATACCATTAATTGCAAGGAATAGAGAGGGTCTTTCATCACCAAAACAGCACCGGCTCCTGTCAAGCTTCTAATAGCTCAATAGTGGTTAAGCCGTAGGCAAGCCCAGTAGGACTCCACTATTAAGACCATAGCTCTCGACGGTGATGCCCCGTTAACTGCACAAAGGCAGGCGCACTACAAGGCTGAAAAATCCCTATTCTACTTACTCACAGGCAATTAATAATACCAACCATTTATAGATAGCTTGAGGACCTCCCTTCTTGAGCAAAAAAAGAGAAACCTTGTGCTCTGATACCAATGTAGCATTTAATGGTCTAAAAACTTATGTGTAGCGGAAATTAGCATGAACATAGTGGGAATTTCATTAGAATAGTTTCCTAATGAGAATCACAAGAGTGCTTGGGTGGAGAGAGCAACAAAAAGCATAACACCTAGTTAGATAGCATCAACAATACTTTCAAAAGAGAGAGAAATTAAGGTATTGACAATAGTTGAGGACCGGATTTTCATGGAGCCGGTACCCCCTCCAAAAGGCTTTGTATTATGGTTTCTCCCATCAAGAGAGACATGGTACAATACAATTCTTTGTGTTCCTTCAAGACTAGCTAGTGCAATGAAGATGAAAGCATCATGCACTAAGCAAAACACTTAGCAAACACAACTTTAATTTTCCCCGTTCTCAGACCCAAGACCTCACACACCTTCGAAGATGGTGAGAGCTAGCTTAGTAATTTAATCACTCATCTCCTCACATAATCACTCATATTAGCATAGCTTAGTAACATCTCCTCACATAATCACTCATATTAGCATAGCTTAGCTTAGTAATTAGCTTGGTAGAGGAGATGAGCATGCATTGAAGCTTGGCTCTTGGTTGGATTTGCATCCACAAGCCAAGAGTATGTCGATGTAGGCTTCTATCTCACAAGCTTGGAGTAGGTGATGAGCTCTCCATTAAAGCTTGGGAAGAGATAGTCTTCTTTACTTCTCACATAGACTGTGTGAGAGTGTGTGTGTGTGATAATGCCTTGCAAAAATCAGCCCCCTCTCTCTCTTGGGCGAGCCCTCTTGCTATTTGGTCTTGCAGGCTCCCCATTGGACCTCCCCAAGTCAAGCCAATGACAATTAAGCAGCATAAGTGATAGCCTTCTGACATGTGTCCCACTTTCCCCTTTTGTGAGAGCTTAATCAATTAAACTTAATTGATTTAAATGAATTAAATTCCCATTGTACCTTTCCCCATTTTGACCAATAGGAATTAAGTAGCCCATTGGGCTGCTCAATTCCTATTGGACCCCTTCACAGGCTGTCCAATAATCATCCAGGAGACTTAATTTTCATTGGTTCTTTTTATTAAGTGTTTTAAAATTAATTAGGCTAAATTTACTCTAGCCTAATTCTCATTGGTCCACTTCAAGGGTCATCCAATAGGAATTGAGCACACTTTGGGAGCAACTAGCTTAGGCATCTGACATGTGTCCTTCATTCCCTTTGTGTAAAGGGGGCTTGTGTGTGTGTGTGTGTGTGTGTGGCTTTCTCTCTCATCCCCTACTTGCTAGGCTCTCCCCCTCCTATGTAGGGATATGCAAGACTTTTTTGGTCACACACAAAGCATCCAATTCCTTAAGGTTGACCTTTGGACATAACCTTTGAATTTTGGAACCGTAGCATTTTGGAAGTCTTAATGGGCTGAACCTTAGGGCCTTTTTGGCCCATTTGTTTCACATGGATCTTTTGCGGATGGCCCCCCCTTTGGATCCCTATTTTCCCTCCTTTGGATCCCTACTGTGGCCGGTCTGCTAGCTTAACCAATATTCTAGCTTTTTCTCCCCTGGCACTTCCCCATATTAAATTATCAGTTTAACATGAGAAAATCATTTAGGAGAATTAGATATTGATTATTATGACATGTTCTCTCATTAGAATTTTTTTTTAAAAAGAAACAAAAGAGAAAGCGGAATTTCTATTGCTCTCGCTCTCCGACTTTCTCTCACTCTCCCTGTCTGTTTTTGCTCGCCGACCTCGCACCACCCATGTCCTCCTCTACTTGTGCTACTCCACCCCACGTTTGCCATCCTTTCTCTCCCCTAATTTTCGTGTTGGCGACTCCAATTCACCACTGCTAAAGTTGGATCCTAACTATGTTCTTCTTTTTTTTTTGGGAGAGAATAGTAAAGATTATGTTATAGTATACAAAAGACCCCTAAGGAAGGACATGAGCAATCCTCGCCAATTAAGAAATGGCCAAAAGAAAAAAATCAAGGGAGGTTACAAAAAAAAGAGAATTGGTAATGGCTTGTAATCTATTACGATCATTAAAAGCCAGGATCAGAGTCCTCCATCTTTGCCACTTGAGACCTTTTTGCATTAGCTTGGCATCAATTGAAGGTGCCTCTTGAACTAGACTAACTATCTCTAGCATAACTTTCCAAAAATTGTGGGATAATGGAACAAGAAAGCAGAGAAAGGGGTTCCAAAAACAACCTTGTTCCTTTCAAATTCAAATGTGTCAAGGGAAGGACTCTTTGATGGATGTTCACAAAATAACATCTTCCCAGCATCTCAGAATTGCTCTAAAACATTTGTGAGACTATCTCGACAACTGGCAGTTGTTAGCTTTAGCCATCCACCCAAACCATATGGAGTCTTGCATCCAAAAGGACAGAGTTTTTGTCCAAACTTGTGGCGGGGACCAGCTAGATTTTCTTATGTTCCATGCTTTGCAGAACGTGCGAACAATTTTAGAGGCCTTTGGGGTCGCTCTTCCAAGGAGAGACTTGTCCAATAATCCTTAAGCTGTAAATGATGAATGTTTCTCCTGATCAACAAAGCCCATAAATTTGTGGAAGAGGCATCCCTCAAGATCCATTTATTACCCATCTTCAAGGAAAGATGTTGAATGTTGATGATGCCCAAACCACCAGCTTCTTTAACTCTACAATAGTCTTACTAGGCATCTTTGGAATTTGATTGATATGCTCAATACTACCCTATAAAAATCTTATCGCTAAGGTGAAAACCTTGTTGAGACGGAACTGTGAAGTCGATCATCCAGCAAGACAAAAAATAAACTAGTGAGGATATTAAATAATGATTTAAGATAAAAACTCTTGCAGATAGATTGGGTTGATGATTATGCTAGGGCAATAATTTCTTTTTGAACTTACCCAACACCCAGTTCCATCTTTGGTTGAATGTCACCTTGAATCCCATGGGTATACCCAACAATCTGAAGACTTTACCATCCACAATAGGCTTACATTCAATTTGAGCAACAATGTCAGGGAACCCTGTTTTTGCGTGGCTACAAATTGTTGACGGCAGAGCTGATCAGTGGAACCTTCAATATTGATTCCTTGCAAGAGAGATAAAGGGAAACCCTACCTTATGAACTTGCATAGAGGATTGACTTCAATTAAAGACCCATTAATAGAAATTTTTAGCACATATAGTTTCAAGCAGTAATGAGCAAAGCTAATGAATTTCTTTCTCAAACCCATGTCACACAGACTTTAAAGCACAAAATCCCATTCAATTATGTTATATCCCTTGTCAAAATCAAGATTTAAAATTATGTAATCTTGATCTGACTCTTGAGCATAATTTATTCCTTCCCACAGAGAGATAATAGCACCCAATATGAACTTTCCCTTTATGAAACCTTTTTGGTCTTTAAGTATAAATTGATCCATCAAAGGACTTAGTCTTCTAGCTACAAACAAAGAGCATGGCTAACTCAACATTCTCTTTGTGGAATTGAGCTAGTGCACCATCCTTATTGATAAGCATAGGAATAAAATCCTTTCACTTCTTTCTTTTTACATGGAAAATGTCTGCGAATTAGGCTTGTCAATCTGTCCAGGCCAAAACTATATGATCCAAGCAAGGGCACCCTGTGCCTCAAGTAGTTCCTCCTTTTTGAGGTCATCTTTTAATGAAAAAAACTCAAGGGAGGGAGAGTCAAACTCTGAGGCTTCAAGCAATGTAATATGCTTCTAACCATCATTCTTCTATGTGATCTAGTTTCTTTAGCCCTTTATTAAACTGTTTCAGGGCCAGCTGTGTTTGTGTAATGGAAGAGTCTCATGCAACAAAATTTAGTGGCATGATGAGAAAATGCAGACTCAAAGATGCTTCTAACTTTAGTTGTGACAGATGGGAGCTTAAACCAGGAACTATCTAGCCAGCTCTGAAACTATGCTCCCCTTTTTGAAACTCAAATAGAACAAGCTTCTGATCAGAAAGCATTAATGAGGAGTTAAACTTGCAACTCACCATCCAATTTTCTGCACCAGGTCAATTTTCATGTAGATTCTATCTAATCTAGTGGCTCTAAAGCATTTACCCACTTGGTTGTTGGTCCATGTGAATCCAGTAGACTCTGGAATCCATTAAAGTATGTTTGTCATACAATTCCTCGCAAGTGTTTTTCTCATTGCTTTGAATCACTTGTCCCAAAGATTTCCATCTGTCAACTATTGATGTAACCATATCAAAGTCTCCAACTAGAGCAAGAGGGTTAGGTAGAGAACAAATTTTCAACCATATGAAACCTCTTTCAGACATAGAATCAGAGGTGTAGCCAAAGTGTAATTGAAGGGTGCTTTAAGTGACGCAGCAACCCAATGACCTTTAGAGCCATACTACACATTATTAATGAACTTTTCATGGTCAAGTGAAATGCCCAAAATTGCACCACACCTTCCTGTAGGATGTTTAGAGATGAACCACTCATGAGCCATGCTTATCCTTTGAAGATTGAAATCCAATGCTTGGCCATTGACCTTGACTTCTTGCAAACAAATAAAATCCAAATGTAAATTTGAGTGAAGTAACCATTTTTTCATCCTTAATTCCCTGGTTGGGTATGTGAGACCCTTACAACTCAAAGACAAACCAGAAATGAGGTTAGTCACTTTCTAATGTTTCTAAAAGAATTTTTTGCAGACATTGATGCTCTAGTAGGGTCAAAAGACTTCTCTTTCTTCCTTTTGGATTTTCCAAACGAGAGAGGTAGAGTTTCGTCCTCAGAGTGTGTCATAAGAATATCAACACAGTGAGTGAATAGGTGAGTGAGAAAGTTTATTAATCTCCTCTTTATCAAAATCATCTCCAGTATGTTGGAACTAGGTTGCACATTTGTCGCATGAGAAGGTGTTGCCATGCTGGTGTTATTAACAAAATGTTCACCTTCTATTGAGTATTCTAAGTCAAACAACAACTTATTAGCTTTCTTTGATGGGTTTTCTGGGGGTACCAATGGGGAATAATCTACCAAATGCTTTGCACTTTCTGAAGGGGGGGATACATGTTCATTATTACCTTCTCTTCCCGGTTGAGAAGTGGACTCACTATTACCTTCTTCATACATCTTCTCTATTATAGACGGGTCAAAAACATCATCCAACAGTGTTCCATATCTATTAATTTTATTTCTAGGAGGGGGATGGAACTTGCCTGTAGCATTGCGTCTACGGCGAACTTTTTGGAAATCCTACTTGAGATCCTTTGCTTCTTACCTTGTCTGCTTCTTTTTAAACCTTTTTGGCCAGCTTTGGGTCGTCTTTGATGAGGTGGCCTTGCTTGAGGGAGTGGAAATAGGCATTATGGAGGTTTCTATAAACAATTCTCTGAATATGTAGCAACTGTCCAAATTGATCCTTTAGGGAGATTTTATCTCTTAGTTGGAGGCCAATATCTTCCTTAATAACAAGCTGAGGGTCCCATTTAGGGTTTATTTCATTAGAAGGCCTTTGGCCCAAAATCTTACCAACTTGAACCCCACTTGTTTAAACCAGGGGAAAATAAAGGGAAATCAATCCAAACAGAGACTTTTGAGGGTTTTTTTCCCCTTGGGATAAACGCCTTTAAAGCATTTGAAGATAGAAAGAGGGGTATTTATAATAAGCCACTGTCCGCTATTCTTTTGGGGGGGGGGGGGGGGGGGGGGGGGGGGGGGGGGGGTGTTCACTTATAAATATGTGAAAATAGCACGTGAGCTCAACATAAGGGGTTTTTAAACCTTCAATTTTACCCTTATTTAACATACCAAAGGGTACCTAACAAAGAAGGTTTACACAATAGGAAAGGGGTCCATTTTAGCCATGAAAAACCTACAGATTAGAGAGTTTAAAATAGGCCATGGATGCACTTTATACAGAGGGTTTACATATAGTGAACCCCCGAGCCTCTATTGATGATGACTTGTAATGCACTGTCAGCATCTTCAAACAAAAAAAGTTGTAGTTATTGGGAAGGTATTGCACCTGAGCAAGAAAGAGATTTCTAGCTTCTCACTCTTAGGAGATCCATTCCTTTAACACACCTATACAGGAGGTCGGATACCATGAAACAGATCGATTACTACTCTATTTTGTAGATGTCGAGACCAATCTTCCAGCCCTGCCATGCCCATTATCACTTCTTTATCACCAACGACATCTTGATCACCAGTTAGGATAAGATTCTCTCTAGATGTTTGGGCCTTGTCTCTTTTCTAGTTCTGAGAGGGATCCCGATGGGACCTTTCCTTTGAGGTGTGTTGTTGATCTCCCTTTACCGAGTCTGGCTTTTCATCATGCATATCTAAATTGTTCCAGACATTGGAAATGAAAGAGTAATGCCCAATGTGACCAGGGGCTAGAGTTTTTACTTGGGCATTCATTAGCTGAGGCGAAGTTTGAGTAGTGGTGATGAAGAGAGTAGGCCCATGTTTCCCCCCCACAATAGATTGTGCTTGTTGTGCATTCAACAGATGAGTTGAAGTTTGTGACCATTATGAATAGGCGATGACCAGCTAACTTGCATGGGCCTCTGGTGAGGGAAAGGATGAGCTAAAGAGTTCATAGCAGTGTTGCCTTGCCTAGCATCAGAATTGTTTTGAGGAGATAGCAGAGGGAACTATTGCATGTTTCCTATTAGATGAATGACTGGCCGGTTCTGAAGGGCGTGAGCATAGGAAATAGGGTTGTGGGGGGAGGGTTTTTGAGAATGCATCTGTGGCACTGGACGAACGTGATGAATGGGACTGTGGTTAGAGAGACTGATGAAGCAACGGTCTGCAACAAAGCGACTCCCAGGTTGGGTGCAGACTGGCTGGCGCCTCTGACAACGGCATTAAGCAAAGCATCTTGTAGTGCCATCCCACCTCCCCCAGAGAGGAAGTGCACGTGAGGAGCTTAAAATGATCTAATGATCTAGAAGGTGCTAGAGCAGGGAGGGGAAAGTGCCAAGGAGTAGTAAAATTGCATGGCCTAGGGTCGCGAGTTCAACATAGAGCTCCCATTCCAAGAGCTGTACCTCTTTAGTTTTGCTTTTTTTTTTGTTTTTTTTGCTTTAATTTAATTTAAATTTAGTTTTAGTATAAAAAATTTTATTTTCATTTTATTTCATTTCATTTGTCATTGGATTTGCATTTCATTTCATTTACCTTGATTTTATTTTAGATTTCATTTTGAAAAAAATTCATTGAGGACTGATTTCATTTTTACATTTATTCATTTAGAAAAACCAAAAATACCAAAAGAAATCATAACAAAATCAAATAAGCAAAACAAGAATTTTAAAAAAAGAATTTAAAAATAACAAAAAATTTGAATAAAAACAAAAGAGAGCAAAAAAACTCCAAATAAAAACCAAAAACTTAAATTAAAAAAAAGACAAAAAAACCCAAAAAACACAATTACTTAAAAAATAAGAAAATATTTTTAAAAAAAGAACAATAAAATTTTCAAAAAATCAATAAAAATAAAAACAAAAAAGAGAATAATCAAATAAAAACCCAAAAAGGAAAAAAATTCAAATTAAAACCTTAAAAATTATCTAAAAAAGGAGAAAAAGAAAAAAAAGTCACAAAATTAAGAAAAAGAAAAAATATAAAAAAAAACAAGTAAAATAAATAAATCACATAAGAGTACAAAAACCAAAAAAAAAAATCACAAGAGAAATATGCATTTGTTTTTTTCATTTTTCCTTTTGAGTATTTTTCTACTTTTTATTTTTATTTTTTATTTTATTCATTTTTTTTTCTTTTGAATTTGCTTGTTTGTTTTCTTTATGGATACTTTTATTTTATTTAAAAACCAAAATTTATAAGTTTTTTTTTTTTGCATTTCTTCCTCTTGACTCTTCACCTTGCTGCCCAGGCACATCTCACATTCCGTACACACCCTTGTTCACGCACATTACGCACGCGTAGTCACATTTAGAGTAGATACGCCGAAAGAGTTAGATTTTACCAAATTGTGTTTGATTTTGTATAATTACGCCCAGTTTGGCCAGATTTGAGCAAGATCGCAGCCATAGTCTCTAATCTTACACGAAGTTTGATTTTGGTCTACCATTAGGGAAAATTTGGACTCTCCAAGGGACCCTATAAGGAGGTTTGACTTTGCCTCTCTTGTCCAAAGTGGGCAACCCGGTGAAGTATGTAATGGAAATGGCCTATGAACTTTGAGAGTAGCGGAATTAGGAAATTAGATGAAGCACTTTTGTGAGATTATTTTGTGAGCATAACGGGTGAACTTAATTGGTGGTAGCAACATAAACATGGTACTTAGTTAACTTTGGCACGAACAATACTTTTGTAAGAGAGAGAGTTTAGAGAACATGACAATAGTTGAGGACCGGATTCATATGGAGCCGATCCCCCCTCCAATAGGCATTTGTAATATAGTTTCTCCCATCAAGAGAGACTTGATACGATACAATCTTTGTGTTCCTTGTGACCTAGGTGATGCAATGAAGATGGAAAGCTGCATGCATCACAAGCATAACATAAACTTTGTAGAAAGCATTAACTATCCCAAGCCTCAGTCCCAAGGCCTCAAACACCTTCGAAGGTGGAGAGAGCTAGCAGGGAATGAGGATAGGGAAGAGGAAGAAGAAACATTTCATAGGAGAAAGAAAAAGTTCCTCACTTATCATTACTCTTCTTGCTAGCATACATAATAGCATAGTAATGAAGATGGAGAAGACGACAAGCTTAATCATTGAAGCATGGCTCTTGGTTGGATTTGCATTCCATAGGTAAGAGTGTTGGTGTAGGCTCTTACATCTCACAAGCTTGGAGAAGAAGGTGGAGTTCCTCAACTTTCACCAAGTGAGAATGAATCCACAAAATGAGTGTGTGTGTGGTGTATATCCCCCTAGCACCCCCCTTGCTTGCTTGGGCCTAACTTTTCCACATGCTGCAAGCTCATTGGACCCCTCTGATCCCTCTAGCCAATCACATGCTGCTTGCATTCAAGTACATGGGTAGTCTTTTGATAAGTGTCCTCCTTACCCCTGAGAGAGAGAGAGCTTGAAAATATCTAGATATTTGTTGGATGGAAGTAGAAGCTCATTGGACCCCTCTTTAGCCCAACCAATAGCATTCAAGCGCCCCATGTGGTTAAGCATAGTGAGAGTTTGATATGTGTCCCATGTGCCCTTTTAGAAAAGGGGTGCCCCTTGGGTGAGTGGAAGGTTAGGTCAAAGATTCCCCTATCTTTGGGCCTTTTATGCATAGGAATCTTCTCAAGCAACTTCCTCATTAACACTAGGTTGGTAATGGGACACTTTTATGTCCTATTAAGTGACCATTTTCATTGAATTATGTCAAGAGTTTCAAAATGGATTTTGAGGTGCTATCTGTCTAGAAAGTTGTCTCATGAGCTGAAAAAAACTCAACATTTTTTTGGAATATCAATTCCATCTTTAACCTTGTCCTTGCACAACATTTCACAACCTAAATTGTGCGAAAAAACGAGTCCTGTTTTTGGCTTTTTTCAACTTTTTGCAACTATACCACTCTAGAATTCATGTTTGTGAGGTCTATAATGCTAGAGAACTATCTTTAGTAGTCCTGAACATGTCCTGATGCTTCTAGGGAGAAATAAATGTTAAAGTTGTAAGTTATGACCAAATTACAGAAATTGTCAAATTCTGTTTTTTAGCCAATTTTAGCTCTTCTATGACTTTTTTGGTGGCTTTCATAATATCCAAATGCAATTTTGATTTTCTATGTCGCATATTGTAACATAAAGATAATATTCCTTGAGTTTAGGGGGACCTAATACCCTATTTTGCATAGTAGACAACGATGGTTGATTTTTTTAATTATAGAAGAAACGAAACATTCTAGTATATCAAGTATAGCTTTTTCAATATATGTTAGTTTCTTGTGATAACTACATGCATTTTGTAGGTAGTAACCATATCTAGTCATAAGGATCAAATTTGGCTAGATATTGAATAGTTTCTATGGGATTCTACAACTCATAATGTTGAACCCAGTTTTTTCATGTTTGCTGTATTTAGCACTTCATCTTTGTCCCCAAGATTCCCTTTGGTAAGAGATGTATTATTCTTTTGACATTCCCCATGGCTCCTTATGAACCTAAAGGACAATAGGGAACTAAGAAAACATGCATATATTATTTGTATTGAGCGTGGATATAGAAACTTTGATGATAGGTTTGCAGAATGGTAAAAATTCAACTTTTTTGTACCTATTTCTTTTGGCAAAACAAAAAATAGTGAGTGAGAAGCAATCATATGTTCTGAGCACCAACCAATCAAAGTTAACTAGGGAATTTATCTCAAGTCCTACAAAAATCCCTAATCTTATTTTTATGCAACAAAACATAAGAAATGAATGTTTTGATGAAAATGTACTGGTCCATCAACTTTGGAGGCTTGGTGTGACCAAAAGATGAGAAATTTTACAAGTTTCTTATTTTTTACATGTGTAGTAGTCCTTGAACTATAACCTCATGAAAGGATTTTACAAAATGAGTGGATCTACTATGGTTTTGGAGGTTTTTTTCAAAACCCTGAAAGGACACTTTTATGTCCTGTTAGGTTACCAACCTAGTGTTAAGTGTGTAGGGTCTCTTTTTGACTCAAGCATCTTACCCCCCATGCATAGAAAGCTTCTCAAGAAACTTCCTCATTAAGTGTATAGGGTCTCTTTTTGACTCAAGCATCATACCCCCCATGCATAGGAAAATTCTCAAGAAACTTCCTCATTAAGTGTGTAGGGTCTCTTTCTCACTCAAGCACCTTACCCCCCATGCATAGGAAGCTTCTCAAGCACCCTCCTCATTAAGTATGACAAGTATCTTAGTCATCAAGCATGACAAGAACCTTAGGTGGAGTTTCCACTTCAAGCTCAGCCCTAGCTTGTTGCCTAAGGTCAAAGGCAAGTTTAGGTCGGGTTCCCACCTCAAGCTTAGCCCTAGATTTCTTAAGGTCAAAGGTAAGTTTAGGTTGGGTTCCCACCTCAAGCTCAGCCCTAGCTTGCCTAAGGTCGAAGGACTTTTAACACTAACCATTGGACATCTTTAATGAAGCTAACCCTAAGGTCTTTTAAGCTCCATTAGATGTACGTTTCTCTTTGATAGACTACCTCCTTTTGGACCCCTATTGAGATGTAACCATCTTTCCTCTTGGTCCCCTATTGAGGTAAGTTTAGAAGCACTTATTTCACATTTCTCTTTGATAAACCGTCTCCTTTTGGACCCCTATTGAGATACAACCATCTCTCATTTTGGTCCCGTGTTGAAATAGGTCTAGAAGCACATATCTTTATTCTAACTCTTGTTCCCGTTTATTTTCCCACATTAAATGATCAATTTAATATGAGAAAACATTTGGTATAGCTAGATATTATATTTTATGACATCACCTCTCTCTTGAAATCGTAGTCGTTTTTGACTATAAAGGAAGAGAAGATAAAGACTAGCCATTAGTCCATGTTTCTTAGCGGGTAGAGTATCCCATTTTACCCTATGATATCATACCAAGATAGATAACTAATCCATTTGGTGCTTGGGAGACGTAGCGGCCGCAAGCATGTCTACTCTTTAGTCCATATCATACTTCCAAAGTAGAATGACAAATTCTACTTGGTGTTTGGGAGACGTCGTCACCACAAACATGATTCTAAGCATGCATACTATTTAAATTTGTGCACAATAAAAAGAGAACTAGCCTTATAAGACAAAAACATTTTTCATTTAAAATGCATTTTCATATGCTTACTCTAGTGCAGTATTGTAAGCATTGACAAGGTTCATATTATCCTTAAGCTAGGTTCCTTGCATCCATTTAGCATCTTTAAAAGGATAATTCCTTAACTTAATAAGGTATCGTTATATAATTTTACCGTTTTGTTTGTCGGAGAGCTTGCTTTGCATCATGAAGTTCCTGAGGCTTTGTGATCCATTCGTAGGATGAATGGAGTCCCCAAGGGATAGTGTTTCCATGTGTTTAGGGCATATAGAATAGCTAGTAGCTCTTTTTTGTATTTTCCCAATACTCACTTATCGAAGTTGAGTCTTTGACTCTCATATGCTATGGCATGCCCTTCTTGAAGCAAAATAGCTCCAAGGCAATTACCACAAGCATTACATTGGACCTCAAATGGATTTGAGAGATCTAGTAGTGTGAGCACACATTGAGAGATAAGATTCTCCTTAAGCTTCTTCAAAAGCTTCTTGCACTTTTGCAGTCCATGAATACTTACAAAGCATCATACCTCTTGTAGATTCCTTGGATTAGGCCATCTTTTTATAACCTCTAACTTTGTTGCATCCATATGGGTGCCATCTTTAGAGATAATGTGACCTAAGTATTGAATCTCTTGTAGGAAAAATTCACTTTTCTTTTGATTAATGAAAAGCTTATTCTCTCTCATAACCTGAAAGGTTACCTAGAGGTGTCACTTGTACTCTTCAAGAGAATTTGGATGGCCTGTCGATTTTTGTCCATCATGAGTTTGAATGCGTCTGGAGAATTTATCAGGCCAACACTTGTAAATTATCAAATATATCTTCTACCCGCACCACGGGGGGTGATCTTATTTAGTGCTCTATAGTCGACACATATGTGATATGTGTCGTCTTTCTTTTGCACTAAAAGCAATGGTGAACAAAATGGAGAGGAGTTAGACCTCACCATCCCTTTTTCCACCAATTCATACACTTGCCTCATGATCTCCTCTTGTTGAGCTTGTGAAACTCGATAAGGGGGCTTGTTAGGAAGTGACCTTCATGGTAGGAGCTCAATTGCATGGTCATCATCCCTCATTTTAGAGGTAGCTCACTAGGGATGTCATCAATGAAAACATCTTGGGATCCATTTAGGAAATTAGACAACTCTAATTCCTATTGATTCCCTTTATTGCAAGGGTATGGTGTTCCCCAACTCATTATCATCTATGTACATGCTTCTTTCCCTAAAGGTGAACTAGATTCTCCTTTCAAGGAACTTCATGTTGGAAGCCATGCAGTTAAACCATGGTGCCCCAACGATAACATTCTCATGTTTGAGAGGGGAGATGAAGAAATATTTTTTGTCCACATAGCTTTGTACATGAAGCCTTAATTTTCCTGTTAAGGAATTAACTGAGACGTCTTGTGCCTTGATAGCTCCGTTGGCTTTAAATGCATCTCCCATCTTGTGGGTTTGTATGCCTAGCTTAGTGGTCAACTCCGTGGAAATGAAGTTGTGAGTTGAACCAGGGTCAAAAAAATAAAGGCATCATGCTCTTGAATCTTTCCCCAAGCATAGGAAAGGAGAAATCCTTGGCAATGAGCATCCTCTTTTGGAGCTTCAAACATAGAGGCTCTAGGAGCCTCATTGCAGGCAATTCTCTTGGGGCAAGGACGATAACCATGGCCTTGATCCCCACACTTAAAACATTTGTGGTCCTTACAAAAAGCTTCTAGCTCTTTAGGAGAGAGTTTATATTTACCTTTTTAAACTCCCTTCTCGTTGGACTGATTGTTGTCGTTGTTATTGGAATGGCCTTGGGAAAAATTTAGGGCATTGGATTTCCCCTTGGCATCACTTTTGTCTTTATTTTCCATGGGCTTGACATTCCGTCTAGCCCCTTGTTGGAAATTGATGCGCGAAGCAACCACGGTATGGTGGATTACCTTGGTGATAGAACCAAGCCGTTGAGAGTTGACATACTCCGCCATTTCTTTGGGTAGTCCCGCACATAATTGTTTCTTTTGCTCGTCAAAGTCTATCTTTTGAAAGATAGTAGCCTTGAGATGTAAATCCCAAAATTTGTCCACATATTTATGGATAGACTCATGAGAGAGAAGCTTTAAACTTGACCATTTGGTAAGAACTTTGTCCTTTGCATCACTTGCAAGGAATTGCTTCATGATGGAAACTCGTAGAGTTTTCCATGTCTTTGGGGCTTCGCAGTTGCCACGAAGGCTAGCCCACCATTGACAAGACGATTTTTGGAAGTGCATAGCTACATGGCATAGATTGGAGGACGCCGTGAAGCCCTCGTCTTCAAAGGTCGCATCAAATTGTTGGATGAAGGCCAATACTTTGTCGGTAGCACCAAAGGTGCGATCATGTTAGGAGAAAGTTGGACTCACTTTTGGGCCTTTCAATTCTAGAGAGAGAGTGGCGCTCGACCAATGAGGAAGAGGCTAACGTTACGTTGAGAATCGACATTTTGGAACCAAGCTATTTTAGAAAAAAGGGAGAAAATATTATTTTTGTTCATCAAATTGTACAATTTCACGCTTTCAAAGCATAAATGCCCTAAGTCGTACTAACACTGTACCAAGGAATTTCAAAACTTTCATTGAAGACTCTATCTAGTATCTATCTTCCCGCCCAAATATGACTTTGAGTAGCTCTACGTAACTCTCAAAACTTCTTCCCTTTTTCATATTTGTGCTAACCTTTCTGTGTATTCTAGTGTACACCATGACTACTTCTCAAAGGCCTAGCACTACCATTGACTTTGTTAGCATTTTTAACAGTTATACTACATATGATCAAGCATGGATACCATCTCGAATAACTATCGGAAGTTGGGTTCTACTGCAAACTAGGAGGAGGAAGAGGAGGCAACACAATGATGTCGTGGAGGCTTTCAAGTGACAAGTTAAAGAGTTTAAAGTGTGTGCACAAAGCAAGCGGGTGAAAGAGGTCCTCATACAACATGCTTTCCAACATGCAGACTTAAGGTTGAAAACATCTCCTCCAAGTTTTCCAAGGCATCAATCCAACTGTAAGTTATTTTGAGCATCTCACTTAGTGCATGATTATATTCTATGGTTAAGTGGTGGATATCATATTTGGTATGTTTCAGATATTTATCCATCGAACAAGACGGATTGACAACCAATTGAGAGCATAGTTGGGACTTTGATGCTTTCCATGCATTTATTGGTGAGCAAATGTACTGAGGAAGACAACACAAGGAACTTGCAGATAATGGAATATTATTTTATGATATGTCATATGTGGAACCGAGAACTTCCATAGGTTGGGGTCGTGTAGCACCTTTGTCACGTCCATCCTTTGACAGCAAGGATTGGTCTTTGCCAGCTTCACAAACTAGTGAAAGCTTTAGGAATAAATTGTTTCAGGATATACAAAAGTCCCTCAAGTATTCAATTGCCACAAAAATGATTCGGCTCGCACTATTTATGCCTCTTGAAGTGTTTGTAGATTTTTTCTTCGATTAGAAAATAAGAACTACCGCAACAATGTTTATTTGCAAGTCTAAGAGCTGTTTGGACTTTTTAGATGATAATTGGGATAGGAAACAATCACAGAGCAAAATCTGCATTTTGCAAAAGAAGTCCATAATTTGCAAGTTCATTATAAGCTCTCAAAATTTGATAGTGTCATTTTACTATTTTAGATATCATCTTCTTAGTGAGCTACTTATTCCACTCGACCAAGATACAGAGTCTAGACTCAAGAACAAACCTTTATCAATGGAGCTCTACTTTCAAGACAATCTACTTACTGTGATGGAGACAATGTCAAGAACAACTCTTGCACAGCTTAGGGTAGATCTTACATGTGAAGAACTTCCACTTTTGTCGGAATTGTGTGCATTCAGTCTCAACAATAGAAAGGTGCTCACTAAATGCATGAATTTTGATTGCCTTTAATACATTAAGACAGAATCTAACTTTTTCTTCTTTTCAGATTCCAAGACGCAAGGAGAAAACAACATTGTGCAAGGAGTCACTCACAAATACACTTCACTTAATTGCTTTCACTGGATGCTAGGTCACATACCTTGTGCACGCAATGAGCTTTGATGCCATGCAAACCATGATGTACTCTTCAAAATGACTAATACAGAGACATTTTGTGGCAGTCAAAAAATGTTTTTAAAATGTACACTTTTCATTATCTCAAAACTTTACAAATTGTGTTGTTTCTGTCAAGATTTATACAAGTTATTTCTCCCTTTTCTTGCTACTGTTCTCTCCCCCGATTTGTGCCATTGGTCCCCTGTCCTCTCCCCCGGTTGCTACCACTAGTCCCCTGCCCTCTCCCCCGGTTTCTGCCACCACTCCCTTGTCCACTGCTTCGGTTGTTTCTACTTCTACCTCTAGGCACGTTGGTCTCGGGCATCCTTTCGCGTCGTTCGAAATCATGGGCCTCTTCCATGGCTTCCCATGCATCTTGCACCTGTGAAGCTTCCCTCTGTTCTTGCTCTTGCCGTCAATGTGTAGCCCATTCCTCTAATTTTGCGGTGTCTGCATAATATTAATTTATTGCTTCTTGCATATTTCGAATGTCTTCTTGAGTCTGATTGTAGCGCTGCGTCATTTCGTTAACGCGAGCCTGTTCGAGCTCCTTAGCTCTTGCCCCTTCCTCTCTTGTACGTCTGTTTACCGAGATTATAATATACTGAATGGCCATTACAAAAAAATATCGCACATCATTGGGGGTGTAGTTATGTAATTGAAGTTCCTGTAGAAGCGTGATAATAGGAAAGTAAGTAAAGATGTTGCTTCATACAAACGTTGCAATAAACAATGAAACAACACGATTACTTACGTTCAATACATCCAAAATTTGACTGAGGAGAAACAAGGCATTCAAACAAGTTTGCCAGCCACAGCTATAGTCATCAATCTGCCTGGGTACGATTGTACGATTACCCGTTTGTGCCGGATGGTATTTCCTAGATCATGTTCTAACAAAACTACACATCGTATAAGTTTTTTCGCGGCATGACATATATAACCACTTGAGTCAGCAACACATTACAGAGAGACACTACTTCCAAATGTACCCAGATGTGCCTTATGTTCTTACACGACCGTGAAACGCCCTGCTTTGCTTAGAGTTTGCGTAGTAAACAATCTTAGCTTCAATGTCAAATAACAACAGACTCCAATGATCACAACACCAAAAACATCAAAGATGAGGAGAAAGATTCTAGATGCAACATGGTTTTTACAAGGCAAGAAAAAACTCACATATGATTGAATGCAATCACCGGAAAGCGTGCTAGACCAAAATTGACTCTACCAAACCAACCCATCAGAGCCAAAAAGGAAACTTCGTTGTTCTGGAGCATAGGCAATATCAGTGGATCTATTACGTATACTTTGTTTTGAACCTCAGGGGACAGAAGCGAGACAGCGTGCCTAACATGAATCAATGGTAGAGATTAGACTTAAGATATTTCAGCGTGTTGTCACTGCCACAAACCCATGAGTCAATACCGATCAAGTGGAGCACCTATCAAATTCCATAAACCACTAACTCGCTTGGTATTGACCCATGTCTTTAATGATAGTGAGTCATCTAATGAACCAAGCGTGACTTATAAAGAAAAACTTGACAATTTTCACGAAGACATGGGTCAATACCGAGCGAGTAGTATCACTATCCAATTCCATAAGCCATTGACTCGCTTGGTATTGACCCATGTCTTGGTAGTGAGCCATTTAATGAACCAACCGTGACTTTTAAAGAGCATCAGAATTACCACAAAGCAATGTTGACGACCCCATCCGTTGTGTTAGAGTTGGTGAAATTGTGCATGCAAAGGAAGTCTTGTTGATCGAGGTTGAAAATGCAGGCCTCCTCTGACCTTCCAGGTAGAAGTATCTGTGCATGTAGAGGCACTGTGCTGAGCAGAACCTGCAACTCCTCTTCGTCCTCTTTGTTGATTTTCTCTAAAGTAATTGACTCATCTGATAAAGGCTCCTCGTTGGATGGCCTTTGTGAAGCAGAGCCTTGCACTTGCCTTTCTTGAGCTTTATCCATGGCTGCCTCAAGTTCCTCCCACAACCTCAGGGTCCTCCCTAATAGGCACAGTGTCCTCCTTAATAGGCACAGGCTTCGGATCATTTTCCTTCAATATTGGTTCTTCCATAAATGCCTCAGGGTCCATCGTGGCCTGCTCTTGCCCCTCATCAGCCCTTACTGGCTCCGGATCCTCCATGACTTGCTCATTTTGGGGTCTAGCTAGCTCCTCCATAACTATCTCTGTTTCTTGGATGACTGCCTCGGGGTCCACCCTGGCTTGCTCATGCCTCTCTGTGGCTATCTCAGCCTGCCCATCTATGTTGTTTCTCTCGACCCGTGATTGTGTCCTTCTATTGTTTATTATAGCCCTAGACGGCTCTGTCTGCCATGCATGAGGATGGAGAGGAGGGATGTTAAGAATATCCATGGTTCTACTATCCCGGATAGGTACTGGCTGAAGCAGCCCATCATAGAAGAAACGCAGCCTCTGAAGAGTATCAAGATCCCGCGGCATGATAGTGACGCGGTGTGCATGGGTAGCCACGATATATCCATCGCTGAAGAATTCAACGAGGTAGTATTCTGAAATTTCTTGAAGGTAGAGAAGTGCATTGTTGACCCATCGCATGCAGACTCTCCCTGGCTCGTAAATCTCTCACACTACTCGCTGGAAAGGAAGATGTGGAATAGCCAGTTGAACGTGTCGTTCGATCCTTCGCAGCTCTTGCAATACACCTCTGTGCACCTCATATCGGCGTCTTCTTGCTTGAGCATTCAAAGATTCACCCGTTTCTCTTCTAGGCGTGGCCTTTGTACAAGGCATCTCTACAAATAGCATAACAGAAAACGACATTTTATTTGTCAGCACAAGGGACTTAAGATTTCAGAAAAGGTCAATACCAAGCAAACAGGTGCATCGAACAGAGTTTGCCTTTCCTTATTCTCTTGGTACTAACCTCAGACAAGTGTAATAGAAGACATCACTTATATTTTCTGAGGTTAGTACGAAGCAAAGAGGTGCATAGAACAGAGTTTGCCTTCCCTTATTCGCTTGATACTGACCTCAGACAAGTGTAATAGCAGACATCACTTATATTTTCTGAGGTCAGTACCAAGCGAACATGTGCATCAAATAGAGTTTTCCTTCCCTTATTCGCTTGGTACTGACCTCAAAAAAGTGTAATAGCAAACATCATTTATATTTTGTGAGGTCAGTACCAAGCGAACATGTGAATCGAACAGAGTTTACCTTCGCTTATTCGCTTGGTACTAACCTCATAAAAATGTAATAGAAGGCAAACAGGTGCAACAAAATACCAATGTGAAGGAGACGTTTAAGTCCATGCTGTCCTAATTGTCATGTCGTGCCCTCCCATCACCTCCCCTAATCTAGGGGCGGTGGTACCATTGCTTCTCCCTCCCACGTCTACGTCTCATGAAAACGCATGGCGGTACTCCAATCCACCGCCTCACAGACCACTCATCAGCCAGAACCTAGGCCTTGCTTTTCAGGCATGTCCATCTAGTATATTTAACGAGCAGTATTTTGAGAACCTCCCTCAAGGTTTCATAGAGAAACTACAGGAAGCTTGGGATAATGGTGATGCCTTTCCAAAGGACACTCCCCCAGCACCAGAAGGACCGCATCCGGGCCCTCCTCATGAGGTCCCCCCTTGGTCCTCCCCCGATGGTACCCTTAGCACTCTCGATCGACAAAACCTGGGAGTGGCTGCTATCAACACGGGAGTCAATCCTCAAGGTAAGCCGCTGGTAATTCTGCGTGCCTCAACTGCCAAACCAACACCCCCATCCTTTCCCCCTTAGTACCAACCCTTGGAAGCTCAGAAACTCTTTCCTTTTTGTTCCCAATTTTCAAGCTCCTAGTTTGAAGATCTTATTTGCTAAATGCTCTGTGCAGGATGCTAACCTCAAGCTGGAACAAATGAGGATCTACAGACACAGAGTCTCAATCCTCAAAGACTCTCTGGAAGCAAGAAGGGCTGAAGATGCAGGGATTGCTCGCTGAGAATGGCTCTCTAGATGTTATCTATAATTGGGTACAGGAGATGAAGGATGAAGTGCTTGAGCTAGCTAGTAAATATGAGGAATCCTTGAACTTTGCCAACAAGCTTCAAGAAGATATAGACTGGCTATGAAGGAAAAGGATTAACTTCTAAATGTTTATTGCCAGTTGTATCCCCCGAAAATTACTAGGCCACTTTTTGTAAAGTCTGAAACTTGGCCTTTGCGTCTGTCCCTAGTGTTTTCTAACTCAAAACCCCCTACATGGGTGTTAAGTTCTAATTTTGCTTCGCCCTTATAAATTCAAAATGCATATTTGGTATTAAAAAAAACACCTGCAACAAACAAGGTTTACCTTCCCCTTATTTTCTTAGTACTGACCTCAGAAAAGTGTAATAGCAAACATCATTTATATTTCCGAGGTTAGTACCAAGCGAACAGGTGCATCAAACAAAGTTTTCCTTCCCTCATTCGCTTGGTGAAGGAGTACGAGCGGAAGTGTGACGCGAGAGAGAGTGCGAGAAGAAGAGCACGACGATATGGTGAACTCGCTCTACTGTAATGTGTAGAGCATAGTGAGTTCTTATTAGGTTTTAACAAAAGAATATGTGTACATACCTGGCGGCCCGCCCACTTACCTGGGCGACCACATTGGGCTTTATACCCCAACAACCTCCCACTTAAAGTCCAATGTGGTACTTTAAGTGTGAGAGAAGCTACTATACAAGCTAATATACAAGAGATGTAGAGAAGTGATGTACTACCCTACACCTAACTGCTTGCGAAAATGCGCAAAGCTCTTTGAGGGAAGTCCTTTTGTAAGTAGATCAGCAGGATTTTCTGTGGTGTGAACTTTGACAAGCTGAAGTTGCTTATCCTCAAGCATTTCCCTGATGAAATGATACTTCACATCCACATGCTTTGTCTTTGAGTGATAAACTGGATTGCGAGCCAATTGTATAGCACTTTGACTATCACAATATAACACAGGCATCTCTTCTTTGATTCCCAAATCTGTTACTAGTCGATTAAGCCAAATTGATTCTTTGCATGCCTCTGATGCTGCAACATATTCAGCCTTTGTAGTAGACTGAGTAACACAATCTTGTAATCTAGAACGCCATGATACTGCTCCACCAGCCAATGTAAAGACATACCCTGACATAGACCTTCGGTTGTCTAAGTCACCTGCATAATCTGAGTCTGTAAAACCCTTTACACTTAGCTCCTGACTCCCATAGCATATACGCATACTCTTTGTAGCTTTCAGGTATCTCAATATTCCTTTCACTGCCTCCCAATGTTTCTTGCCTGGGTTTGACATGTATCGACTTACTACTCCCACTGCAAATGCAATGTCTGGGTGATTAGCAATCATTGCATACATCAAACTACCCATTGCAGACGCATATGGAATCTTATCCATTTCAGCCTGTTCTTCCTCAGACACAGGACAATCTTGTTTGCTAAGTTTCACATATGGTGGCAATGGAACACTCAGTGCCTTTCCCTTCTCCATATTGAAACGTTGCAAAACCTTGTCAATATACTCTGTTTGAGATAACCAAATCAACTTCTTTGATCTGTCCCTCTCAATGCGCATACCAAGTATATGACTTGCCTCACCCATGTCTTTCATGTCAAATGATTTTGCCATCTTTGACTTCAAAGCTGAAATTTCTTCCAAGTGCTTGCCAGCAATCATCATGTCATCCACATACAAAATAAGGATCAGCCAACTACCATCCTTAGCCTTCTTTGTATATAGACAGTGATCGAACTCACTACGTTTGTAGCCTTGAGAAAGCATAAACTTGTGGAATTTATGGTACCATGCCCTCGGTGATTGTTTTAAGCCATAAAGACTCTTTAACAACTGGCATACCCAATCTTCCTTGCCTTTCTCAACAAACCCTTCTGGCTACTGCATGTAAATTTCCACATCTAAATCACCATGCAAGAACGCTGTCTTGACATCCATTTGGTGCAACACCAAATCTAATATGGCAACCAATGCAAGAAAGAATCTCAGTGTAGTCATCTTGACCACCGGAGAGAAGACTTCATCAAAGTCAATGCCTTGTTCTTGCTTAAAGCCCTTGGCAACAAGCCTTTCTTTGTACTTTGGCTGACTATCATGAGCGGTGATCTTATACCTGTAAACCCATTTACAAGGTAGAGCCTTTTTGCCCTGTGGTAATTTAACTAGATTCCATGTCTTGTTTTTATGCAGAGCTATCATCTCTGACTGCATGGCCAATTGCCACTTCCCAGAGTCCTTCATTTGCACTGCTTCCTTGTAACATGAAGGCTCATTGCAATCAGTCAACATGACATAGTTCATAGATGGAACAAACCTATCAGGAGGTCGCGTGACACGTCCAGATCTACGCACAATAGGTGGCTCAAGCTCAGCCACAACTTGTGGTTCCACTCTATCCTGTCCTTGCTCCTCTTGAGCCCTGACATTTTGTCTTGCATGTGCAGGTCCATCTTCTTGGAAGACAACTCTTCTAATCTCCTCAACCCTCTCTGGTTTAGAATGATATTTGGATTCATTAAAGTGAATATCATTGCTACGGACAACCTTTCTGGATTCGGGATCCCAAAGTCTGTACCCCATCTCACCAGAATTACCATAGCCTAGAAAGATGCACTTTCTACTCTTTGGCTCAAGTTTGTTCCTAAATTCCTTTGGATCGTGAGTATATGCCTCATAGCCAAAGACTCTAAGATGCTTGTATGAGGGCATTTTGCCTGACCATACCATCTCTGGCACTGAATCCTTCTGCAAAACCTTGCTAGGAGATCTATTTACAAGATGAACAGCTGTTGATACAGCTTCAGCCCAAAACCCATTTGGCAGCTGTGCATTAGACAGCATACTTCTGACCTTCTCTTGTATGGTCCTATTCATCCTCTCAGCAACACCATTTTGAGGAGGATTGTAAGGAGCAGTAAGTTCACATTTTATACCTTTTGACTCACAAAAGTCCTGAAAGGCCTTTGAAACATACTCTCCACCATTGTCAGGGCGTAAGCAGTTAAGCTTCTTGCCACTCTAATTCTCCACAAGTGTCACAAATGTTTTGAAAACACTAAATGATTCATCCTTGTGCTTGAGAAAGTAAACCCATACTTTCCTCGAGTAATCATATATAAATGTCATAAAATAAGAAGCTCCCCCTAGAGATAGGTTAGGCATAGGTCCACACAAATCACTATGAACAAGTGCCAACTGTGTATCTCTTCTACTGCTTCTATGCTTATGTGGCTGATGTGTTTGCTTACCATACCAGCCAGGCAAATAACCAGAACGAGACAAGATTTCCATTCCCTTCTTGGTCATATGTCCTAACCGGCTATGCCACAAAGAAACGTTCGGCTGCTCGGTTACATTGATTACATTTTTAGAGACATTTGATACATAAATCATGTAAAGTCCTCCAGACTTTACTCCATATGCTACTGTCATAGAACCCTTGGATATCTTCCACATGTTCTGTCCAAAAGTGGTGACGTAGCCAGCATCATCAAGTAAACCTGTGCTGATCAAGATCTTTGTAATTGCGGGAGCATGTCTCACATTCTTCAGCGTGAAAGAAGAGCCATTCTGAAACTTCAATTGAACGTCTCCAACACCTAAGATCTCACATGTCTGTCCATTGCCTAGCGGAACATGATCTTTAGTGGTCACATAAGAGGTAAACCACTCCTTGTTTGGAGACACATGAAGTGATGCCCCTGAGTCTATAATCCAGTCACTCAGTGCATTTCCATCAGATGCTGTAAGAAGAGCTGAGTCCATTGTATTCTTCAAGAAGTAGATGTCTCCTGACACTAGACTGTCATCCTCTGCAACAGTGTTTCTCACATTTATTTCTTGAATCTTCGTTGAGGACTTGTTCTTCTCACCATGGTCTTCAGATTTCTCTGTGCCTTTTTCTGCTTTCCATACTCTGCAGTCTCTTTTCATGTGACCCTTCTTGCCACAATTGTAGCATTCTATGTCACTCTTGTTTTTAGCACTGCAAGACTTGCTACGAGACTGATTCCTCTTTCCACCTTTGTACTTTTCTTTGGTCCTTCCCCTGACAACTAAGGTTGTTCCTTTTCCTTTGTCCATTGTCTTTCTATTGGTTTCTTCAGTAAGCAGACTTCCTTCTACACCTGCTATGTTCAAACCATTTGGAGGTGTAGAATTACTCAAAGCTGTGTGAAAAGTGTCCCAACTTTCCGGCAATGTGATCAACAGGAACATAGCTCTAACAGGTTCATCAAACTTGACACCTTGAGCTGACAACTGACTATAGATTGTGTTGAATTCATTCAGATGATTGGACATAGGTGTCCCTTCTTTCATCTTCAAGTCAACAAGCTTCTTAAGACAGTATACCTGTGAAGCTGCACTCTGCTTCTCATAAATATCACTCAGGTTTAACCATGCTTGATAAGCCGACATCTCGTCTGCTACATTGAAGTAAACGCTTTCTACCAAAGTCAGCATAATGGTAGAAAGTGCCAATTCATCCATTTCGCTCCATTCGTCTTCGTCCATATCTTCTGGTTTTATCCCCTTGAGCTTTATAGGTTTTATCTTCTTGTTTTGTACCAACACGTGCCAAATCTGCTGCTTCCACAATGGAAAATTGGTTCCATCCAGCTTCTTGATATTGTAAAGAGCAGTGTCCTGTGATCCAGCCATAGCTACGCTTCACAGTGGTTTACTTTCCTGGAAAAAATTCGGCAGAGTTTCCCCTGTAAACTGACCTCTGAACCAATATCAACCGGTCAAATGAACCAAGAAAGCTTCAGATTCTGCATAAATTTTGGCAGAGTCTCCTTTGTAAAATGGCTCTGGTGTACTCAAAAACAGACCAAAAAACAGCTCAAAAAAAACACTGTCTCTGTGACACTGTAAGCTGCGGGTAAACCTGTCCGGCACCTGTACTATCTCTGACTGTCCTGTCACTGTCCTGTAAGCATAGACTGCGACAATGCCTCAACGGCAGTAAAGCAAAGATGCAATCCCAACTGTCTAACTCACAGTCAATACATCCTAGCTACCTATCTAAGGGTGCTCGAGGGATCGCTCCAAGACCTGTATCACCGAAAGGATCTCAACATTCGAGAATCCCCCAGCTCAATAAAACCTCACTCGACCCTCAACAAAGGCTGCAGTAAATCTGACAGTACATAGACTTCCCACAAAGTCATACATCCACAAATTTCCCACTGTATGCTGTAACTGCTGCGGCGGTTGTTTACTGCGTGACTCACAGCCAGCAAACCCTCAACAGACATACATCATCTCTGACAATACATCCCATGTGGAAGTTCCTGCAATGTCAGGATGAAATGTGGAATATCAAGCAGCAAACACAAGCTACCTGATGAACTAGTGGATGTCGCCTATAGTCTGTGTGTAGATGCTCCCGTGTCGTATGTGACACGCCTCCAAGAACTGTGAGCCGTCCTTCGATGTGTAGACAGCCACAAATCAACACTCTGAGAGTGTCGATATCCTCAGCACCTGTAGTCGTAGGCCGAAAACCCCAAATTTGCAGAGTCGGATCTGCACCCGCCGAGACCACGTAGTCCAAAATGGCCTGCGCAGACCTTTGTCGAAGCCGAACGGTGGCCGAGATAACCTCAGAATGAAATTCTGAGAACACCGAGTCCTTTGGGTGTTCCCACGGGATTTGGGGCCGTGTCTTCGCCTGTCGAATTTCACTCCAATCTGAGTTGGTGACTCTAGCCTCCTGCAGTGCTGCCCCGAGCCTCGATCTGAGCTCTAATACCAGTTGAAGGAGTACGAGCGGAAGTGCGACGCAAGAGAGAGTGCAAGAAGAAGAGCACAACGATATGGTGAACTCGCTCTACTGTAATGTGTAGAGCATAGTGAGTTCTTATTAGGTTTTAACAAAAGAATATGTGTACATACCTGGCGGCCCGCCCACTTACCTGGGCGACCACATTGGGCTTTATACCCCAACACTTGGTACTGACCTCAGAAAAGTGTAATAGCAAACATCATTAATAAAGACGATGGTCAGTACCAAGAAAATAGGTGCAACAAAGAGGTTTTACCTTCCCTTATTCCCTTGGTACTGACTACACAAAATATAAGTGCACAAAAGTGTAGTAGCATACCTCTTCACTGTGTGTAGAGTTCTGTGTCACTAAAGCACTGCAGAATAGGATTAAGAGGAGGATGCGCAAAAAGGGTTGGGAGCACAAAAGAGATGGTTTGCTTACTGCGTAGCATCAATGGGGGTAGAGTTAAAATGATGGGAAATAGAGGATGCAAAAAGACACAGAAGAGCGCTCATCTAGGGTGAGTGTATAGTTAAAATGTTTGGTGGGGGTACCGCTTCTAAACTTAGAATGCTTAACTCGGCGAGGGTGAAAACTTCACTTATGCGCATGATTACACCCGAGATTGTGGTTGGTAAATCGTACTGCATGGGAATCTGATCCCATCTATTACTGGTTGTCCTTGTGAGCGCAACTCACGTGCCTTTTTTAAGTGACTGTCTAGAGTCAGATATGCTGATCACCCTTGCAGTCACCATCTCCATCTCCAAGTAGAACAAACAGATCGCCGTTTCCTTTGCCTTTTTTGCGCTCTTCCCCTTGGCCACCTCTCTAAATCCTTCATTTAGAGTCAAACGCCGATCACCCTTGCAGTCGCCATCTCCATCTCCAAGTAGAACAAACAGATCGCCGTTGCCTTTTGCCTTTTCTGTGCTCTTTCCCTTGGCCACCTCTCATGATCCTGCATTGAGAGACCTCCACTGTTTTGCGTCCTTTGCTGCGGGTCGCCATCGCCATCGCCACCTTTTGGTTCTTGCTCTCGGCAGCCTACGACATCACCATCCAACTCCGTGCCATTATATATTGCAAAGACAGGTGCTTTCTCCCTCTCTCTCTCCCCTTCCTGTGTGCTATTAACTGTGTGCACACCAAAGCCACTGCATTACGGGGTTAGAGCACAATGGGAATAACACTCCAAGGGCCAATGAGTGGTCGTTAGGGTAAGATTAGAAGTCTCGCACCGCATGGTTGGAATAATTACTCCTTATGTGACCGTGTCTGAGTTTGGGCATAGTGAGTGAGTAGGCCTATATATCTATCACTGATAACATTAAATGCTTTGTTCTTGTCCACCTGTTCCGAATGCTTAGGTCAGAACCAAGCGAATAGGTCCCTTTGGAGATTTTGGGATCCCTATTCGCCTGGTTCTAACTCAAGTGACGTCACCTATTATGACACTGGCGCATGGGATAGAACCAATTGAATAGAGACCTTTAGGGATACTCGAGGATCAGTATTTTCTTGGTTATGACACCAAATAGAGGCCAAATTTTGAAAAGTAGTTTTGGCTTGCTTTTTCTTTCACTCATGGGGGACTCCATCCCGGAGACAGACGTTGTGGCTACAGTGGAAATTCAACTTGGGTCAGAACCAAGCGAATAGGGCCTTCGAAGATTCTTGGGCCCCGTATTTTCCTGGTTCTGACTCAAGTGACATCACCTATTATGACATTAGTGCACGGGATAGAACCAAGCGAATAGAGACCTTGAGGGGTACTCGAGGCTCAATATTCATTTGGTTATGACACCAAATACATACCAATTTTGAATAGCAGTTTTGGCTTGCTTTTTCTTTCAGTCATGGGGATCATAGTCCTAGAGACAGACATTGTGGGCGAGGATACATGTGAAGAAAAACTATTCACATTCTTATACAACACCCGTGCTCATCACCGTGCACCAGAACTATCAGGGATGTTTAATGCAAATTTTTCTATACAGAGGATTATAGATTGCTTATTTGAGTACCTACAAACCCATTTGCAACAGTATGAGGCAGTAACTTGTGACAATTCCACGACAGGTTATGGCATGAGATATGTGCACCGAGCCGACCTTGACCCTGACAAGAGTGCTTCAAGGAGAATGAATCGATGTTTAGAAAAGTGTCCCTCCAATGCAATTCTTGTATAAGACAGGTGTATGAAGCACTTCTAAAAGTATCGCTTAGTGTAATTCTACCACGGGTTTTTAGGTTACTTATACTTGCAGACGGATGGTGAGTCAGAGACTTCCCAGTCAGCAACTTTTGAAAGTTTTCCATTGGTGTCGGAGGAAGAGGTAGAGGATGTGGAGGTGTAGTTTAACCCAAAAGCCGAGCGGGTAGAGGTATTAACACTAGGTTGGTAACCTAACAGGACATAAAAGTGTCCTTTCAGGGTTTTGAAAAAAACCTCCAAAACCATAGTAGATCCACTCATTTTGTAAAATCCTTTCATGAGGTTATAGTTCAAGGCCTACTACACATGGAAAAAATAAGAAACTTGTAAAACATCTCATTTTTTGGTCACACCAAGCCTCCAAAGTTGATGGACCAGTACATTTTCATCAAAACAATCATTTCTTATGTTTTGTTGCATAAAAATAAGATTAGGGATTTTTGTAGGGCTTGAGATAAATTCCCTAGTTAACTTCAATGGGTTGGTGATCAGAACACATGATTGCATCTCACTCACTATTTTTTGTTTTGCCAAAAGAAATAGGTACAAAGAAGCTGAATTTTTTCCGTTCTGCAAACCTATCATCAAAGTTTCTATCGCCACGCTCAATACAAATAATATATGCATGTTTTCTTAGTTCCCTATTGTCCTTTAGGTTCATAAGGAGCCATGGAGCATGTCAAAATAATAATACATCTCTTACCAAGGGGAATCTTGGGGACAAAGATGAAGTGCTAAATACAGCAAACATGAAAAATCTGGGTTCAACATTATGAGTTGTAGAATCCCATAGAAACTATTCAATATCTAGCCAAATTTGATCCTTATGACTAGATATGGTTACTACCTACAAAATGCATGTAGTTGTCACAAGAAACTAACAATACTGAAAAAGCTATACTTGATATACTAGAATGTTTCGTTTTCTTCTATAATTGAAAAAATCAACCATCGTTGTCTACTATGAAAAATAGGGTATTAGGTGCCCCAAAACTCAAGGAATATTAGCTTTATGTTACAATATGCGACATAGAAAATCAAAACTGCATTTGGATATCATGAAAGCCACCAAAAAAATCATAAAAGAGCTAAAATTGGCTAAAAAACAAGATATGACAATTTTTGTAATTTGGTCATAACTTACAACTTTAACATTTATTTCTCCCTAGAAGCATCAGGACATGTTGAGGACTACTAAAGATAGTTCTCTAGCATTCTAGACCTCACAAACATGAATTCTAGAGTGGTATAGTTGCAAAAAGTTGAAAAAAGCCAATAACAAGACCCGTTTTTTCACACAGTTTAGGTTGTGAAATGTTGTGCAAGGACAAGGTTAAAGATGGAATTGATATTCCAAAAAAATGTCAAGTTTTTTTTAGCTCATGAGACGACGTTCTAGACAGATAGCACCTCAAAATCCATTTTGAAACTCTTGACATAATTCAAGGAAAATGGTCACTTAATAGGACATAAAAGTGTCCCAGGACATAAAAGTGTCCCATTACCAACCTAGTGTTAAAGGAAGCATTTGATGCGGTGTTAAGTCTTGCTTCTCTTGCGGATGCAACAATTGGGCGCAAGCAAGAAAGCCTAAATAAGGAAGTGACTTTACCTCTGAATTGCGATCCCAGCTTTGCTATGGTAGGCGATACCCACTACGTTCTACAGATATCATGCATGAGCTGAATATACGGGAGGACTACTGCCTAGATGCAATTGTGAATTTTTGTGAGGCAAACATGGGATTTGTGGATGATGATGGAGTGGACCAACATCTTATTGCTGACACAGCTGTGCGTGACTCACAGTTTATATCAGGGTGGCTGATCAAAGATACATTCAATAAAGCGAAGTCCGGAGAGGCCAATTTAGCAACATATCAAAATTTTCAATCGACAAAAAAATAACTCGGCCTGGAAAACATGGGTAGGCCCGTGGCACCCAATGCTCAAGTAATGAATAGTCAGTCTATTCACTTGTGGGGGAGGTCGATGCTGGAAATGGAAGAGAATTAGATGGTAATTTTTGTCATGCATTCAGATGGTATTGGAGATGGGCCAGTGATAAAATATCAAGATCAATTTTTTTGTTGACGGGTGATAATGTATGACGATAGTTTCCTTAGAAGAGCGGGGGGCTCACTACAAGGGCTTGTCACTAGAGTCCAAGGAAAGGATGCGGTGTTGCCTCACTACATCAGGCGTTTCAACCACAAAAAGGTTTGTAGAAACAATTCAAGTACTTGGCAATTGTACTCATCTCACTTACGGCCCATAAATTCATTACGAATTTTATGTAGATCATAATATACCAAAAGTAATACTCCAAGGACAATGCAAAGTTCTCAGTGTTTGCAATGAAAGTTATTACAAGATTATGTGGTGGGCACCCCCTCCCACTAAACACAGAAAGACTAATTCTGATTGAGAAATAGTTTGCTCTATGCGTCTTTGGCATTGGGTATGGGTGCCAAGCACTCAGAGCCCCCTATTTCATGTCCTACAGAGCTCAGGCTCTGGATGCAAGGGTTGAAGATCTAGAGAGACTAGATCCATTCATTAAGTGGCTATTTGTGAGGGAAAGAAGACGCCTGATGCCCGTGGGGATGCTGCCATCAACAGACGAACGAGCTCGTCTACAGAGCTTTCACATCGAAGAGGTACAAAGTGAGGAAGAAGGAGGTGCATCTAAGAGGATAAAAACAATGGGCTCAGGTCCATCTTCTCTTGCTCCGGACTCGTGACTGTCGCCACCTCGCATGACGATCCCCCACAATTGAATTTCTCGAAGCATTTGTTTCTTCTCTTTGCGGGTGTGTTGTAAAGACCGTGTAATTTCTGAACTCTTAAGAAGCTCCTTCTGCCTTCCTCTATGAATTCGTTGTCTATAAGTCCATTGGTGTAACTCTAATAGGCTATTGGCCTTATCATTTCCTCCCCCATGTCTAGTGTGCTTAAAATAACCTGTTCTTGCCATGTAGTGGGTTTTTTTCATGTCTTGTGTGTACCATGTTGATAGTGAGCCGTATGCCTTGGAAAAATATGGACCATGGTTGAATAGTATGTGCTGCATTGAAATAAAACAAAATGGTCAGTAGAGTACACTTTTAAATTTTGTTTTGTATACATAGAATGCTAACCCACCATGTAATGTGTGATATGTTGTCCACCCCACCCTGTAAAGTAAGCCTTCTTCCAATCCAACAAGGCTGCTTGAAATGATGTGAGCTTACTTTGGTCCCAAGAATGCTGCTCAACGAAGTGGAAAATTTTATCTAGTGATTTTCACACGTTTCCCTTGTGATTCAGGATTTCCCCACCATCAGCATTGTCTTTAACCACTTTATGTAACTATTTCCATTTGTTGAACAGGTTTCTCCTTTCTTCTCTATCTGAATCTTTGAGACTAAACCCAAGAAACCTTCTTGCCTTCACGCCACCTATCGATGCTTTCTTAGGTACCTTGTAACGACTTTGATACATCTTAGGGTCCTCTTCCATTTTGACATTGCCTCCATGCAAACCAATGTCTGAGAGCACTCCCTCTAATGCTTTGATCACTCTTTTCAACTCACTCTCTGGCTTTAATGTCCATGCGAAACATATGTACAAACGAACCACCTTTTCAGTTATTCGACAGAGTGCATGAAGTGTACAAACCTGAACTCTACTCAGAGGAATATCAAGCACTGGCCTAAAAGTTTTATCTTGAAGATGTCTATTGGGAGCTCTATTCCATTGCACACTCTCAAGAGATTGTGCATCAGCCATGCAATATAAGCATGGATTTTCCACAGCTGCTCCGTGTGTTATGTTGTACATACACTTAAGAGTCTTTAAGCTACCTGCCATGTGCCATTCCACTGTATAGTCACCAAATCCTTCCACTGAAAGAACGGCTCCGTTTCTTTGTTCACTAATGATAGAAGGATTTTGGGTTTGACTAAAAACCCAATCGAGGATTTCAAAAATTTCCTTATCAACCTGCAGTGAAAAATGAAAACACAAAATCAACAACCAAATAATCAATATTTTTGTTATTATAGAGTGAATGAAGTATACTTGAAATGATCCTAGAGTTAGAATTTTGTTTTCAGATTGCACGCTGAAGTACCGTGGATCCTCTTTCGTTATTGATGGATCCAGAGCTCTACTCATGAGGGTAATGGTGACTCTCTCCAGCTTCTTGTTATTCAGGACCTCGCACTCGTCGAGCTTCAAAACAAACTTGAGAACCCCACCACACTCCTCTCGATTGATGTCAAAGAAGTGAACTGCATACCTTTGCAATGCTTCAAGATCAACGAAGAGGTTGTTGTGCTCGTTAAATTGTACCTCTCTTCTGCCCTTGCCTAAGAACGTTGCTTCAATATGGAATGGTGACCCAAGTTTCTCAAAATCTCATCGTTTACGTGCCAGCGAGAAACCTTTACATGTGATGGATTTGGCAGCAATGATCCTCTTTGTAGTTTATTTTGAGACTTTTTAGCTAATGCTTTTAAGAGTGCCCTGTATCCCATCTACGAGATGCCACTCTCATCAAGTATTGCTTGCACTTCCATTGGTTCCAACTGATTCTTATTCATGAAGGAGGCCTCCTTTTCAGCTTACAAAATTTTTTCTGAGTTATCATCTCTTCGACTACTTCTTTTGGAACTAGACGGCTGTAATGCACTCCGGCATTGAAGCCTGCATCGTTCAAGTTTGGATGCAATAAAGACCTGCCAAAAAAGCACCATGCGTTATGATCATGTATAGGAAAGTGTATCCATTTCTAAGTAAAGCACATTGAAGATACAAAAGCAGAAACAAACTTTGAGTTACCTTAAAGCTCGTATTCATTTTTTCAGGCCACCATTGCCAATCTTCATGTTCTCAATGTTGCACATATCTCATTTTCTTTTTCGACTACCAAGCGCGGTGTCTTTCTCTCGCAAACTTGTGATCTTCTTCTCAAGGCCTTGGATTGTCTCTTTGTTTGATGAAATCTTTTGAGAGCATGCTTCATTAAGTTTCTTCAGTTGCATGTTCTCCATTGCCGGGAAGTTTCTTTGCCTTTCCGCATTTAATCCTCTCATTTCCAAATGCATCGCCTATGAAATGTAAGAGGTTAGTGATATTAGAAAAGGGAGGTGGCACATTTGTCGTAGAATCCTTTGGATAAATAGACCCATCGGTCCACAAATCCAAATAATGTTCCTTCTTTATCATTCTAAGTTCCTTCTCCAGTTGAGATAAGAAAGACTCCCTCCCACGTTTCTGCAACGGTGCATACTCTTGCAATACATCAACATGAAGATGATGTCTGCTCTTTCTTTGGGTAAGTGTAAAGACGAAGGGGCTAAGGATTGCAAGTTCAAATTGGTGTTTTCATCAGAAAAATAAGTATTCTCCATTCCTAGAGTTGATAGGGAAAAAGACGGACACTCGAAACTCATGAAATATCTCAGGTTTTGGGAGGAAAGACCATATTCTCAAGTTTAGAGTTGATAAAGTTCGTGTGGCTTATGTTCCTGGAGGGAACGCTTGTAAGTTGGCAATTCAAATCATTAGTCATATGGTTAGTTGGATTCCTGACAAGAGAATGAAGGATAAGAATGATAAAGACGGCGGCTACCTACCAAAGAATGTCATTTTGGCTTTTTGTTGGCGCAAAAAAGTATCACATAAAATGCACAATTTACCATTTTCATTTTCTCTCTCTAAGCCGACGTGGCACTTCTTACAGGGCCCAAAAGTGAGTCCAACTTTCTCCTAATATGATAGGTGTGAACTTACCCCCCATGCATAGGAAGCTTCTCAAGAAACTTCCTCATTAAGTGTGTAGGGTCTCTTTTTGACTCAAGCATCTTCCCCCCCATGCATAGGAAGCTTCTCAAGCAACTTCCTCATTAACTGTGTAGGGTCTCTTTTTGACTCAAGCATCTTACCCCCCATGCATAGGAAGCTTCTCAAGCAACTTCCCCATTAAGTGTGTAGGGTCTCTTTTTGACTCAAGCATCTTACCCCCCATGCATAGGAAGCTTCTCAAGCACCTTCCTCTTAAGTATGACAAGTACCTCAAGTACCTTAGTCATCAAGCATGACAAGCACCTTAGGTGGAGTTCCCACCTCAAGATCAGCCCTAGCGAGCCTAAGGTCAAAGGAAAGTTTAGGCCGTCTCCCCACCTCAAGCGCAACCCTAGATTTCCTAAGGTCAAAGGTAAGTTTAGGTTAGGTTCCCACCTCAAGCTCAGCCCTAGCTTGCCTAAGGTCAAAGTACTTTTAACACTAACCATTGGATGTCTTTAATGAAGCTAGCCCTAAGGTTTTTTACGCTCCATTAGATGTACATTTCTCTTTGATAGACTACCTCCTTTTGGACCCCTATTGAGATGTAACCATCTCTCCTCTTGGTCCCCTGTTGAGGTAAGTCTAGAAGCACTTATTGCACATTGCTCTTTGATAGACCATCTACTTTTGGACCCCTATTGAGATGCAACCATCTCTCCTTTTGGTCTCGTATTTAGATAGGTCTAGAAGCACATGTCTATATTCTAACTCTTGTTCCCGTTTATTCTCCCACATTAAATGATCAGTTTAATATGAGAAAATCATTTGGTATAGTTAGATATGATATTTCATGACAAGTATATAAACGCTTTGTCAAAATCCTATCAACCAACATATCACTGGAAAGATCTTAGAAAGTAGGTTCTAAATCCCCAACTCAAACAAATTTGGACTTTATTTGTAGAAGTTGTGGCCTCCCTAGTGACGCTGAAATGTGGGGAGAGATTCCATTTATAAGACGGAGTTGTCACGTCATAAAATGAAATCTTCATGATATAAGAAATCTGATGGTATGCTATATCTATGGATAAATCGCGATGAGTACATTCTAAATCCAAAATGTTTGCCCGGCAAGTTTTTATTTTATTTTATTAAAAATTTACCGTGTGCCCATTTTGGACAAAAGGGAGAAAGTCAAAGTTCTTATAGGGCCCATTTGAGAGTCCAGAAAATCCCTAATGATTCCACCAGTGGTGGACAAGTTATAGAGCCTGTTCATATGTATTATTATAGTTTTGCTTGATTTGACAGTAGATTCCATGCTTGACCACATTTGACCCTCATTTGTTGTAGAGGTTTGTTTGTGGCCTTGATATTGACCAAATTACACTAGTTAGAGCCCATTCATACACGAGATCTAGAATTGACTTCATTTTAGTCATTGGTCACATGCTTGCATAGGATTAGAGCCCCATTTGATTTGTTGATTGATTTTTGTTTGCAACTTGGACCGAGAGATGATTGTTAGAGCTTGTTCACACACAATAACCCTAGATTAGCGCTTGGCTAGCTTTTGATTCCCAAATTACATACCCCACTAGTGCACTTGCTTATTGATCGTCTTACCACTATATTTCACCTAGATTAATAGATTTTGACGGTCATGGATCATAACGCCCTGTTTGATAGGTTATTATGGATCTATGGTGAGTTAGATGGATCTCATATATATATATATATATATACACACACATTTAAACACCTATTAGAGGTATATCTAGCTTCAACCCAAAGACCCTTTGACACCTAGTTTTTAGATGCTTAGAGCATGAACACACTTGACCTTGCTAGATCACCTTCTTAATGGTTTTGGTACATCATATAGACACATGATGGAGGAGATTCCACAACATGTCACGTTAGCCCTTTGTGAGGATTGCCCAAACACCTTTGAGCTACCACAAACTATATCTTTGGACCTATATGAGACTGGATTCTTTTATGATGATGAGCATCAAAGGATGTACATGAGATAGAGAGCCAAATTTGGAGAGTACCCTAGGTATATGATACAATTATTGCTATCCCACCATGTTCCTTACCAGCTCCTTACAAGGTGCCTATAGGAGAATTTATAACGAGACTCCCTATAAGTTGTTGTGTGGTTGACTCTATTTCCTTTCTTGGAGTAGCGTAGTTGAGCCTATAGCAGACTCGATGATTGTACCCTTTACACAACCAATGTGACTTAGATAACCTCCAAGAGTTACATCATCGAGACCATGTAGGAGACAAACCTCTAATGATCTCATGATAAAGGTGAGGGAAGATCTGGAGCGTAGGAGCCAAAACCTTACTTGTGCACTACTAGAGCTACCATGCACAGAGACATCCACATCACCTTCTTTGATTTCTACTTATCTTTCTCTTTATGTATGTTTTTTCTTGAGAAGATTATGTAAGATAATACAGGGTTCCTTGAATGTTTAACAAGATAGTTCTTTCACATCTCAGTAATGGTTTACAGGGATGCTTGTTTTTAACAAGACCTAATTATACCAAAAGGCATAATGGACATGTATGAAACCACACTTTCAAATTTGTGTGTGGGTTGTGTGGAGGATAACTCTCACATACATGTGAAAAATAAATGAACGACTAGACTATGAGGTTTGTGTGTGTGAGAGAGAGAGAGAGAGAGAGAGGTAGGAATATTAAACGTAGACCATGTTTCCTCCATTACTATTTTCTATACAATCCATTGCCATTTATTGATTTATATAAAAGCCATCACCTACACAAAACCATTACCATTAACTACACACAATGACAAAGGTGTTCCCGTCAATCTTCTCACAAATTAAACTGAGTTCAACTTTTCAAGTATTTTAATAAATTCTACAAATGAAAGACACTTCATTTAAAGTTTAGAGTCTCCCAAAAGATTCATAGATCTTTTCCAATTGTATCATCTTCATTGAGATCTCTCATCCCAAAAAAATATCTCTCCATCTTCATTGTTTATTGTTGAGACTTCATCATCATTAGAATCCCCCTTCTAGTTGTAATTGCGTTTGTGGTTCATCCATTTCAAGATCTTTGTCTATCTCAAACTCATCTTCCATCTCTACTTCATACGATCCCTCATCAATCTATAGTCTAGTCATTGGTTCTTGTAACTCGATCAAAATTCCTCCAAGCTTTTTCGGGGTTAAAAGCTTAGGAAGGGAGGAATAAGCCATGACACCGATGAGGCAACAAGCTCAACATATTGACATAAAGAATAAGGGGAAGTCAAAGCACATTTGTGGTAATGAGTAAATGGAAATAATTAATGAAATGCTACACTTTCATTCAGGACAAATAAATTTCACTTTGCTAAAATTAATTAACACTAGGTTGGTAACCTAACAAGACATAAAAGTGTCCTAGACATAAAAGTGTCCTTTCAGGGTTTTGAAACAAACCTCCAAAACCATAGTAGATCCACTCATTTTGTAAAATCCTTTCATGAGGTTATAGTTCAAGGCCTACTACACATGGAAAAACTAAGAAACTTGTAAAATTTCTCATCTTTTGGTCACATCAAGCCTCCAAAGTTGATGGACTAGTACATTTTCATCAAAACAGTCATTTCTTACGTTTTGTTGCATAAAAATAAGATTAGGGATTTTTGTAGGGCTTGAGATAAATTCCCTAGTTAACTTCAATAGGTTGGTGATCAGAACATATGATTGCTTCTCACTCACTATTTTTTGTTTTGCCAAAAGAAATAGGTACAACAAAGTTGAATTTTTATCATTCTGCAGACCTATCATCAAAGTTTCTATAGCCACACTCAATACAAATAATATATGCATGTTTTCTTAGTTCCGTATTGTCCTTTAGGTTCATAAGGAGCCATGGAGCATGTCAAAAGAATAATACATCTCTTACCAAGGGGAATCTTGGGGACAAAGATGAAGTGCTAAATACAACAAACATAAAGAAACTGGGTTCAACATTATGAGTTGTAGAATCCCATAGAAAGTATTCAGTATCTAGCCAAATTTGATCCTTATGACTAGATATGGTTACTAACTACAAAATGCATGTAGTGGTCACAAGAAACTAACAATATTGAAAAGGCTATACTTGATATACTAGAATGTTTCGTTTTCTTCTATAATTGAAAAAATCAACCATCGTTGTCTACTATGCAAAATAGGGTATTAGGTGCCCCAAAACTCAAGGAATATTAGCTTTATGTTACAATATGCGACATAAAAAATCAAAACTGCATTTGGATATCATGAAAGCCACCAAAAAAATCATAGAAGAGCCAAAATTGGCTAAAAAACAGGATTTGACAATTTTTGTAATTTGGTCATAACTTACAACTTTAACATTTATTTCTCCCTAGAAGCATCAGGACATGTTGAGGACTACTAAAGATAGTTCTCTACCATTATAGACCTCACAAACATGAATTATACAGTGGTATAGTTGCAAAAAGTTGAAAAAAGCCAAAAAGAGGACCAGGTTTTTCACACAGTTTAGGTTGTGAAATGTTGTGCAAGGACAAGGTTAAAGATGGAATTGATATTCCAAAAAAATGTCGAGTTTTTTTCAGCTCATGAGAAAACTTTCTAGATAGATAGCACCTCAAAATCCATTTTGAAACTCTTGACATAATTCAAGGAAAATGGTCACTTAACAGGACATAAAAGTGTCCCATTACCAACCTAGTGTTAATCAAGAGCTTTGGGCTTATGGACGAGTCTATCAATTAGTTAGCTACTATGACTAAGGGTTAAAATAGTCACTCTAGTAATAACTTATGAAATTTGTCTAAATGCAAGATTTTCTAATTGCGTTAGAACTCGCAAACTAACTCCAAACAGAAGCTGGAATTGTTCACTTGAAGCTCAATCAAAGTCTTTTTCATTTTATTTTTCTTGCCTGTCTTCTATTTTTCTCATTTTTCTTTCTTTTCCCACATTGATTCAAAATCATTTGACATATGTACTTATTTTGTATGTCTGGCGTCTTTTTCTTCTCAAAGAAAAGTTTCCACACTAGGAACCTCTAGGGTTCTAGTACCATAGGCCATACATGTGAGTGAAGTACCAAAATCAACTTAAAATTTCTCTTCCAAATTAATCTTCTACACTCGTGGAATTTTTTTCTTCCATTTCCTTTGTTTTCTCACTAATTTTCTTTGTTTTTTAAGTGAGAAAGCCTCTCTGCGCCTACACTCCTAATGTCACAAACATTCAAATAATTCTACAAACTAGGGCTAGCGATCAAGTAAATGAGTTAACCTAAAGTCACTGCCTACTAGCCTCAAGGCTCCATAGTGGGACTAAACTCTAAGTCAATTAACTAAAGCAAGGACAAATTTATATATCTATAATGGTAGATAACAAAACATAACTAAATGCACTCAATCAAAGCATGGAAAACCACAATAAAAAAATATAAATATCCACAAACATGAAGCATAGAAATTAGTACACCTGGAGATACATGATGTGTTTCATTGATAGTTATGGAAGAAAACATGAGATGGTGAAGCTTGAGATATCCATGCTATGTGATAGTTGAGGTCCATCTATGCTACAAAAACATAAACAAAACACTACCACCTAGAAAGGTGTGTCAGCAAGGAAATGAAAGTCTTATACTAAATACAAATAAAAATAAATCCTATACTAAGGTCGCATACCTAGATGTCTAGAGGGAAAAACCTAAAGGGAAAAAAATGCCTCTAGTATGTGTGCACATGTCTAGTGCACCATAGTCCATCTACACCACTCAAGGGTCTAGTGCAACTAGGAGGGATAATTGATATGTCCTTAAACAATAAAACCTGCAATCTCCTAGCTCGCGTTCTAATGGTCATCAGTTGGCTAGCACCTAGCTCCATATGGATAGTAGAATCTGCAGTTCTAGTAATGGTTCTAGGAACATCAGTGTAAGGACATAGGTCCTATGGGCAAGGCCACGAGCACAGCCAAATAGTGTGTACGCTAGGGGAGGCTATAAGATAGCATGGCTGGGTGGAGACTAGCACACCGCATTACTCTTCTCCTTTGAGTAGTATCAGAGTTATTTTGAGAAAGGGGAAAATTGGGTTGCATGTGCATGCAACACACATCTCCTCTCCCACGATCCTCGGGCAACATGTGGGGAAGACGATGGCCCACATTGCAGTAAAAGAGAAGACAAACACAATGGCATGTGTGCAGGACAAGAGCAGCAGCCATTGAAGGCTGACGTCTAAGACGGGCGGCATCAGCATTCTCGATCAGTAACTCTATGGCATCGAGGCTGTGTTGGCGTCATTGGCTACGTGCATAGGAAGGCCCTCTAAACCCTTGCATGAAGGATGGTTGAGTCGACCCCATGAGGGTAAGAGGCAAACACCCTACCATCCAAGCTATTGAGACTTGTTGTATACAAAAAGGAAAGATTGCATACTTGAGTTGACAAAAAAAGCTAGAAGGAAAGGAAAGCTACCCACTTCAAGTAGTAGTTTTACCCTTGCTTTTCACTCCTAGAGAAAGGCAAGTTTTCTTTCAAAATTCCTTTTTCTTCAAGAAAGAATCTTCACAAGTGAACAGATGTCTTCAAAACAACAATGAGTTTTTGTGAAGAATCAACGAAGGTGTTCTTACAAAGAACAAGGTGTGAAGTGCTACACATTTTGCAAGGCGAGGATCACATGCAATGCAAAAGTTACCAAGCATAAAAAACACGACTTCAAGCTTTACAAGATACAAGGTGATGGTTTTCTCTCTCTCTCTCTCTCTCTCTCTCTCTCTCTCTCTCTCTCTCTCTCTACATTAGCGTGTGTTTACCATGGTTGGTGAGGATATCCCACATACACACACTTTTGATTTTGAGAACGCACATCAAAATCTAGCAACCACGGGTGCTGTCGACATTAATATGCATGAGGATGATGATCTAGGAGATTCATGGTCTTGTCGATATGGCTGCTTTTAAGACTTTGTAAATTAGCCAAAGCATACTTGAATGCAAAATCTCTACATTAAATGAAAATGAGAGGCACCTTACTGAGCTACTTATGAAATTTATGAATTCACAGACGGCTCAAGGAACCCAAGCTTGCACGGTTCAAGGAACTCACTTTTACACGAGTTAATGAGTCCATGAGGCAAGTGCTTTAGAAGATGCAGAAGGTAGAAATGCATTACTTAAGAATATCACCATGCTTGAGTTTCATGGTGAAGAGCATGACCGCAACAAGGATGCAATCAATACATTCTTACAAAAATGGAGTGATATTCATAGGTTAAGGCACACACCAGATATTAAGACAGCCGTGAAAACAAGTTTATCTCTTAAAGGAAAGGCCTATAAGTGGTGGATGACATTTCTAATAGATGCTCGTCCTCAGTCTTGGGCTGTGTTTACAGCTTCTTTCTCCAAAGACTATTTGGACTCCAATGAAAAAGATAAGAATTGGATAGCATGGGATGCATGCTGCATGTCTGGCCTCTCTCTCACTCATTATCTTTCTAAGTATCAAGAAATCATATTAAAACTAGAAGGTCTAGATGAATTCTAAAAGATACAGGGTTTCAATAGGAGTCTTGACAAAGACTATCGTCTTCGTGTCAAGACCCAACATCCAAAAACTTTGGAAGAAGCCATCTCTCATGCCCATACGTATGATGATGAACAAGAGAGGAAGGGAAATTTTTTCTACTCTGAGAATAATTTTTCTAAGAGCAATTCGACTAAGAGCCAATGGCAAGGTAGATCTCCCTCACGTTCCAAGAGGAACAAGAGACAATCTACCTCTCCTCGCCTCAAGAGGCTAAGAAGCTTAAGCAATCACGAGATACTCCACGTGGGTCTCTCAGCACTACTGATTATTTTGAGCGTGCAAAGAAACACAATTTGTGTTTCAAATGTCTTTCGGACCAGCATAAGAAGAAGGATTTTCCTCTTTTTCAAGGAAAAGAAAATTCCATGCACACGGTGTAATGCACTATAAGAGGACTAGTACAGGTCCAAAAGGAGATGGTCTACCAAAGAGCAATGTGCAATTAGTGCTTCTAGACTTATCTCAGCAGGGGACCAAGAGGAGAGATAGTTACATCTCAATATGGGTCCAAAAGGAGGTAGTCTAGCAAAGAGCAATGTGCATCTAATGGAGCTTAAAGACCTTAGGGTTAGCTTCATTAAATCTCTCCAATGGTTAGTGTTAAAAGTCCTTTGACCTTAGGCAAGCTAGGGCTGAGCTTGAGATAGTCTATATCAAAGAGCAATGTGCATCTATTTGAGCTTAAAAGACCTTAGGGTTAGCTTCATTAAAGACCTCCAATGGGTTAGTGCGAAAAGTCCTTTGACCTTAGGCAAGCTAGGGCTGAGTTTGAGGTGGGAACCCGATCTAAGCTTGAGGTGCTTGATGACTAAGGTGCTTGAGGTGCTTGTCGTGCTTGATGACTAAGGTGCTTGAGGTGCTTGTCGTGCTTGATGACTAAGGTTCTTGAGGTTCTTGTCATACATAATGAGGAAGGTTCTTGAGGAGCTTCCTCGGCTTAGGGGATAAGGTGCTTGAGTCAAAAAGAGACCCTACAATACTTAATGAGTAAGGTACTTGAGAAGCTTCCCATGCTTGGGGGGTTAGGTGCTTGAGTCGAAAAGAGACCCTACAAACTTAATGAGGAAGGTTCTTGAGAAGCTTCCTATGCATGAAAGTCCCAAAGTTATGGGAGTATTTGACTTAACCTTCCACTCACCCAAAGGGCATATGGGACACATGTAAGACTCTCCCTATGCTTAGCCACATGGTGTGCTTGAATGCTATTGGTTGGGCTAAAGAGGGGTCCAATGAGCTTCTAGTTCCATCCAAAAAATATCTAGACATTTTCAATCTCTCTCTTGCTAAGAGGTAAGGAGGACACTTGTCCAAAGACTACCCATGTACTTGAATGCATGTTGCATTTGATTGGCTAGGGGAGAGAGGGGTCCAATGAGCTTGAAACATGTGTAAAAGCTACAACTCACCCCAAGCTAGCAAGGGGGGTGCTGAGGGGATATACACCACACACACACACACACACTCATTTTGTCGATCATTCTCACTTCGTGAAAGTTGAGGAACTCCACCTCCTTCTCCAAGCTTGTGAGAAGTGAGAGCCTACACGAACACTCTTGGCTATGGAATGCAAATCCAGCCAAGATCCATGCTTCAATTCTTAAGCTTTCCATCTTCTCCATCTTCATTACTATGCTATTGTGTATGCTAGCAAGAGGAATGATGATAAGTGAGGAACTATTTCTTTCTCCTATGGAATGTTTCTTCTTCCTCTTCCCTACCCTCATTCCCCGCTAGCTCTCTCCACCTTCAAAGGTGTTTGAGGCCTTGAGACTGAGGCTTGGGATAGTTAATGCTTTCTACAAAGTTTATGATATGCTTGTGATGCATGAATCTTTCCATCTTCATTGCATCACCCAGGTCACAAGAAACACAAAGATTTTATTCAAAGATGGGAGAAACTATAATACAAATGCGTATTGGAGGGTGGACGGCTTTGTATGAATCCGATCCTCAATTGTTGTCATGTTTTCTAAACTCTCTCTCTCTCTCTCTTGCAAAAGTATTGTTCATGCCAAGTTAACTAAGTACCATGTCTATGTTTCTACCATCAATTAAGTGCACCCGCTATGATCACAAAGTAATCCCACAAAAGCGCTTTATGTAGTTTCCTAATTCCGCTACTCTCAAAGTTCATAGGTCATTTCCATTACATTGGTATGAGAGCATTTGGTTTCTCTTTTATTGCTTAAGAAGAGAGGTCCTTAAGTAGCCTATTAATGTTTGATTTTGTTAATTATATTAGGGTAAGTGGGATTGGGATCTATTATCGGTTTTGTTGAGTCCACTATGTGGGATATGGTGCACACCTCAAGAGCTTTGGTCTTATTAATGGAGTCTTTTTAGACTTGCCTATGGATTTACCATTATTGAACCATATGAAGTCCAAAAGGAGATATCCCTCGTCAACTTTGCTATGTTAAACTCACTCCACTACTCTCTATAATTAACCAAATTGAGAGATGGGTGTAGATACTTAAGTGCCTATTTTCAAAGGCTAAGAGGAGTAGTAGCTATGGTTTTGAATTGCCAAATCATACACTAAGTAAACATATAAGTTTAATTAACATGGCTGACAATAACCAAGAGAGTAGAATGAACATTGATAACTTTGAATTTGCACATGAAGGTGCTAATGATGATGCCCCATGTTTGTTAATTATCTTGTCATTAGGTTGTAACAAGCTATGGGCAACCCCGCTTTGCAAGCCGAAGTTACTCAACAACTACCTGCTTATGGGATTTCCTTTCCTCTCCCATTAGGGAAAATTTGGACTCACAAAGGGGCCTTATAAGGAGTTTGACTTCCCCTCTCATGTCCAAAATGGGCATGTGGTAAAAATTTTGCAAATCAACTCAAAACTTGGCGGAGATTTGACAGTTAGAATCTACTCTTCAAGATCTTTCTATTGATATATAGCACACCACGAGATTCCTCATATTTGAAAGATTCTATTTTTTATTCTCTTGTGATGTGACAACTCCGTCTAGAATCTAGAGAATAAAAAATAGAATCTTGCAAAATATGAGGAATCTCGTGGCGTGCTATATATCAATATAAAGAGCTTGAAGAGTATATTCTAACTGTCAAATCTCTGCCAAGTTTAGAGTTGATTTTCAAAAATTTCACCGCACGCCCGTTTTGAACATGAGAGAGGAAGTCAAATCTTTATAAGGCCCCTTTGTGAGTCCAAATTTTCCCTAATGAAGAGGAGAGAGAGCTTAGGAGGCCTCTTGATGAGACCCCCAAAAGAAGACCCTCTCCCATACGAGAGGAGGAATCCAAAGAAAAAAAAGTAATGAATCCCTAAGTTCCTCCGAAGATGTGGCTCCACGAAGAAGGTGGACTAAATGATCGCCAACTCCTCCCAAGAGGAAACGGTTAACACATAGTCCTTCTCCTCGTCACTCTGAAATGGAAGAGAGAAAACAAAGGAAGAAAAGGGTAAGAAAGAGGTGATCTTCTTCTTCACCTTCCTCCTCTTTCGACGAAAGAAATAGCTATTCCCCTAGAGAATACAAGAGGGGAGGACATCACAAATCTTATCCTACATGGCAAAGGTCCCAAAAGCTCAAGAGGGCCAAAGAGGAAGGAAAGAGTATCTCTTTCCTTACCTATGATGACACCTTTGGTGCTACCAACAAAGTATTGGCCTTCGTCCAACAATTTGATGCATCCTTTGGAGACGAGGGCTTCATGGAGTCCTCCAAGCTACGCCATGTAGCTATGCACTTCCAAAAATTGGCTTGTCAATGGTGGGCTAGCCTTCATGGAAACAACAAAGCCCCAAAGACATGGAAAAATCTACGAGTTTCCATCATGAAGAAACTCCTTGCAAGTGATGCAAAGGACAAAGTGCTTACCAAATGGTGAAGTTTAAACCTTCTCTCTCGTGAGTCTATCCACAAATATGTGGACAAGTTTTAGGATTTACATTTTAAGGCTTCTATCCTTCAAAAGGTAGACTTTGCCGAGCAAAAGCAACAATTCTATGCGGGATTACCCAAAGAGATGGCCGATTATGTCAACTCTCAATGGCTTGGTTCTATCACCAAAGTAATCCACCACAACATGGTTGCTTCGCACATCAATTTCCAACAAGGGGCTAGACAGATTGTCAAGCCCATGGAAAATAAAGACAAAAGTGATGCCAAGGGGAAAACCAATGCCCAAAATTGTTACTAAGGCTATTCAAACAACAACAACAATCGGTCCAAGGAGAAGGGAGTGTACAAAGGTAAAATAAACTCTCTCCTAAAGAGACTGAAGCTTTTTGTAAGGACCATAAATGTTTTTAAGTGTGGGGATCAAGGCCATGGTTATCGTCCTTGCCCCAAAAGAATTTTCGTAATGGGACTCCTAGAGCCTCTATGTTTGAAGCTCCAAAAGATGCCATAATAATCAATATCTAATTCTCCTAAATGATTTTCTCATGTTAAACTGATCATTTAATATGGGGAAGTGCCAGGGGAGAAAAGATGCCATAATAATCAATATCTAATTCTCCTAAATGATTTTCTCATGTTAAACTGATCATTTAATATGGGGAAGTGCCAGGGGAGAAAAAGCTAGAATATTGGTTAAGCTAGCAGCCCGGCCATAGTAGGGATCCAAAGGAGGGAAAATAGGGATGCAAAGGGGGGGCCATATGCAAAAGATCCATTTGCAACAATGGGCTAAAAAAGACCCTAAGGTTCAGCCCATTAAGACTTCCAAAATGCTAAGGTTCCAAAATTCAATAGTTGTGTCCAAAGGTCAACCATGGGGGGAATTGGATGCTTTGTGTGTGTCCCAAAAGTCTTTAAAAATCCCTACATAGGAGGGGGCAAGCCTTGATTGTGGGGGATGAGATAGAAATTCACACACACACACACACACACACACACACACACACACACACACACACACACACACACACAAGCTCCCTTTACACAAAGGGAATGAGGGACACATGTCAGCTCCCTAGCCCAGATGCCCACAAGGTGTACCCAATTCCTATTGGATGGCCTTGGAGGTGGACCAATGAGAATTAGGGTAGATTAAATCTAGTTTATTAATTTAAAAACACTTAATAAAAGAACCAATGAGAATTAAGCTCTCTAGAAGACTATTAGACAGTCTCCCAAGGGGTCCAATGAGCATTCAGCAGCCCAATGGCTTGTCTGATTCCTATTGGCCAGGAGGCAAAGGGGTCCAATGAGAGTTTAGTTGAATTATTAAATTACCTAAATCTCTCACAAAAGGGGAAAGGGGGACACATGTCAGAAGGCTATCACTTATGCTGCTTCATTGTCATTGGCTAGCCCTAGGGAGGTCCAATGAGAGAGTAGCATGAGAAAATAGCAAGAGGGGTCGACCAAGAGAGAGGGGGGGCTGATTTTTGCTAGGCATTATCACACACACACTCACACAATCTCATGTGTGAAGTAAAGAAGACTCTCTCTCCTTCTCAAGCTTTAATGGAAAGCTTATTACCTACTCCAAGCTTGTGAGAAGGGAGGCCTACACCAACAACTCTTGGCTTTGTGATGAAAATCCAACCAAGAGCCAAGCTTCAATGCATGCTCATCTCCTCTACCATGCTAATTACTAAGCTACGCTATGCTAATATGAGTGATTATGTGAGCTGGAATTGGAGTTGATCTCTTGAGACAACTAATTCCAGTGTTGGAAGATTTCAGCTACTAGCATAGGGAGATTTTAGACAGTAGACTGTACAGGAATCAGAAACTAGACTGGAATGTGGATACTGAAATAAGAATCAGACTTATGTACTGGAAATAAGGTTCAGATTCAAATTCAGATTGAGAAGACTGGACAAGAAGTAAGTATAACTGGAATATGCCATGATTGGAATTCTAGATCAAGGTTACAGCGAATATGATTTACAAAGAGAAATTACAGCCGACAATACTGCCAATGATTCTCAAGTACAAATATATCCAAGGCACTAACCCAAATGAGAATAATTGCCAACCTGATTACAATGTAATGGGCCCTATTTATACACTTCTGAAAAATTCCCCTGTCTGATTCTGATGTGAGACTGAAAAATCCACCGTCTGGTTCTAATGTTGGGAATCCGGCTTGACCACTGACAGAATGGCCATACAAAGATTGGGAGTAGGCACCTAAAAAGGCCAAGGATTGCGAGAGGCAGCTGAAAAGGCCAAGGTGGATCTCTCACCATGCCAAGGTGGAGCTCTCATTAGGCCAAGGTGGAGCTCTCATCAAGCCAAGGTAGAGTTGTCATCTCCACCTGTCTATTGAGGAGAAAAGTTGCCACTGAATTCTGAGATGGAACTACCCAGTATCCTTCCATTGGACCGTCTTCCATTTGCCATTTGACCTGGAGGGGGCTTGAGAAGTCTCAGTACTAGCATTCTCCTTCTGAATCAGTCGGTAAATGGCCTCCTGCTCAAGTTGATCCCGCCGGTCGGCGGTCATCTCTACTTCATAAGGCGTGAGGGAATGATAAGTTTTGCTGTTAGGATCATAGAGTGTACACCTGCCCTTGCTCAGTCTGGTTCTGGCCAGCTTATGACAATGCGAAGCAGTATGGATCCATCCTTCTGGAAGAGGCTGATTAGTTTTGACTCGATCTTTGAAAAGAATCTCAGCCATCTCCCTGTACTGTGGTGCCAGACCCAGCTTTGCTGCAATGTCTTTTTCAGGCAATTTAGAAGATTCGACCATAAGTTGTAGCAACTGATTAGTAATCCTGGTCAGTCTCTGACTTGAATCTTCCACTGGCCCATACACAACTGGATCCTATGCATCTCGTCTTTCAATGCCTGAATATCATTGATTTGGAGAGCATCATTGAACAGTGTCTGCCAAGTCTCCATTCCACAGTCGATTGCTCATACCAATCCTGAAGCTCATCAGTGATTTTGAAGTATGTAAGGCAATCAACTGGTTCTGGATGTTGAGGATACAGTGTTGGAAAGAATCTTGGCAGCTCTGTTTCTCTTGCTCGAACAACATACAAGAGAACTGGAGAATCAGGCACAAATTCTAAGAAATTTAGAAGAGCCTGCTTCTCTTGCTGCATAATCTTTCTAGTGATTCTCACTAGCTGGAACAATGTTCGGAGAGCAGTTGCCTGTGCTCTGACTGACATTCTAGTCTGAGGTCCTTTGCTAGTGGCTATCTGGTCCTCAAGAATGGCTTTGACTCTCTGATCCAAAACACCTATGGTAGTTCGCATTTGTACCAAAACATCCTTGAGTTGTACCCTAACATCCTTCATACATCAGTAAGTTGGTTTGTTGCCCAGCAGAAGTTCTAGTTCCAGGGAAAGGAAGCGACAATCTGCAGTAGACTACCATTGTAAGTGCGGGTTTGTCACTCTCTCATCAGCATTGAGTATCCATTCAGGAACTCGTTCCAACAGCTGGACTGTACTGGGATGCGCAGGTAAACGGAAAGCTTGTTTATCATGGAAAGCTGCTGATTTCCAATGTTCCACCATTTCCCTGGCTCCAACATGTAGCCTTTGAAATCTTTCCAAATCAGACCAGAGATCATCATCCTCTAGATATTGTCTAGTTATGGAGGCCTGTTGATGTCTCAATTGCCTATTCAGGTTAATGAGCTGCAGTGAATGTCGATGATCAACAATTGGTCCCTCATCCTGCACTTTCGTTGTCCCTTTAGCATCTCTGCTGATTTGGGACTAATCAGCTGGCTAATTCCCAGTGTGACTGGGTTGCTGCTCTTCAGTCTGCTAGTTACCCGACTGATGCCCTTCATTTTGTCCTTCCTGTTGGCCCTCATTCTGGCCTAGTTGGTCTGGCTGTGAATGACTGGCCTTCTTTAGTTGCCCCTGCCCGACCAGTTGCAGGTCCTGGAGGTGGAGATGGTGGTGGGGCATCATCATCATCGTTTGTATGCCCTGCTTCTTGATCATCCTCCTCTTGATCAGCTTCATCTTCCTGGTCTTCTTCTTCCTCATCCGAAAAAGTCTGCTACTCAATATAATCTAATATAGCTTGATTCATCAGAGCAGTATTATACTCAGTCACCTTGTCCTGCAAATAACTCTGCATACTTTTCATCAAGGACTTTAAATTCTCTGAATTGAAAACAACATTGCCTGATGGATTTAAAATTTCAGCCAAGCTATTATAGATGTATCTTTCAGTCAGAGAGGCCTTCAGAGCTGTATGGCACATTAACAAGTTTTTGAATTCCGCCCGCTTATCCTGAGCATTGTTTCAACCTGCTCTGCAGCTTTGACTGCTTCATTTCTTTGATTCTTAATGATCATTATTTCAGATTCAACATTAGCTAACTTTTTGTTTAACAACTCATTAGTCCTTTTTGAATGAGCTTCCAGTACCTTGTGTTGTATGTTCTGCTCTTCCCAGGCTTTCTGGAGATTTTCAATTTGATCTTGTGCCTCTGTCAAGTTAGCTTTAAGCTTTTTGACTTCATCTTCTGATCTAGCAGCCTCCATCAGTTGTCCCATACAACTGACAATGGTATTCCAAGAAGACTGTATGAGGACTGAACATCTGTATTTGACTGTGGTTGGATCAGAATCAGTAGGCTCATATATTGTCACTAGAGCCATGTAGGGTAAAGTTGCATAATCAGCTTTGCGTAGCAGAAGATGCCCTTTCAACTGTTTAATCTGCATTTTCTGCAACTTGTCTTGTTTTACCAGTTGCAGAATGTTTTCCGTATTTGGAGTAGGAACTCCACTTGGCAAAGTCAAGGAAGTTGGACCTTTCCGCTTGTCCATTTGGCTCTTGCCTCTGTCCCCTGACTGGTTTGCTATCTTCTCAAAAGTGGCTAGCTTGGCTTGATCCTTTCCAAAACTAGTAGCAATTGCACTTTGTACTACTGACTGGCTAGGCACAGTCTTCTGAGCAAATTGCTGCTCTGTCTAGCTCACTATAGCTTTCTCAGTATTCACTGTCTTGACCTGGCTTCCTATCTGCTTCAAAAACTCACTGCTCTTTGTCAATGTAGTCTTCGGCTTCTTTGAACTGCCAGCCTGTTCTGCAGTTGCTTTCCTTTTTAGGTCTGTTGAAATAGTTTGACTATCCGTTTCTTCGTCGTCTGAGGACAACTCAATGTTCTTCAGCTCAGAAATTGGCTTGTCACTCCAAGCATTCTTTACCTGCTCCTTAACATCTGCAGCAGCAGTAGCCCGATACAGAAATTACCAAACATACCATGCTTTGAAAACATTTTGAAATTTTAGCTTGGCAGTTTGCTGGAGTACATTGTGTGAGAGAATTTGACAAAGATTAATAGGAACATGTGGATCCAATATCTTGGCTAACAGCAGTGGATTGTTTTTAAGGCCTACTGCTTCGGCTTCAAACTTGTAAGCAGTGGAAGCTTCCAGTCCTGCTACTGGAACTCCTTGACCACTTGCCTTGCGCTTACGTTTAGCATCTTCATCCTCCTTCAGAGCTATACTTATCTGCTGTGCAGTTGCCACAGAAGTTTTGGGTGTTGTTGGGCATTCTGAATGCAAAAGCTATGGTTTCTGATGTCACTGACACCTTCCTACCATTTACCATGGCACTGCCATCTTCAGCGTCAAAAGAATCAAGAATTTTCTTGATGATGTCTGCATCAAAATCAATTCTTGTAGCTTGCAACACAACTCGGAGATCCCAGAGTTGTAGCAGAGTCATTGCTTGGTCAGTGAATACATAACGTTGGATTTTATTGTACGGTATAATGGGAAGGCTGACCTTTGCAACAGCAACTATGGCCTGGGTTTACTCAAGAGACTCCTGCATCTTCTCTGAGCATTTCCTTCTACCCATACACTGTGAGGACGATGACGATGAAACAGGTGAAGGAGAAGAAGACTTACTTGTTGTTTCAAAGCCTTTTCCTGGTGTCGCTGGCAAGGCTAGCTACAGTCAACTGTCTCTTCAGAGGTCGAGGTTTGCGGCTGTAACGAAGAAACCTCGGAGCTTGGCGATGGCGAATGGTTAACAGGAAAAAAGTGTCGTGCAGGGGATTTATGAGGAAAAATGCTAACTCTCCTAAGTGTTATACGTGTTCGCTCCATAAAAGCTCCACCACTCGCCGTTCCTAGACTTGTGTGCATCGTTGCTGTCGTGGCAGACATGCATTGGACAAGATTGCGACCCATCCTTGAAATAATTACTACTGGCGTGCCATCTGACCGTTGGGCGCTTAAAAATTGGAAAGTGTGTCCCCACTGATACTGGATTGATTTCCAGTTTGGCTTGACCATACTGGTACTAATTCTAAGGTCAGCCTGATTTGGTTCTTCTGGTACTGGTTTTGAAATTGGAACTGGTTGCACATGAAAAAGTCCAAAAATGTCTGATTCTGATATCTCTTGATCAGCAAGTTCCAGTTCCTTAGTACCTTGTTCTAGCCCAGTTTCTCTGGTCTCTGAATAATAAATCTTGATCTTTGCTCCATTATATACTCTTGGAAAAAAAAATCCAGATAAATCTTTCAGTCTGACTGTGCCATTGGAGAAGACCAAGCCTACCTCAAATGGTCCTGCCTAGGCAATCTTCAGGTTCGGCTTCTTCGGACCCAGTCTAGATTGATATAGAAGCACTAAGTCTCCTTTCTTCAATTCTCAAAATTTAATCCGGTGATCATGCCAGTGCTTCTTTCGTTGTTGAACAATTTCTTGTTCCAACATAGCCCGTTGCCTGAGTTCATCTAATTGCATCAGTTCATCTAGCCGTTTTATAAGATTATGGTTGAAGTCTAAGCCATACTTCACAACCATTCTCAGACTTGGGATCACAAACTCCATAGGAACCACAGATTTAGTGCCATACACCATTCTGAATGGTGTCATTCCAGTAGTTACCTTATAAGCTGTCCTATAAGCCCATACAGCAGTCTGAAGTTTCAAATCCCACTGGTCTGGTTTCTTTTGCACCAGCTTAGTGAGAATAGTCTTTATTGTCTTGTTGCTACTTTCAGCCTGTCCATTGCATCTAGGATAGTAAGGAGTAGATTTCCGATGCTTGACTGAAAGCATATCCAATAAGATTTCCATAGTGTCATTGATAAAATGTGTTCCTTGATCGGTTACAATCTCTACTGGACATCCATATCAGAAGAAAATATTCTCAAATAGAAACCTTGCAGTTGACTTGGCTGTGTTGTCAGGAAGAGCCTTAGCTTCAACCCACTTGGTTACATAACAAGTAGCCATTACTATGTACTTGTTCTTCCTAGGAGTAACCTTCTTAAAAGGTCCCATAAAATCTAGTCCCCATTTCATGAATACTCCCAGTGGTTGGACTGGCCTCAAGGGAGTCATATCTGCAGCTGTTGGTCAACCCATCATTTGGCATATATCACAAGTTTTACAAAAACTTCTGACATCAGCAATCATTGTTTGCCACCACAGACCAGCTTGCAGAATCTTCTTGTAGGTTACTTCGTTGAAAAAGTGTCCACCAGATTCACCATTGTGCGCTTCTGTAATTACTTTCATTCTTCCTTCCATAGGGACACATCGTCGAAGTATACCATCAATACCCAGTCGATAAAGTAACCCTCCTATGATAGTAAATTTCAGGCTTTTTATGATCAGATATTTCTTCTGATTCTTCTTACAATCCTTTGGAAAGGCACCTTGGGAAAGAAATTGATAAATATCATACCATTCAAGATCCACTGATTCTTCTGTCTCTAACTGAAATAAATCAGCATCCACTGGTTCATCTCTCAAGGGTGATTCTGAATATCCTTCCGTACTTCTTGAAAGAAAATCATCTCCACAATGGTTTCGGCCAGGCTTATGGAAAATTCTGAATTCAAATTCCATTAGGAACATCATCCATCTTATCAGCCTGCCTTGAATAATGACTTTATTAATCAGAAACAGAAGAGCTTGATGGTCCACATAAAAATGGAACATCTTCCCTAACAAGTAATGCCTGAACTTTGTAGCGCTGAAAACCATGCCAAGGGCTTCTCTCTCAGTAGTTGTATAGCCTTGTTCAGCCTGACTAAATCTACGACTGGCAAAATAAACTGGATAATCAGTTCTTCCGTCTGGCTGAGGTAATATTTCCCCCATTGCCAATCCCGAAGCATCAACATGTATGTGGAAAATAATATCCTAGTTTTTGGCTGCCTAAGGACTGGTTTACTAGTAATGAATTTTTTCAGATTCTGGAAGATTTCCTTGCATTCAGCAGTCCAGTTGAACTTAGTGGTCTTCTTTGTAAGATCATATAGTGGTACTACTTGAGAAGCAAACTTATGAACAAATCTTCTATAAAAATTCACATAACCCAAGAAAGAGCTCAAATCTGAAGCAATTTTTGGTGTTTAGCTTGCTGAACACACTAAATTTTGTCATTGGCCATCTCTATTCCATTTCGGGAAACCACATGTCCCAGTAGCTGTCCCTTCTAGACTAGAAAAACAGATTTGAATGGATTCAAACAAAATCCTTTTCTCTTGACAGCGTTTGAAAACCATTTCTAGGAATAGAAGGTGTTGTTCCTTATCTGAATAGACAGTGAAGTCATCCATGAAAATGGCGAGGAACCGATGAAGGAATTCATTAAACATCTCCATCATACACCACTGAAAGGTAGCTGGTGCATTGCACAGGCCAAAAGGCATCATCAGATACATGAAATCTCCCCACTCTATGATGAAAGTGGTCTTAGCACTATCTTCAGGAGCGATCTATAACTGGTTATAGCCGCTATAACCATTCATGAAGCTATACATTTCATATCCTGCGATCTCATCAAGCAATGTATCAGTAAAAGGCAAGGGAAATGGATCCTTAATAGTTTGGGCGGTTAGTTTCCTATAGTCGACACAAACTCTCAATTTTCCATTCTTCTTGGGGACGACCACTATGGGAAATAGCCAATCACTGCTTGCCACTTCTGTAATGAACCCAGTCTTGAGAAGATTATCAATCTCCTCCTTGACCTTCTTTGCATAGTTGGGGCTCATCTGGTATCTTTGCAGTCGTACTGGCCTAGCATCAGGTTTCAGTGGTATTCGGTGCTGACATACTTCAGGATCTACTCCGTTCATATCTGTATGTTCCCAGTCAAGCACATCTTTATAGTTCTAGAACATTTTCAGTGCCTTTTCCTTCATTTTCGGATTGATTTGCTTGTTGACCTTGATCATTCTAGGATTATCCTCTGATCCTAGGTTCCACTCTTCCACTTCCTGGTCGTCTGGAACAACCAGTTTGTCCCGCCTCCTTTTTGTTTGGTCGATTCTTCAATGTAATCCCAGGATGGTCCATTCATTTTTGAATCAGTATTCTGATCCACGGGGTACTCTTCAGAACATATTGGTCCTCTACTGTACCAGTATCAGGTGGTTCCACCATCCTTCCAATTAGCTGAATTGTTCTTTCCCTTGTATTGACTTCAGTAAACTGATCAGGGAATTGTCTCTTGTGCTTGTCACCCTGCTCTTTGTTCAGCAAGACTGCATTCAAGTCAATTTTTTCCAAAGGGAATATGTTCATAGCTGCTAGCATTCGCTCGATCTTCTTGGCTCTGTACTTCTGACATAGCTCCTTTGACCTCAGTTCCTTTTTCCATCTCCTGGTATTGTTGGTCTGGATTTGGATTCTTCCACTGGTCCCTTCTATGGTCAATGTTTTGTTTGCATAGTCATGAACAACATGTGTTGTTCTCAACCATGGGTGCCCTAGTAGCATCCCATAAGCTCCTTGCACATCCAAGACTAGGAAACTGATTTTGAATTTCTCCCTCCCAACTCTTATTTGCATGTTTTCAATCATACCCGTCACATGTACGACTCTCTGATCTGCCATTCGTACTTTGAATGGTGCTGGTTTCATATTAGTGATACCCATTCTTTGCTGAAGATGGGCTCCCATTATGTTGACTCCTGCCCCTCCATCCAGGATAACACTTGAGAGAGGTTCCCACTGCTTCGTGACCTTGTACGGAATAAGTGGAACTTCAAAATCTCGGACGGCCGTCAGGTCCACTGTTCTGGCATCTGCCTTATCTTTCCTGCGTTGTCTGATAAAGTTGGCCACCTCACGCAAGGTTTTTCTTATATCCTCCAGCTCTACAGCCAACTTTTGAATTCTATCACAAATTTTCACATGAATTTCTTCTCTCTCTTGGTCAGACTGATTGTCAGAGCTTGAAGAACTGGTATCTTCACACTTCCATTCTTCTTTTGCAGTGCTTCCACTCTTTCCATCCACTCCCATTTCATCAGCTAGTCCATGTACCATAGCCAGCATCGTCTCAGTTATGGCCGGTACTGACTGATCTTTATCAGTCGATTGGGATGGTATCCTCTGAATGACTCTAGCTGCGGAACTCTCTGGCTGCTCTGGCAGCTTCTTGGCTAAATCCTCCATGATTTTAGCCGCTAGTTCCCTCTGCTCTTGCCACTCATCTAACACCTTCTCTTTACCTTTGGCCTTCCAAACTTCTCTTTGTTGAGCCCACTTGCTCCTGCTAGGATTGACTGGTGCTTCTGAAGTGTCTGGGATTTCTTCAATGCCTACCCCCTTGCTCCTAGTAACTGCCCTGACTGGGACTAGCTCTCGTGCCTTAGCCTCAGTAGTAGTCGTTGCAGGTGCATCTGGGCATTGGGTTGCAAAATGACCATACTTCCCACAAGTATAGCAATTCATGCTCCTATTCTGGAATTTGCCTCTTGCTCTACCTTTGCCCATTCCTGGTTGGAATCGGCCACGTCCCTGACCAGTACCACTGGTACCTAGTCTCTCCTCTTGAGCTAATTTGACTCGTTCTACCTTCACTAGTTCAGTGTACGCAACCACTAACAGATCTTTTCCTTTCTTAAAATGGTGAATTTTGATGCCACAATTATTCCATAGGTGACCAAAAGCCTTGCAGTAGGTACATTGTGGACATTCAGTGGAGATATGGTCCTTGGATTTGCATCATGAACACCAAGTCTCCATCTTTCGAACTTGCTGTCTTGTGTGGCTAATTTCGGCAATCTGCATAGCCATCTCTTCAATTTTCTTGGTCCTTGATCCCTTCTTTGATTTCTCCTTTGCTCTTCCATTAGAGCTACTAGACATCTCAATGGAATCAGAACTTTCAGTAGCAGAGCTATTGCTACTGGTCCTTCCCTTCTTGTGGCTCTTTTGCTTCTTAGCCTACTATTCCAACTTTAATGCCCTTTGGACCAGATCATTGAATTTCTTGGTAGGGGTTGGTACCTCTTGTTCCATAAGCTTTTTGCTTCTGAACCCATTCAGGAACCATGCCCTCAATCTCTTCTCAGATGGCGATTCTTGCAACTGCCTGGTTAGCTCCTTCATCTTTTCCACATAACTGCGGACTGACAAATTTCTCTGTTTGATCTTATCTAATTCACAGAGAATATCTTCGTCCCCTCTATTGTCGGAATATTCCAACCTGAAGGCTTTGAGCAATTTGTTATATGATCTAAGCTGGCAGGCAGGGTAATGGTAATACCATTTCCTCACTGCCTCCTTCAAGGTTTGTGGAAAATATTCCCCCCAATCATCTTTATCAATATTTTTCAATTCAGCATACTACTCGAAATCTTGTATGTGAACGTCTGGATCATCCTTCTTCCCTCCCTTGAATATTGGAAAAGAAATCTTCAGGGAAGCTGTGTAATCATTCCGATTACTACTGATCCTACCACTTCTCTTCTTGGATTCAGAATGACTCTTGGGAGTCGTCTTGCAATTGTCAGTGTCAGCATCCCAATCAATCTCTATCTCTGTCTCAGTGTCAGTGTCTTCTCTGGTTTGTCTGCTAGAAGTACGGTGACTTCCTTTACCTCCCTTGGTATCCTCATTTCTCTGTCGGGACCGAGAACTCTTGGAACTCTTTGCCTTCCGTGCTTCCCATTTTGCCCATCGGCGTCGAGAATGACTGGAGTGTTGTGAGTCCTGCGCCTCATCAGCCTCACTATGCTCCTCTTGAGCCTCAGTGTCAGTCATCTTCTCTTGCTTGGGGTCAGACTCTCTTTCTGACTCCTCAGGAATGGGGTCAACACGAATGGTGGATTTCCGGCCACGACTGGATTTTGGTGCCATTGCTGAAAACTTTGAACTGGGAGAAGAGTCTTTCAGTCAACGAGCTTCAGCTCGAGCCACCGTGATCGCCAAAATGGAATTGGAGCTGATCTCTTGAGACAGCTAATTCCAGTGTTGGAAGATTTCAGCTACTAGTGTAGGGAGATTTCAGACAGTAGACTGGACAGGAATCCGAAACTAGACTGGAATGTGGATAATATCCTCAATTGTTGTCATGTTCTCTGAACTCTCTCTCTCTTGCAAAAGTATTGTTCATGCCAAGTTAACTAAGTACAATGTTTATGTTGCTACCATCAATTAAGTTCACCCGTTATGATAAAAAAGTAATCTCACAAAAGTGCTTTATCTAGTTTCCTAATTCCGCTACTCTCAAAGTTCATAGGCCATTTCCATTACACACACACACACACACACACAACATATACCTAGGTCATGTGGTCAAGTACTCTGCTACTGTTGTGCACTAAGACATAGAGCACACTCCCACATGACCCCCTCTATCTCTCTCTCTCTCTCTCTCTCTCTCTCTCTCTCTCTCTCTCTCTCTCTCTCTCTCTCTCTCTCCCCCCTCTGGCAAGATTCCAAAATTTTTGAAAAATTCCCCTGTCTGATTTTGATTTGAAGCTGAAAAATCCACTGTCCGCTTCTGATGTTGGGGATTGGACTTGACCAATGACAGAATGGCCATACAAATATTGCGAGAGGCAACTGAAAAGGCCAAGGTGGATCTCTCATCATCAACACAGACGAATATCAACCTTCCACCTGAGAAGGAAAAGGTCTGTATAGAGCTCTCATCGTCTACACAAACTGATATCAACCTTCCAGTTGAGAAAGAAAAGTTGCCATTGAATTCTGAGATGGAACTATCCAGTATCCTTCCATTGAACCATCTTCCATTAACCCTTTGGCGTGGATGGCGTCTAAGAAGTCCTAGTGTCAACATTCTCCTTCTGAATGAGTCGGTAAATGGCCTCCTGCTCAAGCTGATCCCGCATTTCTGTGGTCATCTCTACATCATAAGGCGTAAGGGAATGATAGGTTTTAGTGTCAAGATCATAGAGTGTGCGTCTACCTTTGGTGATCCTGGTTCTGGCCAGCTTGTGACAATGCGAAGCAGTATGGATCCACCCTTCTGGAAGAGGCTAATTGGTTTTGACCTAAGCTTCAAAAATAATCTCAACCATCTCTCTATATTGTGGTGCTAGGCCTGCCTTAGCTGCAATATCCTTTTTAGGAAATTTAGAGGATTCAACAGTAAGTTGCAGCTGATTAGTGATCTTGGTCAGGTCCCTGATCTGAATCTTCCACTGACCCATACATATCCGGATCCTCTGCATCTCTTCTTTCATCTCGTGAATATCATTGAGTTGGAGAGAATCAATGAACAGTGTTTGCCAAGTTTTCCATTCTACAGTCGATGGCTCATACCAATCCTAGAGCTCATCAATAACCTTGAAGTATGTAAGGCGATCGACTGGTTCTGGATGTTGAGGATAAAGTGCTGGGAAAAATATTGGCAGTTGCGTCTCTCTTGCTGGGAAGGCATACAAGAGAATTGGAGAATCAAGCACGAATTCTAAAAATTTGAGAACTACTTGGTTCTCTTGCTGCATCATCTTTCTAGTGATTCTCACTAGCTGAAACAGTTTGCGGAGAGCAGTTGCCTGTTCTCCGATTGACATTCTAGTGTGAGGTCCTTTACTAGTGGCTATCTGATCCTCAAGAATGGCCCTTACTCTTTGATCCAAGACTCCTCTTGCAATTTGCATCTGCATCAAAAACTCTTTCAACAATATAGCTTGGTCTAGTATATTTTGTAGTAAGCAATTAACTTCCAATTTTTCAATAAAAGCTCGGGCATTCTCATTAGGCAATCCATGAAATTGTGGGAACTTGTCCGCCGTGTTTGATTGCCACAAAACACTTACATGTGACGTCAAAAGATCAAGGGATGTCGATCGATCGCTGTAGTCCCTAATCCGCCTGACACTGGGTAACCCGATCCCCTAGTACTTGGCTTCACAAAACCTCACGACCCTCTAAAGGCTGCAATCCAATTATACAACCACCTCAAGTGTTGTCCACAATTTTCCCATACATAGGCGGTTGTCCATAAGGACCCACATCCCCTTTACATTCTCTACCTTAGAATAGACATATTTCAAAAGAACTGGAGCACGAGAGAACTTTCTCCTCTGTGGGGGCACCAAACAATGTTAGCGTGAAAACCACAAGAAAAATGAGTGCCTCTTGATAACTGGAAATGACAAGCCATATGGGGTGGCCTCTACACCACACATAGCCTGAACATCCCCAAGCATTATCTCAAGGTAGGAATAATCCTATAGCTAGAGAGGGGGCACCACCAAGCATAGGTGCAGCTAGGACGCAGACATACATGACCTAGGGTAACAAAAGTGAGATGCCCTCTAGATAACCAACATGAAATGGTGATACAGCAAACGTACACATGTAGAAAATTCCTAGTCAACAGTCAGGAGTGTGTGTACGAGAGAGGTATGTGACAAGGTCGGAATGGATCATACTGACTGACTGGAGAGCCCGCACGTGATGGAGCACAAGCAGAGTGATAAAAAGGAGATGAAACATCCCGCAAATGTGGGAAAACAAAGCTAAGAAGAACAGAGAATGGACCCAAAGATCAAGAAAGCATTGCATAGGTTTATTGGTGATAATGATACTTAAAAATGGTGGTCTTGACTAATACAAACCTAGCTCTTGGCACTAGGGATGCACGATGGAATGCGAGCACCATATGGTGCATAGCGAAGTTTGGAGTTAGTGGGATGTTAACACATTAGCGGGAGGTTAGTTAAGGGAAAACATCAAGACGATGCATCCACCAACGATGTCAATCACCAGCATCGAGGGCGGACCGAGGTAGCATGGTGTCAATGCATTCAATCCTAGTATGCTCATGTTGCCTTGCAGGGAGTAATGACTGCCTTATGTGCATGGAGTGGTCATGACTAGTAGCTCAACCATGGTGTGGTGGAGAATGGGAAAATGGTGATGTTGCCAATGCTAAAATGCCCATGCTTGCAACAAAACATAATGCCATGAGCTCCCTAGCTTTGGAGTTGCATTATGTGCTTAGTGGTGCTTAAAATGTAGAGTGCATGGAGCTAGTGTGTTCCTCCTTCACTTGTCACTCCCCCTTTGTGCTTAGCGGAAGCCTCTTTATATAGGCTTGAGAGGTGGTCCTTACCTAATGCTCCTTGAAAATATCCATTGGTCGCTGTAGAGAGTCTAGATGCCTCTCTAGTAAGAGAGATAAAAAGGGGGAGAAGGTAAAGGTAGAGAGAGAGGAGGTAAGAGTGGGGTGGGGGAGAGGTTTTTTTTTACAATTCACTAGCCATTGGCTAGGTTATTAGGGAAGAGTGGAGTTCGGGGCATTTACAAGGGTTTTGTTGATGGTTTGGTGGCCGGTGTGAGGTTTAATGCTGCTAGAATTGGTACTTTGTTGCATGAAGCCGAAATGCTACATGTCACTTTCTTTCGCTGCCGGTTGGGGCGTGCCTTTGGCGTCTTTCCTTGAGTTGGTGGTGGCATCGCGCGCTTTTGGTGTTCTTCTTCTTTGTTGATGATGTCCATTCTTTAGTTTTTTTAATTTTTCGTGGGTGTGTGTATATGCGTGCTTATACTGTGTGTATGGGTGAGTTTGTGTAGGCATGCTCATGTATGTATGGGTTTATGTGTTGTGTGTGCGTGCATATATGTATGGGTGTGTATGTATGTGGGGGGTTATGTGTGTGTAAACGAAAGTGCGTGCATGGGAACGGGAGAGAGGTTGCGGACATGGTCTCGACTTCCTCCTTCTTCTCCTTGGCACCCGGCCTATGTATATCCACTAAGTCTGGCGTGTTGGTTGACTCTCCCATTTCAAATCAATTACCCTTAGGCCTGGCACTCAAGATTTGATGGAGATGTGGAGTTCGTCTAGTTGTGCTTGGAGCTCTTCTTCTTTTGTAGTCCAGTAAACGAACCCTGCTAACCATTCATCTATCCACAAAAGCTTAGGGGTTTCAGTCTTGTAAACTCTAGGGTTTCATGAAAGGATCCTCAGTGGGGGCACCAGCAAAATGATATCCGGAAATGACAAGCCATATGGGGTGGCCTCTACACCACACATAGCATGAACATCCCCAAGCATCATCTCAAGGTACGAGTAATCCTATGACTAGAGAGGGGGCACCACCTAGCATAAGTGCGGCTAGTACGCAGACATACATGACCTAGGGTAGAAAAAGTGAGATGCCCTCTAGATAACCAACATGAAATGGTGATACAACAAACATCCACATGTAGAAAATGCCTAGTCAATAGTCAGGAGTGTGTGTACGAGAGAGGTATGTGACAAGGTCAGAATGGAGCATACTAACTGACTGGAGAGGCCGCACGTGATGGAGCACAAGTAGAGTGATATACAAGAGATGAAACATCCCATGAAGGTGGGAAAACAAAGCTAAGGAGAACAGAGAATGGACCCAAAGATCAAGACAGCATTGCACACTTTTATTTGTGATTATGATACTTACAAACAGTGGTCTTGACTGTTACAAACCTGGCTCTTGTCACTAGGGATGCATGATGGAATGCGAGCGCCATATGGTGCATGGCGAAGTTTGGAGTTAGCAAGAGGTTAACACATTAGTGGGAGGTTAGTTGAGGGAAAACATCAAGATGATGCATCCACCAAGGATGTCAATCACCAGCATCGAGGGCGGCCCGGGGTAGCATGGTGTCGATGCATTCAATCCTAGCGTGCTCATGTTGCCTTGTAGGGGAGTAATGACTACCTTATGTGCATGGAGTGGTCGTGACTAGTAGCGCAACCATGGTGTGGTGGAGAATGGGAAAATGGTGATGCTGCCAATGCTAAAATGCCCATGCTTGCAACAAACATGATGCCATGAGCTCCCTAGCTTTGGAGGTGCATTATGTCCTTAAAGGTGCTTAAAATGTAGAGTGCATGGAGCTAGTGTGTTCCTCCTTCCCTTGTCCCTCCCCGTTTGTGCTTAGTGAAAGCCTCTTTATATAGGCTTGAGAGGTGGTCCTTACCTAATAGTCCCTGCAAATATCCACTGGTCGTTGTAGAGAGTCTAGATGCCTCTCTAATAAGAGAGATAGAGAGGGAGAGAAGGTAGAGGTAGAGAGAGAGAGAAGGTAAAAGTGGGGTGGGGTAGAGGTTTTTTTAACAATCCACTAGCCACTGGCTAGGTTATTAGGGAAGATTGGAGTTCGGGGCATTTACAAGGGTTTTGTTGATGGTTCGGGTGGCCGGGGTGAGGTTTAATGCTGCGAGAATTGGTACTTTGTTGCGTGAAGCCGAAATGCTACGTGTCACTTCCGTTCGGTGCCGGTTGGGGCGCGCTTTTGGAATCTTTCCTTGAGTTGGTGGTGGCATTGCGTTGAGAGGGGGAATGGGGAACACACTCGACACACAAACAATTGCCCCTATATAGCTCACGGTATTCATAGCACCCATGTCCTCTCGAAAACACCTTCAAAAAGACCAACTCACACTAGCAGGGCCTCGCCTGCACTTCGCCCAACGCACACACGCCCTGTAGAACCGCGAGACAACGATCACACCAATCTTGCCCGCTTCCAGCTCTTCCAAATCTCGACACCTCTCTCTCTTTATCTCTCACACACAGAGGGAGCCCGGGGGACGCACACACTCACACACACCGGCGCCACACACCTTGGAGACGAGCAAAGAAGAAAGGGGGGAAGGGGGGAAAGAGGACACCAAAATCTGGCAATGGCAGTTTCTCCTTCAAAGGAAAGCACCCTGTACAAACTCCATAAACCGTACTCTAAGCACCACCATGGCCATCACCAATCCATGTCGAGGGGCACACACATCCCTCGAAACTCGACTACGTCGGCACACACTTCGACGAGAAAATTCATCACTCGCTTCGCATCAACGACAACTTCGCATCTTGATAGCCCTCGCTACGTGCCTTCTCCGCAAGGCGCTTCACCTCTTTGAGCCGCTTTACAGATAGCGTGTGTTGCCTTCGATCGCTGAATGCGAGCGCACGAAACCACCTTCTTTCTCCAATTCTCTTTCTCCTCCCTCCTCAGCAAGAAGAAAAAAACTCTCCCCCACTCGAAAAATGTCGCCCCTCTCTTTTTCCCTCTTTCTCTTCTTTTCTTTTTCTGGCCAAGAAAAAAGTGTTTCTTTTCGTTTTGAGTAATAGCGCGTGCGCTACTGCTCCAAGCCTTTCTTTCCTTTTTCTTAAAATCCATCGTAGCCTTTGGAGGCTTCATTAGACTTTTAACAAAAACTCCACTTCAACCTTTCTTTTTGCACTTATAGCTCAAGGGATTCTTTTGCACTCTTTTCACATGGTGCTGGTGCTTCACATGCTCGGGCTCGCCCATAAGCTCTTCGATCATGCCAAATGGGAGATCCACCTATTGGCTCCGCATCATGACACCTCGATAGCCTCAAACGGCGTGTCCCAAGCATCGGAAAAAGCATCCGATCATCCATGTTCCCTACGAACTTCCGACCTCGGCCAAGCATACCTCCATGCTCTGGACTCCAATTCAGGTGCCGTCGACTCCGACTAGCATCACATGCTGCATACTATCCATCAGAGACCTGGCAAGCTCGAAAAAACACCTAATGGCACGTTTCCCAATGCGGCCCCCAACCGCCTCAAAACTGGCCCCTCAAAACTTGATTGTCCATAACTTTCCATCCAGAAGCCCAATTCTCGATCCGAAAAGACCGGCGCACTCCACAACTCGAGGACTTCCCGTGTATCATTTCACACCCGCCTTGACCAACCACCTGTGCCTGCCCAATCCGGCGAGGATCTGCAAAGCATCCCACTTCCACTTGCCATATCTTGCACATCCGGGCTTCGTTTGATGAGCCGTCTGGATGGGCTTCTAGAGCATCTCGAACACTATACTGTAGGGCACATTCCCACACTTTGGACACCTTGACCTGTCATCTCAATTATCCCAATTTGGAGGCCCCCTCGGCCTCAAAAACACTTCAAGCATACATTTTTGCTGCCACTCTCCTGCCCAGGGCCTTCATACCTGCTTTAGCCCTTTGCCATGCCCCTGCTAGCACCCTTTGCACTTCATGGCACACTTCCTAGCACGGACCAACTTTGGTTGCACCATCATTTCCCAACCCCTTGTTGAACATTTATGTTCAACCATAAACAGGCTTATTGCACTAACAAAACTACCGCACCAAAACAAACTCTGTGCACACCACAAAACAACCTAACATATGTACAAAACCTTGCATCTAGTATCCGCTACCTTTGTTCATGCGGGTTGCCCAACCCCCTGCTTTACCTGTCATCAACCGCTTGGGTCAAACACCATGTACTAGTCTCTTCCGTCCACCTATAACACCCTTGCATAGTGCCATACCACGGCATATAGCCAATCATACCCAAACTGCCAACAACATACTTCTATTATTCCATGCACCCCATGGCATACTGCCCACTTGCAACAAAGCACCTCCAAGAACACCAAATAGAGCACCATCGTGCTCACCATCCAAAGACATACCTACACCATCGCTTGCACCGAACAGACCTGACCTACCTAACATACCTGACATACCTAACATACCTAACCCGCCCTCCCAACCATGTAAAGCTAGATCCTCATCTAGCAAATTCTGTACCTGCTCAATAGCATACTGCACAGCTGCGCTTATCAGCATACCCTTCAACCACCACTCACAAATCCCTTTAGAAATCTCGGACACAATCTGGGAATCCGTATTCTCTGCCACCATAGAGTGCACTTGCTACATAGGAAGCACATCTATCTTTGGCTCCACACTTGCCTTTACACCTGCCATGTACTCAACTCAAACATCATCAAGATCTCCCTCATCAATCGGCTCTTCAAGGTTGATAGGCACCACTTGCTTGTCCACTTCCATCACCTGCTCTTCAAGCATCTCTTCTACTACTACATTATGCTCCATCAAGGAAGACAGAAACTCATTCTCTATCGCATTATCCTCATCTTGATCTTCATCCATAAGCAAGGCCACCTCGTCATTCTTGGCAAAACCCTGTACCTGATGTTCCAGCACAGTGTCGTGCCATGGCATGTTCATAATATGAAAGTAAATATCTACCTCACTCTTAACGTTTATGATGTGTGGGACCAAATGCTATAATGTACATAGTGTGATATATGCGAAAATGAATGCCACGGTTGCAACCGTGTACATACCTTGCCAGGCAGACAAGGCCCTACATGTGGCACCATGGAATGCTTTTTCATAGTAATATGTGCTTAATTTGCTTTAGGAATGTACAAATGTCAAGTGTTTCGAAGTGGCATGCTTGTTTTGCCTTGAAGTTCAATGCGGGCAATCTAAGCCAAAAAATAGCAGGTTTCGTGCGCTGGCGTGAAAGACGTGTCCAAAGTGCTTACCAAGTGGTAAAATGAGGTTCATCATGAAATTTGAGCCCAATGGGATTTTTCCACAATTTTAGGGATTTTTCCCAACTTGTTTAGGCTTTTTACGGACAAAAAGTGATATTTTTGGACTAAAACTGGCTAAAAATGGCCTAAAAATAGGCTTAAAAATGCTCAAAATAGCTCAAAATGCCACATCAACGATGCTGGAGTTGTTTCTCAAGTTGTGTGGGAATTTTTAGAGCCAAGAATGAGCTCATTTGGGTACATGAGCAAGGAGATGCAGCCATTCCTTTACAGGGTGCTAGTGCAGTCCCGTGCTGCTTCCACTACATGGTTGAGGCTGTGAGGCCTCCAATTAGGGTTTCCCCTCTTCAAATAACTACTTGGGATTCTCCAATGAAGGACTGAAGCTTCCATGAAATGGTCACGATGAAGAATCGAATCGTAAATTCAGGGTTTTTAATAGGTCGAATGAGCACTGCATCTGTTCAATTGGGAGCGAGGCTACACCTAATCTTCACAAACACAAGAGTTTTGAGTTAGTATTGGTTCTTTTTCAAATTGGAGCTTTCATGGCTGGATTTTTGTTCTTTTTTAGTGTGTTTTTGGCTTCAAATCGTCTACACCTTGCTTGATTTTGCAACGAATCCTCACAGTCAGAGGCCCGACGCTTTCTTAGTCGCACTGCGCACTTCTCGACACATTTTTGGTGAACCCGACGCGAAGTAGGCTAGGGTGAGGGTTCAAAATCTTCATTGAAGGTCTCAAAATTAGAAAGGTTTAAAGCTATGGAGAAACAAGAGCAACAAGGGGTTCGGTTTGATCCAGTCACAATGCAAATGTTTCAAGCTTTTGCAGTGTTTATGCAGCAGCAACAAGCTGCAGAAAGGAGGGAGCTCTCCTCAACCAAGGCGCTTCAATCTGTGGTGAAGAAATTGGACCAATTTAACTGTGAAGATGTAACAAAGTATCTTTGTGGATATGTAAAGGAGATGGAGCTTCATCGAGTGCCCGAAGCAGAGATGGTGCAAAGTTTTAAACTTGCTGTGATTCCCAAGATTAGAGAGCATGTAAGGGGAATTAGAAATGAGCATGGGGCAACTTGGGAAGCATTCAAAAGAGGGGCTCTTGCCTACCAAACTGCTAAGGGAATTCGAACGCCGTTATGATCAATTTTCAAGAATTGAAAAGGCTACCCTAAACTCGGAGAAAACAGAGCTCTTTTTGCAAGCCGCAGGTAAAGAGATTCAAGAGAAGTTAGAGCTACTATTTGAGGATAAGGATGCGGAACAGGGTTTGAAGACTGATTGGAATGATGTTGAAGACGCCATTTCACTGCTAGCTAAGTGACAATGACGAAGAGACAAGATGATAGTCAACCCTACACAATCCCCAAGTGTTTCCGAGAGTCCTATAAAGCCTGATTGTGGTTCCAAAGAGTGACAAAACCATCCTAGAGGATATTGTCAAAGGAATGCAAGAGCTCAAGTTAAAGCTTACAAGGCTAGAAGAAAAGGGGCAACCATCAGGTCAATCTACAGGGCAACGACCGCAAACCACAGAAGGCTTTGTCAATAGATGCATATGGTGTGATAGTACTGACCATGGAAGGAGGGATTGTGAAAGTTTTAAAGACACTTTGACAAAGGAGCTCGTTTTCTTTAAAGATGGAAAATTTCACTTAAGTGAAACAGGTACGCTCTTGGGAACAAACTTTGGCAAAGGCGGGATGAAGAAGCTAGTTGAGGACATGGCTACTAGCCATGCCATCTCAATGGTTGAGGCAGCCGCCTATGGGTTGAAGGTGGATCCTATTTTAAAAAAAGGATCATTCAAGGTTGGAGAAGATGAGTCTAATGATATTGGAGAGCTATGGCCATGCGCTATAGAGTCTGCTATGAAGGGTAAAATGACTACAGAGGTTTTACATGAAGCTGGAGATTACATTCGCCTTGAAACAGGTTGGAATGACCCTATGGACTCTTTGTCAGTGCATGCATATATTGCCAAATGTCAAGCAAATGAGGCCATTGTTGAAGAGAAACGTAGGCGCGAGAATGGGGATGAAGGGCCTTCAAAGCGGGCAACGAGGAGTGGAGGTAGAAATGACACAGTGCCTCCTAGATCACGTTCCCCGCAACAAATTCCTATCCCCGAAGTGCCTATGCAAGAAGCCTCTAAAGACAAGAAGAAGGATGCAACAAAATCCAAAGCAAAGGGTCCAGCCTACAAACTCCAATCTGATATAGAGGCAACAACGGATCTCAAAAAGGTTTTGGAAGAGAGGATTCTAAACAGTAAGGTGAAATTTACCTTGGGTGAGGTCCTTGGTATAGCAAAGCAGGAATTCCACGAAGAAATAATTGATATCATAAAGAGGAAGCGGTAGTCTCTTACTGAATCTATCCATGTACAGGGTGAAGAAGAGACTTTAAATACACAGGGTGTACAGGTCTATGGCAAACAAGGTGATGAAAGTATTATTGGATGCTACAAGTCCAGGGGAGGAGTAAAACACGTTCGCTTCTTGGATGATGAAGATGAAGTGGAGACCACTCACAAGAGCTACTACTTGAAGATTCACTGGGCAAGAGCAACTACTGAGACCCTAGTAAAAGTGGGAGGCTTGGAAGAGCCATACATTGCGTTGATAGATCATGGATTAGAAATTAACCTCATGTCAAAGAGTCTTTATCAGAAAGGAAAATGGCCAATTGATATAAATCATGGATGGATGATTCGTGCAGCAAAAAACTCATCAGGGGAGCTGTACGGAGCTTGTCCAAATGTTAAGGTGACTATAGGGGATGTGAAAGATGACCATAATTTCTTTGTGCAGGACATGTCTACATACCCTCTTATCCTTGGGCAGCCGTACATCACTGCTACTTGCATGAAAACCAAGGTGATGGATGATGGTTCAGCTTATGCAAGGATTAGGAACAGGGATGGAAAGCGTGAATTACAGCTCCTTACTGTTTGTGTAGACCATGAAAGGAACTGTGAAAGTCTTAGAGAGCAACCCTTGCCAAAGACAAACAAAGAGTTCAAGGACTACAGGGATATGATGGGTTTTGGCCATGTACCATTGTAGAGCGGGATTGCAGTGGTACAAGAAGAGAAAGGTTCTCGCATGATGTATATGCAAAGGAAACATTTTCTACACGTTTTGTAGGATTATCAAACTATGGATCTATTGCTTTTACAGAGTGTGAGGACTTAAAGCGGGGTGGACGAAAACATGTAAATAGTGTACAAAGAGGTTTGAAGATGGATGGTTTGCTAGAAGATGATGAATGCATTACAGGTCTGTTTGATGAGTGTTCGTTTGTGGATACTATGCAAGATTTGGAGTCTTTAATGGATTGCAATTTTCATATGCGAAGTGAGGTTGTGAAAGTATGCTCAATAGAAATGTCATTGAGGATTTCAAAAATGCTCAAGGTGTTGATGTACGAGTGGAGACTAAGTATAAGTCCGTGGCAAAGAAAGTGAAACCAGTGGCATTACCTCTACCAAAAGATTGCACGAATAAGATGGAGCAAGATGCTTTGCAACCTAGCCTTTGTAACCCAAGCAAGATTGGACACAAGTTCACAAAGGATTCTTTGAAAGAGTTAAAGGTTGGTTGCGAGGACAGTTTGAGAAAAGCTGAAAAGATATGCTTTGAAGGCATGCTTGCCAAACACGGAAAAGCTTTTGCATTTGAGCCTTATTAGATAGGGTGTGTTGATCCATCCATTGTTTCTCCTATGGTGATCTTCACTATCCCTCATGTACCTTGGAACTTGAGACCTATTCCTGTTCAAAGGCTCATTTGTCAAAACTCATTGAGTTGCTTAATGAAAAGATCAACATGGGTATCTTGGAGCCTTCTTGTGCTCCGTATTCAAACAGGTGGTTCACAGTTCCGAAGAAAAATGGTTCTTTACGCTTTATTCAGGATATGCAGCCTGTAAATAAGGTGACAATTAGAAATGTGGATATAGGGCCAATTGTCGATGAGTTTGCAGAAGCATTTGCAGGAAGGGCAATATATTCTTTGGGAGATTTGTACTCAGGGTATGATCAGTTCCAACTAGCAATGGAAAGCAGGGACCTGACTACCATGAGGACACCCTTGGGTTTAGTAAGGATGTGCACCTTACCTCAGGGGGGAACTAATTCAGTTGCACATATGATGAATGGTATGAACAAAGTCCTATGTGACTTCATACCTCAAACTACAATGTCTTTCCTTGATGATGTGCCAATCAAAGATTGTGATGTAAGTGATAAAGATGTGGCTCTAGACTCGAGGGGGTGCCGAAACTATGTGGCAACCCATATCAATGATTGTGATAATATCTTGTCAAGGTTGGAAGAGGTGAACCTTACCTTGTCTGGCCAAAAGTCAGTGTTTCGTGTGAATGAAGTTCTTATTGTGGGACATATGTCCGGGCCATATGGTAGAAGGCCTTGTCCTGCAAAGATTGATGTAATCCAGAGAATGAAAGAGAAATGTATAAATGTCACTGAGGTTTGAAGGTTCTTGGGTGCATGCGTGTTTTATGTTATCTGGATTCCGCATTATGAACATGTAGCAGACTCTTTGTATCAACTTTTGAGAAAGAACAAAACGTTTCAATGGGAAGAAATGCATACCCATGCCATGAGGAAATTAAAGAAGTTGTTGCTTATGTCTCCAACTTTGAGAAAAGCAAACTATGAATGTGGACGATATGTAATTGTGACAGTGGATACTAGCCCCACAAGAATTGGATGGTGATTGGGCAAGATGATAATGATGGCAAGCGATATGTGTTGAGGTTTGGAGCAAAATTCCTAAGTGCTCGTCAACGCAACTATCCACTGGTAGAAAGAGAGTTATGGAGAGTAGTCACAGCTTTGAAATGTGACAAAGAGTACTTGATAGGAGCAAATGTAATAGTGGAGACTGATTGTCTACCCATTCTTGGAATGATCACAAGTTGCTCAACTCCTGACATTGCTATGTTGAGATGGATTGCCTACATAAAGTCCTTGAACCAAGAATTTAAGCATATTGCAAGGAAAGATAATCCAGTTTTGCAGATATGCTTTCAAGAGCAAGGTATGAAAAAGAAGAAGACATGGTTGTCGAGGGTGATGATGTAGACACATAGTTCTATAGTATCTCTCATGCCAAGGGCGATCATGTTTGTCTGTCAAATGCACTTGAGTCATTTATAGAGGACCTATATCAAGGTGACTAGTTCCTCATTGGACGCTATCTGAGCACTTTGACAAGGCAAGAAGGGGTGACTGATCAAGAGTTCAAAAGAATACGGAGAAAGGCATATGGATACTTTTTTTAAAGATGGGTACTTATGGAAGCGTTCAAAACAAAGAAATGGAATGCCAATGTGAGTCTTGAATGATAAGGACGCTCAAAATGAGCTTATGAAAAAGTTTCATGAGAGTCTTTATGTTGGACATAGAGGTGTATGGGCCACCTTTACTAAAATGAAAGAGAGGTATTGGTGGAAAGGAATGTATAAAGATGTATCTCACTTTGTGGAGTCATGTGAAACCTATCAAATATATTCAAATGTACGTCACCGTGATGGGTTGCACCCTACTTAACCATTGTCCATGCATTACAAGTGGGTAGTAGATCTAGTTATGATGCCATTGGGCTTATGGCAAATGAGATACATAGTGCTTGCACAAGAAGACTTAACCAATCAAGTTGAAGGTCATGCTCTAAGAACAAAAAGCACAGAAGGGGTATGTAAGTTCCTCTTGGATGATGTAATAAGCCGTTATGGTTGTGTTGGGAAAATAACAGCGGACAGCGGTGAGTTGGATGCTGACAAAGCAAGGGAGTTTTTCTCTAGGTTGGGCATTAAACTTGCTCTCACTACTGCATATAATCCTGAGGGAAATGGTAAATCGGAGCGTGGGCATCCTCCTATCATTAAAGCTTTAGCTAAGGCCTACAAAGGTAAAATGGGAGAGTGGCCTAGGTTGTTGCCTTATGCTTTATGGGCTGATCGTACAACTCATAGCTTGGTTACTGGTTATATGCCTTTTGAGTTGATGTATGGTCAGAAACCTATAATGCCAATTGAGGATGTAATTTTCACATGGAAGACCTTCTTGCTTTGCGCATACAACAATTAGAAAGAAGGCCCCAAGATATTGAGATTGCAGTAGCACGATTAAAAGATGCAAGGTTAAAGAATAAGGACAGATTCGACAAGAGGCATAGGCTCAGACCTAAAGCTATTGAGGAAGGTGATTGGGTGTTGGTGTATGACAGTAGTCTTGAAAACCAACATTCAACAATAAGAAATCTTTCAAAGAGATGGTTTGGTCCTTATGTCGTTCAGCATGTACAGGGAATGCGACTTATACCTTGCATGAATTAGATGGGACAAAAATGAAGATTCCCCTTGCAGGGAAAAGAATCAAGTTATTCAAAAGAAGAGGTGATGCAAATCCCTTTGATTCAAAGAAAGGTCAAAATGAAGGCTCTGATGAAAATGGTATGGATGTGGATGAAGAACAAGAGGATGATGCGTTAGATTTTGTTGCAAGCGATGATGAAATCGACATGTATGTTGACTTAAATGAAGACTGAACCTACAAAAGATATCTGTCATGCAGGTTTAGAGGGGGTGGATGTCGTGCCATGGCACGTTCATAATATGAAATTAAAATATCTACCTCACTCTTAACGTTTATGATGTGTGGGACCATGTGCTGTAATGTACATAGTGTGATATATGTGAAAATGAATGCCACGGTTGCAGCCGTGTACATACCTTGCCAGGCGGACGAGGCCCTACACGTGGCACAATGGAATGCTTTTTCACAATATTATGTTCTTAATTTTCTTTAGGAATGTACAAATTTCAAGTGTTTCGAAGTGGCACGCTCGTTTTGCCTAGAAAGTTCAATGCGGGCAATTTCGGCCAAAAATAGCAGGTTTCGTACGCTAGCGTGAAAGACGTGTCCAAAGTGCTTACCAAGTGGGAAAATGAGGTCCAACATGAAATTTGAGCCCAATGGAATTTTTCCACAATTTTAGGGATTTTTCCCAGCTCGTTTGGGCTTTTTACGGACAAAAAGTGATATTTTTGGGCTAAAAATGGCCTAAAAATGGTCAAGAATAGCCTTAAAAATGATCAAAATAGCTCAAAATGCCACATCAACGACACTGGCGTTGTTTCTTAAGTTGTGTGGGAATTTTTAGAGCCAAGAATTAGCTCATTTGGGTACATGAGCAAGGAGATACAGCCATTCCTTTACACGGTGCTAGTGCAATCCCATGCTGCTTCCACTACATGGTTGAGGCTGTGAGGCCTCCAATTAGGGTTTCCCCTCCTCAAATAACTACTTGGGCTTCTCCAATGAGATACTGAAGCTTCCATGAAATGGTCACGACGAAGAATCGAAGCGTAAATTTAGGGTTTTTAACAGGTCGAATGAGCACTGCATCTGTGCAATTGGGAGCGAGGCTACACCTAATCTTCACACACACAAGAGTTTTGAGTTAGTATTGGTTCTTTTTCAAATTGGAGCTTTCATGGATGGAGTTTTGTTCTTTTTTAGTGTTTTTTTGGCTTCAAATCATCTACGCCTTGCTTGAGTTTGCAACGAATCCTCACAGTCAGAGGCCCGGCGCTTTCCTAGTCGCACTGCGCACTTCTTGACAACGACACACTCTACTCCGACTTTCATCAGCATGGCCATTAACATGGCACCGCACATCACCTTCACCTGCATATCATCACCTGTAGGCTCGGGCTCCTCCACTTGGTCTCCACTGAACATATCGTTGCATTTCACCTTGCTTTTCACACACATCCCTCGTATCTCTACTCACATGCAAGAGATCGAACTCATCATACCTTGACTGAGACGACTCAATCTCCCAAGTCGTGTCAACATCTATAGAGCTACTTTCACTTGGCTCAAACTCGTCCTCTGTCTCAAGCTTGGGAAGCTCCTCTAGCTTCACCGTTTCAATGTCATATGCAAACCGCACTCTTTGACCTTTACCACCACTCGATGGAGCTTGAACCACCATACCTTGACTTGGCAACACATCCTTTGCCTAATTGGGAACCACCTGCATATCTTCCACAATCGGAGCCTCTCTAGCTGGCATCCTTGGCATAGGAACCACCCTGTCTTTCTGTAGCCAAAGAACCCTCGGTTTCTCTTGCACATGCACTTCTCTTTGCACAATCCTTGGCTCGGCTACCACCGCATCAACCTGCTTTGGCATCACAAAACCTGGCAAACCCTGCCTAGCTTCCTATTTCTTCAATATCCTTTTGGTCCGCCCTCTCGCTAGAGCTACAGCCTCTTCGCATGACACCGGGCCATCAATCTCCACCTTATCACACACTTCCTCATGCAGGCAATCCATGAATTTGCTCAACTTTAAAAACCCAACATTCTCAGCAGCAGTTACCTTTATCAGCTTTCCCCAAAGGACCTCAAATCCCATAGGAACGCTTGAAAATCCGCTTCGGAGCCTTGCTTCAAATTGTCCAGCCTTCTCTTTACTTCATCCAACTTCGCATCTGCTACATTTTTGCTTCCAGTGCTTCATGATCCACCTTTCCTCATTAGGCAGGCCATCAAACCATAGCCTCGCTTTACCACGAACTAGGAGAGGAAACACATGTACCGCACCTTCTTCCCTCGACAAACCGCTTTCCAGCACGAACAACCCATAGTCTTGGAGCCAGGTTCCTGCATCTTCGACCCCAGTGAAAATGGGAAATCCCGTCCAAGCCATTACTTCTCTAGCAGAACCTGCTCTTCAAACAAGACCATCAGTGTGCTCCTCCGTGGGGGCACCAGAAGATGGAGAGGGGCAATGGGGAACACACCCAACACACAAACAACTGCCCCTATATAGCTCAGGGTATTCACAACACCCCTGTCCTCTCGAAAACACCTTCAAAAAGACCAACTCACACTAGCAGGGCCTCGCCTGCACTTCGCCCAACGTACACACGCCCTGTAGAACCGCGAGACAGCGATCACACCGATCTTGCCCGCTTCTAGCTCTTCCACATCTCGACACCTCTCTCTCTTTCTCTCTCACACACACAAGGAGCCCGAGAGATGCACACGCTCACACACACCGGCACCACACACCTTGGAGACGAGCAAAGAATAAAGGGGGGAAGGGGGAAAAGATGACACCAAAATTCAGCAATGATAGTTTCTCCTTCAAAGGAAAGCACCCTGTACAAACTCCATAAACCGTGCTCTAAGCTCCACCATGGCCATCACCAATCCGTGTCGAGAGACACACACATCCCTCGAAACTCGACTACATTGGCACACACTTCGACGAGAAAATTCATCACTCGCTTTGCATCGACGACAACTTCGCATCTTGATAGCCCTCACTAGCCGCCTTCTCTGCAAGGCGCTCGACCTCTTTGAGCCGCTTCACAGACAGCATGTTTTGCCTTCGATCGCTGCACGCGAGCGCACGAAACCACCTTCGTTCTCCAATTCTCTTTCTCCTCCCTTCTCAGCAACAAAAAGAAAAAAACTCTCCCCCACTCGAAAAATGTCGCCCCTCTCTTTTTCCCTCTTTCTCTTCTTTTCTTTTTTTGGCCAAAAAGTGTTTCTTTTCTTTTTGAGCAATAGCGCCTGGTCCTACTACTACTGCTCCAAGCCTTTCTTTTCTTTTGAGCAATAGGGCCTGGCGATACTACTGCTCCAAGCCTTTCTTTCCTTTTTCTTAAAATCCACCCTAGCCTTTGGAGGCTTCATTAGACTTTTAACAAAAACTCCACTTCAACCTTCTTTTGCACTCCTTTCACATGGTATCGGTGCTTCACATACTCAGGCTCGCCCATAAGCTCTTCGATCATGCCACATGGAAGATCCACCTGTTGGCTCCACATCATGACGCCTCGACAGCCTCAAATGACGTGTCCCAAGCATCGGAAAAAGCATCTGATCATCCACGTTTCCTACGAACTGCCGACCTCGACCAAGCATACCTCCATGCTCCGAACTCCGATTCAGGTGCTGTCGACTCCGACTAGCATCACATGTTACATACTACCCATCAGACACCTGGCGAGCTCGAAAAAACACCAGGACAAAATCACGAGCAGATATCCTTCAAACAAAAATTTAGAAATGTCTAAAACATTCAGACAATCAAGGAAGGATACTCAACCAAACCCACAGGATAAGAACCACTCATGACTCGAGTCGAGCGGAAGAAGAATATCGAGTTGAAAAAAGCTCTAAAGGAGATATATACGATCGAAATGGAAATCACGGAAGAGGATGGTAAAGATGTAATGAGTGTTCCATCCCATTACAAAAAGTACAATCTCCAAGATCAAAAAATCATAATCAAACAACCTGTTAGGGAATTATGAAAACAGGGCGAGTCTTACGAAGGGCTAAAAAATTCTAAAAAGATAGACCTGGCTGAACCAAGAGAAGAGCTTAGACCTGCTTACATTATGAATGATCTAACAGAAGAAGAAGAAGAGCTCTTGTTGAGCTTGTTAAAGGAATACCCAGATATCTTCGCTTGGTCATACAAGGATCTCAAGGGTGTTGATCCAGAAATTTATCAACATACCATACCCATTAGAGATGATGTGAAACCAAGTAGACAAAGGCCATACACTTTGAAAAGGGGGAAATGGGAAAACCACCAGCACATAAACTCGATGCCTCTCTATAGCCCAGTGATCTCACAACACCCCTATCCCCTAGCAAACACACATCCAAATACACAATCTGCAAACAACTAATGCCCAAGCCCACATCCCACCAACCCTAGTTGCACATAACCGGCTTTAATCGGCTGCCACGCATACAACTATGATTCTCGACTATGACTCCTCAAAGCACCCAACACCATAGAAAGTTAATTAAAACCTTGCAAGATCTCCAACAAGCATAAGTTTTCTCACATATAATTGATACCCTTTTGGTATACAAACTTTCCCCCTTGATACACCCATACCTCTGGTATATGTCAAAAGCACCTATAAATAGCATACAATACCTCGACACAAACAAAAGCAGCTTCCAGAACCCACAATGTATAACCTCATGTAGACAATTTCAAAGCCGGGCAATCACACACTGCACATAAAATGATAGTAACAAGTGGCTTCAACACTCAGTAATCATGCAGTATCGCTCTTCAACTTCTTAGCTGCTACACCTCGAAGGCGCCCCTTGACCACCTATGGCGAGTTCTACCATACCATCTGTAGCCCTCGCTCTAATTCAACCTCCGGTTCCTCCTTGATCACGACCCCTCCTCTCATGCAACTGGTGCCATCTTTCCAATCCCTGCCTCCCTTCAATGCTCATGTCATGACTGGCAGCCCTCCTGCATATGGCAGCCCCTCGTCCTCCGTAGCGGCTCTGCAGCCCTGCTCCTCACTTGACGACCTCTCTCATCCCTGCAGCCCTTCCTCCGGCTTACTCTCGGCCCTTTACCCGGGTACCTTGCCCCTTGGCTTTCACCTCCTCTTCTCCCCTTCAATGGCGTATCTGCCTTCCTTTTGGTCCTTAGGGGGCTTTCATAAACCAGCCCCCATCCTCCTGTCCTGCGCTCTCCTCGGAGCCACCACCTCATGGTGTCACCACCCTACCGCCCTCTGCCCTTTTTCTCGGCAACTCTTGGCCTTTGTAACGCTGCCCTGTGGTCCTGACGGCCCTGCATATCTGTGCAGCTAGCCCGTCCCCTCTGCAACCCTTCTCTCCTCCACTACCAACTGCAGCACCGCCTTTTGGCAGCTCTCCTTGCCTCATGCAAGCCATCTGGCAACCTTCCCTCATGCAAACCATCCGGGTGGCCTGCCCTTCCCTTCCGACTGCAGCGTCGACTGCAATAGACAGAAGCTTCCCTTTTTTTTCCATATTAATAGCTTTAAAAAAAACTTCGGGCTTGGGCCCCTTGCACACGCCAAACATAGCCACCTTCGACGCTTTTGCGAGTGGATGCACATACCCGAGCATGCCAAAGGAAAAAAACCACTGTGCTTGTTGACTAGCATCAAGTCTTTAATACCCAGCAGAAAAAGAGCCCTTCAATTGCCGTTTTTTTACTAGAGGACCCCAAACACGATCATCTTCAGCCACTTCTCCCCTTCCACGGTGATAGTTTGAAGATCTACCCATGGAGAAAGACATCATCAAGTGCTCGCAAATGCTCACGGATAGAAAAGTGTCGTTGAGTGATGAAATTGTACCGATGGAAGAAGGGGATGAGTCGGTGTTGTGGCCATTGATTGATGTAGTAATAACAGGTGTTGCTTTGTCAAGTGGCACGGCCATGGGGGTTGACAAAGCTTTGTCATTTGGAAAGGTCACATTTGCTGAAAAAGAAAACATGATCGACCATGTTGCGCAAGGAGCTAACTCCAAACTAAAGACCCTCAAGGCCGGTGAGCCTCAGGGACCGATCTACATAAATGAAAATATGGTGGCAATCGGCTGTGCATCTCTTAGAGTAGGCATCTTATTTGCAAGCATTATGAAGGGGTTTGACTGTTCTTAAGTCGCATTAGACGAGGCATCAGGGGATGGAGGCCGTGCAAAACTGAAGAATGTAAAGGATCGACTTGAACAAGAGCTCAAAGAAGTCAACACATACATGAAGCTCAGCCAAAACAACAACAAAAGAAATTTCTCACAGGCTGAATGCAATGGATTATTCAAAGACGTGCTGGCAGACTGAACCTTGAGTGCTTTAAAGAAGTATTTTCCGAAGTAGGTGGAGATCGTAGAGTGTGGTGATTTTGCTAGCTCTAATTGAAAAGCAGTTAGCTATGCAAGCTAAGATTACGCTGGTGTTTGGATTCAGTGGGTGAGTCGCGAATAGGTACAAGCTGATTCAATGGCGTTCAGGGATTGCAAATTCTTGGGCATGGAGGAGCACTTGAAAATACCTCTTACCTAGCCAAGGGTTTCTATTCAGTGAGAGTCAAAGAGGTCTCCAACATGTCAAAGATCTTGTATACTTGTGTGGTGCCATGGGAGCCACTGCTTGACTTAGAAGAATCCCTTCAAGGGATTCATCCGGTCTGGGTCAAGCTTACGGGGCTGCCTAGTTGGCTATGTGATAACATGAGGATGCTTGCGAGTCAATTGGGCACCTGCTTGTTTGTTCCTAATGAGATAGGTCTGGGCAGGTCCTCTAATTGGGTTTGTATAGGCTGAAATGTATCTAAGTTACCACCTAAGAGCATGGTGCTCAATGTTGGAGCTGGGTTGGTAACTATTCTACTCAATTTTGGGACTTACTTTGGGGCATGTTTTGAGTGTAATATATCTGGTCACTTTGCCAAGGATTACCTTGTGAAGGTTAAAGTGAATAATGATCCTGCAACACAAGTCTCCAATGAAGAAGGCATGAACCATGTTCCTATTAAAAGAAGCCACGGTGGAAGGGAATGAGAAACAGCTAAAGAATAACAAAGGGATAAGTATAGGGGAGGAAAACGAGGCTATGATTTGCAACAAGGTGGATACCAAGCTATAGGAGAAGACTCTGGAGAATCAAAACCTCATACTACAAGTCCCCGAATGCCCAAGCAATGATAATGCATTTATTTTTTTTGCTTCTTCACCTAATTTTATGATCGTGATAACTATGTCGCCTCTGCAAATCCCAAGCTTGAAGAGGGACAAAAGGCTAAAGGCAATGGCAAGGTATTCCATGTCACTTGAGGCTACAAGATCTTTAAAAGAGAAAATCTTTGCCCCACCCCCTACTCAACTAAAAGGGGAGACGTGTGTCATCCTGCTTCACAATCCCTTGGTAGTGCTACAAGAAAATAAATCCGCTGATTTGGATCACCTGGATTCTCTTGGTACCAGGGGTATGGAGACTGGAGATGTTTAAGAATTTTTCCTTCTCCCAATGAGCCCCGCACTTAATTTTCTATCTGGAATGTGAAGGGCATAAGAACAAAAGAAAAGCACGAGATTCTATAGCAATGCATGAAGAGGAGAAATGATATCAATTGTTGGTGTATACAAGAACACCTTCTTGATGCCTCACTGTTGAGAAAACAAAAGCTTGGGGAAGTACATTTTATTCTATGACACCACTCTTGATGGATCGAGTGGAATGATGATAGGAGTCCATAGAGATCTGGAACTTAACGCTATTTTTTAGCACCCATCCGAAGGGCTCTTGCAGTGTCTATTAAGGTACATAATAACTTCCTCACTATTGTCAACATTTACGCTCCTAACAACTCCCAAGGTAGAAAGATGTTATGGTATGAACTCTCACAATTACAAATAGAAGGGGAGTTTTGTTTGATGGGAGAATTTAATATGGATCATTCGAAATAAGATAGGAAAGGTCCTTCTAGCATTCTTGCTCAGAGGAAGCGTAAGAAGTGGTCTTCCCTAGAAGAAAAATGAGCTCTGGTGGATGCTTGGCAAATTGTTCCCCCTTGGAAGGATGAAGCGGGGTTCACTTATCACTATCTCCAATTCGCCCTATGATCCTCTAGACTTAACAAACTCTATTTTTTTCATCGTGGAAATCGGTGTTGAGATGTCAAGCTCAACATGTACAACTCCTGGATGACTATCACCAGCAGTCATCATCATAGGCTCACCTCAATTGTTCATCATCACAGGCTCACCTCAATGGTGGATACACATATCTTTGCCAGTGATACTACGGCTGGACTACACCAAACTAGTCTACCTATCGAAGTGATGGCACACCTGCCTACTCACCTCACTCACTAGTGGTTCATACTAGACTGTTGTACTAGTTTCCCTTTTATGTTGTATTTTCCCTTATGTTTTGGTAGACCTCTTATCTTGAGTTTGTGAAGAAGAAGAAGTACAGTCTTTTGCCTCCATCTTTGTGTGTGTGTGTGTGTGTGTGTGTGTGTGTGTGTGTGTGTGTGTGTGTGTGTGTGTGTGTGTGTGTGTGTGTGTGTGTGTGTGTGTGTGTGTGTGCGCGCGCGCTTGCAAGAGATAAAGCTCTCTCCTTCTCTATATCTTGACATGGCATCGGAGCCTGGTTGTGTGTGAGGAGCTTGGAGAAGCAAGCAGGAGAAACCTAAGAAGTGGGTTTGGTATTCCCAAGAGTCATCGTCAATGATCTCGAATTCAGGTGATTCCACTTGAAAAATGTGCATCTCAGGCTTCTATTTAGTCCTTTGGACTAGGACTGTGCAACCAGATTCAATTCCGGGAACATTTTGACCCTGCTTTGGAGTTAGAGTGCGTTCGCATGCAAAAACGCTAAGGTTTGGGATTTTGCCGATCTACATATAGGTGGTGTAGAAAGATTTGGTCTGGCTGCAATGTGCACATACATTGTTTAGTACAGTGAAACAAGTGTATGTACGCGAATTGTGGTTACAAGTGATAACTGTCTATTTTTAGCCAACTACTCAAAAACTATGTTGGAAACATGTCGTTCAACTTGGGATTCACTAGGTTGTCAGTGAGAAGTTGGACAAGACCAACTTCCATGCTGGGAAGTTCAAAATGACCAACTTCATTATGGAAAAAGGTTATTGAGACTACATTGATGGAGAACATGAGGTAGCACCACTACTGCCAGGGGAACGTATGACTGATGCGCAAATTAAGACATGTAAAGATTGGAACCACGGAGCTCAAAAGGTCATGTATTGGATTTTTGTAAGTGTATAGGACACTATGATCGGGCATAAACATGATGCTCAATCTCTTAAGGAGGCTTGGGACACATTGCTGTCATTGGATGTGACCAACACAAAGGCAAGGAAGCTGCAGTTGAAGACTGAGCTGAATATTGTGCAGAAGAAAACCTTGTCCATAAATGCCTATTCATTGAAGATAAAGAACATATGTGAGTCACTTGCATTGATTAGTGTTACAGTCAATGATGATGATAAAATGGAAGTTTGTTTGCAAGGCTTGGGGTCTTGAGTACAAACAACTCAAAATTGGCATCCATCTTTGAGAGAACATTCCCTTGTTTACAGATTTGGTGTCCTTATTGATTGTGGAAGAGAAGGAACTTGAGGAAGACTCCTCTATGCAGAGTGGAAACCATTCTGAATAGGTCCTTTTCAACAACAGAGGAAGAGGAAAAGGACGTGGTACAGGTCGTGGATGAGCCGAGGAAGAGGCAACCACCAAGCACAATAGCAGAACAACAATCATGATCACAACACAAGTGGTGTTCGAGGAAACATTTGAGGCAAGGGGAGTCCAACAGGTCGTGGAAATGTGCAATGAAATAATGCAAGTCAACACAATACTGTAGTATGTTGGGTTGTGGAAGACATGGTCACTTTGAACGTGACTGCCCATACAGGAGGCAACAAAATAATTATGCAGCCACTACTAGCAGGTATGTAGATGAGGCTAAGAGTCTATTGTGATGCAGCACATGCTAGATACTAGGTCTGCAAATGTGGAAAAATCAAGTGATAATGTCTGGTATGTGGATTTTGGTGCATCGTATCACATGACCAGCCATGGTGAATAGTTTAAGGAAATGAAAACTTTACAAATTCTTGGTTATGTAGAATTGGGGATGATACTGCAGATCCTATTATGCATACAGGAAATGTGCCATTGTCTATGATAGATGGTAAAGTGAAGCACCTAGTTGATGTACTACATGTACCCAACATTACAAAGAACTTGGTTTCTATTGGGAAAATTGTTGAGCAGGGTTTACACATCAGGTGTAACTCCGATGGTCTCTTTTTCAAAGAGCATAAGAAGGATGGAAGGTTGATTGTGCAAGGAAAGAAAGTGGGCAGAATGTTTACTTTGTATTTAAATATGCCCGAGGTGAATGCTGGGATGTTTGCATGAGGTGCAAGTGTTGTTCTAGATATAGAGATTTGGTACAAACATATTGGTTATGTAAATTTGTAGAGGTTGAAAATGATGTAGACTAAAGAGATGGTTATAGGTTTATTGATGTTTTGAGTTGCTGAAATGCAGAAAGTATGTGAAGCTTGTCAATTTGGTAAGTAAGCAAAAGAATTATTTTCTCATGATAAGCATGTAAGAAGAAGTGAAGTGGATTTAGTGCGTACAGATGTATGGGGTCCGACAAAGACTACATCTATGGGTGGATGTAGATACTATGTGAGTTTCATTGACGACCATACAAGGAAGGTATGGATCTACTTCATGAAGCAAAAAAGTGAGGTGTTTATGCATTTTCAAAATTTCAAAGCTATGGTTGAAAAACAGACTAGGAAACATGTAAAGTGCCTGAGATCATATGGAGGGGGAGAATACTTCTCCAATGAATTCAATGGTTTCCTGAAAAAGCATGGAAATCAGAGGCAGTTTTCATGCAGGTATACTCCGTAGAAAAATGGTGTAATAACAAGCACATTGCACTCAGTGGCTAGAGCATTGATGAATGAGAAGAACATGCCTCATTGTTATTGGGCTGAGTCTGTTGCTACAGGCGTCTATATTATGAACAGGACTCCTACTGCTGTAGTACATGATATGACACTTGCAAAAAAGTTCAATGGTGAAAAATGAGATGTATCAAACTTTGAAGTGTTTGGATATATTGCTTATGTGCATGTACAGAATGAGCTAAGAAGTAAACTTGATCTAAAAGCTTAAAATTGTGTGTTTATTGGCTATTCCCTTGAGCAGAAAAGGTACAAGTGTTATAATCCTATCACGGGTAAAGTGAGGGTGAGCAAGGATGTTCTTTTTTATTAAATGGAAAGTTGGTATGCTGATGTAAAAGATGATCTGGGGATTGATGTAAGAGAGAATGTGGCTGCAAAAAATACAAGTGCGCAATCACAAGTTCTAAGTGGGCTACAAGGGTCCTCTAGTGCAATCCATGGTGAGAATCCATGGAGTGGCATGGTTCGTGAAAGAGTGAGTCCTGCAAACTCCTCAAATGTATCAAGGAAAGGAAAGGAAAAAGTTGATGATCCCCCTTAGTTGCCAAATTTGAAAGATGGTTATAATGATGGCGATAATAGTGGTTCTGAGAAGAATTTGGTGGATGAGAAGTTTGGCATACCCTCTGTGAAGGCTCCGGGTGCAATGAGAATGCAAGCGAGGAATAGGACACCTCAAAGTGATCTTCGACCACACAGGTTCTAAAGAGCAAGAACTCCTATGCAGAGATTGATGTATGATAGTTATGTGGTTTGTCATTGTGCATTTATGGTGAAGATTACATAGGAAGTAGAACCCATATGTTTTGAGGATGTTGTCAAGGATGAAAAATGACAGAAGTCCATAGATGTGGAGATGGCTACACTTGATGCAAATGAAACATGAGAATTGGTTCCATTGCCAAAGGATAAGAAGACAATTGGATGTAAGTGGGTTTACAAAATAAAGCAAAATGATGATGGCAATGTGAGAAGGTACAAGGATAAACTTTTGGCGAGAGGTTATGCATAGACTCATGGGATTAATCATGAGGAGACGTTCAACCCTATAGCTAAGATGGCTACCATTCGTGTGTTTATTACACTGGCTATTGCATAAAAATGGGTGTTGAAACAGATGGATGTAAAGAATGTATTTTTGAATGGAGACTTGGAGGAAACTATGTATATGGAGCAACCACAAGGTTATGCAAATATGAGGCTACAAGACCTTATATGCTAGTTAAAGAAAGCATTGTATGGGTTGAAGCAAGCACCTAGAGCTTGGTATGAGAGGATTGTGGCATTCCTCATTTCATTGGGCTTGAGATGTCCGATGCATATGATTCATTGTATGTGCAGAAGAATGAGGTAGGAAGTGTGGTAATGTATGTATGTGGATGATCTGATTGTTGGAGGTGATAATGTGGCTGAAGTAGAGGGTGTGTAGGCTCTACTTATGTAGGAGTTTGACATGAAAGGCTTGGGAGACTTACGGTATTTCTTGGGCATTGAAACTATTCGCACATAAGAAAATGTATGGCTGTCACAAACACAATACTCTTTGGATATGTTGAAAAAGTACGGTATGGCTGATTGTAAGCCAATTCAAATGCCCTTAGATTAGAATTTGAAGTTGGGGAATGATGCATGTCAAGTGCTTGATAATGCTACTATGTATATGAAGATTGTGGGTAGCTTGATCTACTTGACTATCTAACGTCCATACTTGAGCTACACAGTTGGATTGATGGGTCAATTTATGCAGTCTCCCAAGAAACCACACTTGGATGCAATGAGGTGTACTTTTTGCTATGTGAGTGCTACTTTGGATTATGCACTCTTTTATAGGGCTAATGTGGAGTTGCAAATCTATGGCTACAGAGATGCGGATTGGACTGGTAGTACACATGATCGCAAGTCTCCCAAGAAACCACACTTGGATGCAATGAGATGTACTTTTTTCTATGTGAGTGCTACTTTGGATTATGCACTCTTTTATAGGGCTAATGTGGAGTTGCAAATCTATGGCTAACAGAGATGCGGATTGGACTAGTAGTACACATTATGCACTCTTTTATAGGGCTAATGTGGGGTTGCAAATCTATGGCTACAGAGATGCGGATTGGACTGGTAGTACACATGATCACAAGTCTACCAACGGATTCATGTTCTCACTTGGGAGTGTTGCTATCATTTGGAGCAGCAAGAAGAAAACTACAATTGCTCTTTTTAGTACAGAGGTAGAGTACAAGGGTGCTATAGTGGAGGCATGTGAGGTAGCATGGTTGGGAATGCTACTTCACGACTTTAGAGTACATCTACAGATGTCGGGGTTGTCAGTTATTGTGACAGCCTCAATAGCATACAGCTGGCACCAAACCCAATGTTTCATGCCAAGACAAATCACATTGAGGTGCACTACCACTTTATCAGAGAGAGGGTCTTAGAAGGCGACATCGACCTGGAGTACGTGGCGATAGATGAGTAGGTTATAGATATCCTCACAAAGGCCCTTCGTGTGAGGAAGCTATGTTGGTTTTGAGTGATGCTTGGCATACAAGATATGGAGTTGAGCTTGAGGGAGAGTGCTGAGATGTCAAGCTCATGTAAGACTCATGGATAGTCATCATCACTAGCGTGCCTTGGTGGATACACATATCTATGCCAGTGATACTATAATTGGACTACACCGAGCTGGTCTACCTACCAGAGTGATGGCACACTTTCTTACTCGCCTCACTCAATAGCATTTCATACTAGACTATTGTACTAGTTTTCCTTTTATGTTGTATTTTGCCTTATTTTTTGGTATACTTCTTATCTTGAGTTTGTGAAGAATAAGAAGTACATTCTTTTGATTCCATCTTTGTGCATGTGTGTGTGTGTGTGTGTGTGTGTGTGTGTGTGTGTGTGTGTGTGTGTGTGTGTGTGTGTGTGTGTGCACTTTCAATATCTCAAGCTCTCTCCTTCTCTATCTCTTGACAATTGGGTGCCTTCCTCATTACTTATGCAAGTCCTCATGAGTGAAAATCTCTCATATCATAATTTTAGACTCTCAAATGGGCCCTATAAGGATTTTGACTTTCTCCCTCTTGTGAAAAACGGACACATAGTAAGATTTTTACAAATGAAATCAAAACTTGTTGGACATTTTGGATTTAGAATGTACTCATTAAGATCTATCCATTAATATAAAGCATGCCATCAGATTCCTTATATTCTAGAAGATTCTATTTTTTGATGTGGCAACTCCATCTTATAAATGGAATCTCTCCCCACATTTCAGCTTCAGTGAGGAGGCCATAACTTCTACAAATCACGTCCAAATTTTCAAATTTTAGGGATTTAGAACGTACTTTCTAAGATATTTTCGATGATATGTTGGTCGATAGGATTTTGACAAAGCATTTATGTACCTCACCGGGTTTCCCACTTTGGACAAGAGAGGAAAAGTCAAACCTGCTTATAGGGCCCCTTTGAGAGTCCAAATTTTCCCTAATGAACCTTGATATTTTCTTTAGAAGAATCACATCAGCCGCAAGGTGCCAAGCAACTTCTTATCACCTACCCTAATCTGTTTAAAAATGCTCACTTCAAGGCTCTGGCGTCTTGAGCTACAGAAGAGCTTAATCAAGACATCATCAAGGAAAGGACTGACTCATAGAAGATACTTAGTAAAAGAATACAATCTAAAATCAAGAGACTGTGTCCAACACTAAATAAGAGTAACAACCACACAATAATAATTTTTGCAAATCAAGGTCTGAAGAGCTAAGCTAGAGGAGAATGCAAGAAAAGGCCTCGGACTAGGAGCACATTGAATGTTTGAAGATAAAGCAGACCTTGCACGAAATAGAAATGGAGGTGGAGAATATCCTTAGCTTTCAAGCCAAGGAAAGACACATCAAAACTGCGGATGGCGACAAAAGTGATCAAGGTAAGAAAGTGACATGCTACCGTCTCCTCCTTGATCATCCAATAAGGATCCCACATCTTCAAGCCAAGGAAAGACACATCAAAACTGTGGATGGCGAAAAAAGTGATCAAGGTAAGAAAGTGACATGTTACCGTCTCCTCCTTGATCATCCAATAAGGATCCCACATCTTCAACCTTGACTAGATGGGCAAATTGATGTTAGATCACCTCAACCAAATCATCAAAAGGAAGATTCTCCCTCTCCCATAATCAGAGAATCCAGGTCAAAGATTTTCTCGGCCACCCCAAATTTAGTAGACGTTGACCAAGCGAACTTAGTCTGACTATCTAGAAAGGCCCTTTACCGTGGAGGACTCTTAAGAAATTGGATAAAGAGAAGTTTTCGAAAGGATAGGATCACGATTGAGTTTGTCAAGAATTTTGGGAATTTCTGGGGATCAAACTCATCCCCAAGCAACTTGCTTGCTCTCAACTCACACACTAGAGACCAATTACAATGACGACTGTGGTGTACAAGGTGTTGGCTAAACTCATTGTTGAAGGAATGTCCCCAGTGTTGGCAGATGCTATCTTTCCTCATCAGCATGGGTTTATTAAAGGAAGATCAATATACAACAATATTTCGGCACGATCGGTATGGAATATGCCAGGTTCAAAAAAGAGGAATGTGTCCTACTCCAATTGGACCTTGATAAGGCATATAATAGGGCAACCTAGTATTTTGTGCAAGAAACCATATGGAATTTGGGGTTTGGTCCACAAATTTGTCAAGTTGTTATTACTCTTGGGGAAGGGAGCTCTTCAGAACTGCTATTCAACTCAAGAATAGTTGGCTTCTTTGAAGTCAAGACATCCATTTGTCAAGTATTCCTCTTAGCTCCTCTTTGGTTTTCCACGTACACCCACCCTCTTATTGCAATGGTGGAAGAATCCACAGCTAGGGACAAATTCAAGGCTGCAAATCTAGGATGGCAAACAATTGATTGTGAAAATGTTTGCAGGTGGCTCGCTACTCTTTCATCCAAGCAAATGAAAACAATGTTAGGAAATCCTTGGATATTGTCCATGTGTTTTCCTTAGTGTCAAGGTCTCAATGCAACATAGAACAATCAAGTTTTATTTTTTTGACGGAAAGTTACAACTTTAATGCTGCAAGTTGTGCTAGAGAGGTTGTGAAGAGAGGAACCATCTTCCGCCACCTTGGGGTGCTTGTAGGGGAAGGAATTACTCACAAGATTGCCTTTGACTTGGTTCATGAAGAAATAAAATGAAGTGCTGGAAATTCATCCCGATTCCCTTCCACTGTAGAGCTACAATAATTAAAACCTCCTTTATCTCATATATAGCCTACATGTCACCACTCCTACAATTATCCCCAAAAAATTAGAGCTCCTTTTTGGAACCAGCGACATGGATTCCTGACTTGACAAGTGTTAATGCTCTCACCAAACTGACTAGATACATCGCTACTTGAGATGAAGGTGCTAACAACAAAGCGCCTGTTGGACCATTTTCCTTTACACATGAAACTCGGGAAGCCAAGGGGGAGAGGGAAGCCCTCAGAGGGAGTGAGAATCTATTGGTTGATTGTGCACACTTGTAGAAATACCCTCTATTTAGAAGGCTTACCAGGAAAGCTTTGAGTAAACTCAATAAAGATATTAATATGGAAAAACCTAAAGTTTGGACCTCTTTGATTAGAGTAAACAAAAAGAGATCAAAATCTCATGCCCTCGGCTGAAAAAGGCCCACGAAGAACATTGGCAAAGAGGTGTTTGTTTGGCTAACTTCCAAGAAAGCTAATAGGCTGGCCTCTGAAGAAGAACACAAAAGGTGGTTGGAAGCTAAAGCCAACTTGGCCGCGCAGCACCTCAAGGAGGTTAGGAGGGCAAGATTGATATCCAGGGAGACCTTCCTTTAGCTAGAGGCCGCTAATCAAGCACACTTTTTTAAGGCCTTGAAAATCAAGAAAAGTCAGGGCTCCAGACACTTGCTCGCAAATGAGAATGGGAATGCTATACAAGACCAATATGAAATGGCTAAAATGATGCTTGATCATCTAGGCCAAATCATTTGTCAACCAGAGACCCTCTCTCAAGAAGTGGATGAAGCCAAAACAACCTTTCTCGAGAGAGTCAATAGGAAAATTTCCCAACCTGAAGTCAATTATCTTGAGATGGCCTTTTCTAAAGATGAGTGCTCACTTGCGTTGCAAGCTCTTGGGAAGGAGAAATCCCCTGGTTGGGATTCTCTAACCACTAAATTATTTATGGAGTTTGGGGATGGCCTCAAGGTTCTAGTTACTTATGTGGCTAGCCAAGCTTTTGTCAAGGAATCGTGGATCCTAGTGCGGAAAGAGGGCTCATCAAGCCTATCCCAAAATAAGCTTGTTTCTTGCATCTTAAGCACTGGCGTCCCATAACTATGATATTTGTGGCATTAAAAATCATTGCTAAGGCATTCAATCTTAGAATTTCCCCCCTCGTGGACAGATTCATCTCCCTGCATCAACACAGGTTTATCAAAGGAAGGTCATAATGGTTGGCATTGACTACATTGTATTCATGAAGCAAGAGTGCATTTTACTATAGCTAGACCTAGACAAGGCATGTGATAGGATAATGTGGTCCTTCATTTAAGATGTCATGAATCATTCAGATTTGGCCTTGCCTTTATCGACTTATACAGTGAAAGTAGTCAATCTGAGCTCTTGTTCAATGATAGAATTGTGGGCATGTTCGGAGCTACTGCTATGCGGGGTGAAATTCAAGGTGACAATGACTAGCTCCTTGCCAAGATGTTCTTAGATGACTCCCTCCTCTTTTTGAAAGCCTACCCTCATGTAATTAAGAAGGCGCTAGAGATTTTGAAGACATTTACTCTGGATTTGGGGTCAAAGTGTAGCATTGAGAATTCTAGACTGATCTCCTTGATGGAAAATGACTCATTTGACCCATTAGTCTAGTTAGTGGAGATTGTGTCTAAAGGAAGGATATTTTGACATTTGGGAACACCCTTGGCAATGGAATTTACACACAAGAAAATGTTATAGTGCATTTTGCAGAAGATTCAAAGAAAAATTATAAGGTAGGAGTATGTGTTGCTTCCCTTCTTGAGTCGGGTCAAAGCGATTAATTCATTTATGCTGCCTTATATTTCCTTCACCATCTCACTCCTCAAAATTCCCAAATGTAATTGGAAGGAGTTTATGAATCTTGTTAAAAGATTATTATGGAGGAGCAACACTAAAGCCTCATCGCCATGGCAATGACCAGTTGGCTCCCCAATTTCAATCAATGACACTGAGAAGCTTCTTGTCACTAGAGTTGTTGAAGGCTTGGATAACACTTTGTTGGTGCCAATTTGGGAATCCACTTTTGAGTGGAAACCTTGGAAATGGCCCATGAGTTGCCATTTGTTTAAACCTCATACCAAGGGCATCTACCAAGCGTTGATTCACAAGACTGATTGGGTCGCCCCTTGGAATAAAAATTGGAAGAAAGAAGCTCCATGGATAGAGGTCATGAAGAACATCTAAAATCCCTAGTGGCCTCAATTGGTTTTTGTGTGGAAGGTGTTGTGGCGGCTTGGTCGATAAGCATCAAGATTTAAGCACGTGGTTTCAAGTCCAATAGGTGTTCAAGGTGCAGGTTGGCTAGCAAAGACCTTGCCCACCTTTTCATGGAACTCCTGATAATTAGAGGCTTGGTAGGGAAGGTGTGCAAATGGATACAAATAACGTGAAAGATAGGGTTTTTCAAGAAGGATCTATGCCTTGGCGGGAAATTTTTTTGAAGGCATGCATTTCTGGATTAGATAATGTTCCTTCAATAAGATCTAGAAGGCGAGGAATTGTCGTGTCTTTGATAGTGACCCCTTTGTGGCTAGATTCTCCGAGATTGTTCAGAAAGTAAGGAGTTACTAGTTATGATAGGTAAAAGGAAAAACTTGGATGATTGGCTTAGGGAAACTTTCGCCATCCGATCAAGCCTTGCTATGTAAAGGACTGGGCTTTTGGTACTAAGTACTTCTAACTAGGCTCTAATGTAACCACGTGCTCCTCAAGGCTTGGCTTGAGCTTGAGGCTGTTTTGTATATTTCTTGGTGTCATTCTAATACAATCACTCACAATTGTGAGTTGTACAAAAAAAAAAAAATCACCTCATGAATAATCTACCTAGTCTACTTTAAAACAATTACGTGTTTCTTATGAAGATTCCAATCAAGCTCACAATTTTAAAAGGAAAACCATCGTAGCCTCGTCTCTTGCACAACACCTCCTCATCACCACCACGCCTATGCACTAAGAGCAAGAAATAGTCTTTGACTCTCTCTCTCTCTCTCTCTCTCTCTCTCTCTCTCTCTCTCTCTCTCTCTCTCTCTCTCTCTCTCTCTCTCTCTCTCTCCATGCAAGAGTTGCGACCACCACTTACTCTTCCTCTTTGCCACCTCCTTGTGCCATTGCGTTGCAAAATGCTTTCCCAAGTCGGTCTGCGTGTGCTCGCTCCATGTGCTCACCCCCTTGCCTTCACTCATATGAGCAATCTTTTCTTCTTTTTGGTCTTGTACATAGAGATATAAAACAGATACTAGAAGAGAGGGCACGGGGATGTCTGCTCATACCAACACTTTAAAATAGATATAAAGTTTTTTGACCGTGAGTATGATTATTGGTATGAGTGTTGGGGTCATGAAGTCATTATCTTAACCAATATAACTATCCTTATAATTGCTAGCATATACGAGTGCAAATATCGTTGGAAATAGTTGCATTTTTTATTTTGAAAGTGTAGGTTGCACTTGCTATAAATGGCCTATTAATAGCCATTTTCAATAAATGTAGCAAAGAATCCACACTTTGCCCAAAAAATCAAGCAATGTTCTACTCTTTCTCTATGTAACTTGATACTTATGGCATTGCTACAAAAACATGCCATAGACATCTTACTAGCATCGAAAGCTCCTCTTCCAAACCAATGGTGAAAGCCATAAGTTCTTGCCAATTTGATCCCAAAGCAAGGACCGTAACTTCTTTGCAAAAAAATACCAAAGCAAAGTATGCTAAAACTTCATCACATCATAACTAGTACTTCAATTTGTCCAAATATTAGTGTATCAATTGCAATGCAAGTCAACATGTAACCACAACATAAAACAATAACAAAAGTATACCATATCATGATTCACCATGATTAATCAATTTTCGCTATTAAACCATATCACCATCAACAAGAGCATACCAAGTCACCATCAATTAAATAGTGCCTATAGCCGATACCACAATAACAAAACATGTTTTGTAGCAAATGAATGTGATATAAACAAATGACTATTTGCAAAGTGGAGCAAATCAAGTGTCAAAAGTTGTAAATAAAACTTGGAGTCAAAATACATGCATCATATATATCAAAGATAAAAAAATCATCACAGCAAAGAAAAGCTTAAACCATATAAGAAACACCCTATTTCACGTTCCCACCTCATGAAGGTAAATGAGACGAATCAATCTACATCTCTAAATCTATCTTCATGTGCTCTAGAAGAGTAATCAAATTGTGCAAATATCTATACTCCTTTGTCTCCGAAGAATTCCCCATTGCTAAGTCCTGTAATCAAAACATCAACTACACTGTAAGGTGAAGGGTAGCGGGGTAGGGCCTATATAAAGGGAAGAGGTAGGATGGGAGTATGTTATTGTTCCCAATCTTCTCTTGGTATTATATTGGTATTAGAGTAGAGTGGAGATTCAAGGAAGAGGGTCTTGGAGGCTTTGCATGTCATGTTGTAGGATTTTGCATGGGTATGCACCTCTCTCTCTCTCTCTCTCTCTCTCTCTCTCTCTCTCTCTCTATTGTTTGGTTTCAAGCCGAATCTCGTTGGTATTTGTGGGAACGTGCCTTGTGACATGCAGATACACTCAATTGGTGATCTGATGTGAGCCACTGCTTGTGTGGAGATTTCATGGTCTTTACAATCAATGGAGATTTTCTATATATATGTAAAACGGCTTCACAACAATATAGAGTGTTCCATTTTTGTGTCGATCAACTTTGTTCTCTCTCTATCTCTCTCTCTCCTCTCTCGTTAGTTTCTTCTGCATACTCAATTGAACCATGGTGGTTCTTGTTCATCGCCATTCCCCTAGCTTCACAGCACCTAACATGGGTATCAAAGCCCAGATGGAGAGAAATCCAAGGCGGTGCTAGGGCTAGACTCTCAAAATGGATTCATTTTGTTGTGGTGAACATTGGCAACTGTACGTGAAAAAAGGCATAGTTGCTCTCCTATGCAAGACATTTTGAAATGCTGATGGCAACCAGGTCTTAAACACTGCTCCTTGTGGGATGTTTTGCAATGTGTTTTTTAATGTTGCATTGTAGAGAGTGATTTCAGGAGCATATCCAATCATGGCCTCATGTCCTAAGCCTTGGAAGTTACAGTCAGAAGCAAAGGGTGTAGAAATTCTTTGGGTGAGCTTATTAACACTCTCGACAGCTTTTCAAAATGTTGTATGGTGGATTTCTTATTGGAGGTAAGGTGTTGGGAAAAGTAATTCAAAGCTGAAGGTCGTAGTTGCAGTATAAGTAGTTGGATTTTCCCCCCCTTGCTATGCTTGAGCTTAGCATTGCTTTAGGGTAATTTTATCCCAAGATATCAACTATTGGAAAACATCATTTAAAGTTTTTGTCAACATTTCAATGGAGGCCAAGAAATTTTACTAGAGACTTAGAAATCTCAACATCCTCTATTGATGATGATGATGCTTTGAATTTTTTGCATCCCAATATGTGGATTGATTCGATGAAGAAATAATTGGAATTAGCTCTCAAGATGAAGAGCTCACAAATTGAAGGTTTTCTACAACAAGCCTGTCAATCAACACATGTAGAGTTCAACAAAACTATTTTTCCCTATTCAATGTCAAAGATTTGTTACGTTTTTATCTGTTGTCAACACCATTATCTATTTTTTGTCAAAGCTCCAGAATTCAAAGAAAGGGGGGAAGGAAATGTCAATGGTGGGAACAACCTTCAAAAGGAGATTCAGATGCATGATTGAGATGGTCAGACTGGTAATTACAAAGGTGAATTACTATGGTAACTTGTATAGTGCATAGTTAGTTAGAGGCCTAGTCTGAGAACTTTGAAATAGGGCTCACTACTCAATTTTATAGGATCTCAGATCACCAAGACTCTCACTATCATTTCTTTGTATCATTGGAGCTCTTTATGATTTTGTATCTTTCTAACTCTAATTGAGCTCAGAGCACACTTGTCTCACATTGTTGTATTGGCTTACACTAATTGAATATATTCCACTTTCAATTTTCAGTTTCATTTTCTAGTTCAGTCTATATTCATATTCCACTTTCAATTTTCAGTCTCATTTTCTAGTTCAGTCTATATTTAAGTTCTACTCTTTTCATTCCATTCCATTTTTTTTTGGATCTAAAGTTGTAACCTAATTTGAACTATCTCTAATCCACCAACCTGGAATAATTGTCATAAGTGTTGATCTCATTCCAAACACACACACAAGGTGCATGCACTATATATGATTATTTGATTCTATAGCAAGCATGCATAGGCTAGCTATCAAGTGATAATTTTTCTCTCAATGGGAAGATTTGATTGTGCATATGATCATTTGTGAATAGGATTCCAGCTTGAGAAGATCTTAGTGTAGAGACCTTGTTGTGTCTACAGAAGCATTATATTTTGGGTACGACCTAACTTGTGACCAATTGATCACTCTATAATTATGGATGGTCACCTGTTGAACTCTTCACACTTTTTTATAATTAAAAAAAAAGAATCTATCACCTCCTATCTAGTGGTTCACATAGTATACTTTTGGAATTTTGTCAAGGATTTCAAGTTGCCAAGCCAGGATGAAGGGTTTTTGTCCCCAAGAAAAACCCGAGCCCACCACCTCAAGCTCCTTTGGAGGAGAGAAACTTGGTATCAAATGTTGCCCCCCAAGTAAAAGGATGAGTGTGATGTGACCCATCCAAAGCATCAACATCGAAAAAAGAATAAGAAAATGGTCTCCAACTGATTTTCTCTCTTGACTAGAATAGATGAGACGCGGTTAGAGGATGTGAGTTCACCCCACAAAGAGCTCTTGCAAATCGCTCAAGGCAAGGAGGACCGTCCACACTTGGATCGCAACATGTTTCCATCCAAAGGGGGTGACCCCATGGAAGCTCAGAAAGAACTCAAGAGGACATATGAGCGAGGTGAAAGGTCATCTTCTAAAGGGGAAGGGCATGCCGCAAGAATAAAGGACCCAAACTTGAGTTAGTTTCCCCCCAAGACCCCTTATAACAATCCATTATACGGATAAACCCTCCTCTTTCTTCAATGTTTCCATGGTCTAACCTATGAGGTTTGTTTCGTAAAACTTTCTATCTCCTTATGCTACTGTAAGAAGCTCACTTATTACTAACAGTGTTTTTGGACGATGAACGATACATCATTGGCATAAATGTCGGTATTTGTGTCTATATGATCTTCAATAAATGTGTCTATATGAGCATCAATAATATCATCGATAAAATCCAATGAAGTTGTCGGTAAAAATGTCAAAAGTACAAAAAAAACTTGAATTTCTAGGCATTTTTAATGTATTAGAGACAGTCTGGTCATCTCCCTTAGTCATCGGCAGTGTGTTGATGGATGGTGATCATATGAATCGATGATGTGTCATCCCATAAGCGTGATTTCCATGGCTCAAAAGTGCTCCATTATTTTTAGAAGATAACGCGCCCCCCCCCCACTAGCGACCTCGCTAGTGCTCAAGATGGAGGGGATTGGGTATGAGAGAGAGAGAGTTCATGCACCGAAAAGAGAGAGGGAGGACAAGTCCGGGGAGCTTCAAGGTTCTGTCGAAGATCTTTAGAGGAGTAATTTCAAAGGCCCATCCAAGGGGCAGCCAAGGCATACAAAAAGATGGGCTCCAAAGTGGTGATTCCAAGGTCGAGAGTGCAAAAGGGTGGGCGGTCAAAGGGACCATCCCAAGGGTCAACCCTAGCTAGTCAAGGGACCACTCTCAAATGTGGGTAGGATAGTTTTTAAAAAAGTGAAAAAAATAATAAAAATGCCTTGGGGCACAAGAAACACCGCTAGTGCACACCTCCTCAAGAGAAAAACAAAGAGAGCAACTAGAGCACAAGCGACCACCCTTCCAAAGTTTCCAAATTGGAGTGCAAGCTGGACCAATCAAAGGCCGGATTCCAAAATTGAATGGGGAACCCCTATAAAAGTCAAAATTGAACCATTTTAATGCTTTTTACCAATATTCTTTTTGGCTAGGGTCTGGAGTCGACGAGTTGGCAGATAGCCAAAGTGGGTGAGTATGTTTTCTTGCTATGATTCTTTGAGCATAGGTGTGTGCCTACAAGGCCCCAAGTGTGAGTTTTCTTGCTCGAAGACCGTGTGGGTGCACCGTTTGATGTAAATGGGTTGTACATGGTGTCTCACCAGAGGTGAAGCCTCCATGGTGTTTCTCTAGTGTCATTTTCCCTATCCCCCCTTCTCTACGTCTTTTGCTTGTGTGTGGTGCTAGCGTGGATGTGTGTGCCCCCAGGGCCTCTTTTGTGTGCAGAATGGAGGTAAGGGAGTGGGTGGCTTGAAAGGAGCAGTGAAATGCATGGTTAGTCGAGTGTGTGTGTGTTTATTCATGGATGTCTGTACAGGCAATGGTCTACTAGTGTCGAAAGTTTTGAAGGTGAATTCTAGTGGATCAGGGTGATGTGTATGCCCAGGGCTATAGAGAGGCAGTCTCCTTGTGTGTTGGGTGTGTTCCCCCATTCCCCCTCTCCAATGTCTTCATCTACCACTGAGGCAGAGTATGTTGATACATCTAACGCGGAGATAAGGAAACCATATGCTTAGCTCGTCTAGTGGGAGATTTGGGCATTCACGAGGTTCTAGTACTACATTGTAGCAGTCTAAGTGACATTGCTTTGGGAAAGAATCCAATGTTTTGCTCAAAGTTGAAACACATAGAGGTCAGATACCATGTCTTACAAGATCTATTGGATGACAAATGCATTAAGCTTGTCAAGGTTCACACTAACGACAACTGCGTAGATGCTCTCATTGCAGCCTAGTCTCAAAGCGTTTTACACACTGCATAGAGCTTATGGGTGTAGGATGAATCTTAGGTGATGCTTAGTGGACTTTGTATAGACTAATTATACTGATGCCACTATTGGTCACCGTGATATTCAAGTGGGAGGTTGTTGGGGTCTAGGCTAGGTGGACATGGGAACCACCCCTGACTTCAGTTCTCTATAATGAATATAGGGAGAGAAAATGAGAGTTGACTTGCACTCTCACTTTATACTCCACTAACCCAAGCAAGCTATATGTGCTTCTCCTTCTTTAACATTTCCCCATCACACACTCTCCCTTGCTAGTGCACCTATGCACACATTGTGGGACGGGTGTCTAACCTCACTCCTATCTTATTGCAGATGTAGCAAGAACCACAAATAAATTGTCAATCCATGGGACGAAGCTCACTCATAGTTTGTCTCTAGTTATGCCAAGAAAGGATAATATGTATTGTGTCATGAGTGAGAGATGATTTGATGTTTATATGAAGAGGATATTGAGTACCTTTGAGAAATATTGTGATGCATACTTACCATGTGTTTATGATTGTCAATCCAATAGCTTGTGGGAGATGAACTGCTTTGACTGGCATCGTTATGAACAAGGTAGCCAACTCATTGTATGTTCTCTCTTTTATGATGAGGTATATGATAGATATGTTGGGAGGTATCATGCTTATCTTCATGAGTTTGAGAATATTTCTTTTTCAAATGAAGGAATGCAATTTTATGTGTATGAAAGGGGTAAGATGCAAGTCTCCAATGTGCTGGCCTTTTGGCATTTTGGATTGAGAAGGTCCTTGAATGGCTTATTTTGTGGTTTTGGACTCTAGATGCAATTTGCATATGGTTGATAAGAGAAGATATTTTTTTTCTATCTCTCCTTATGTGCATATTCTCTTACATGCATTGTCATCTTGAAAGTTGCTTATGAGAAGTTGCAGTATGCATATGGAACACTTTAAAGTGTTCCATGCTTGTTGGGGAGGAATATGTGACGTGTTTTGGCGGAATGGTGCGGGCCACCCCAAAGATTTGCGAGATGTTTTATGGTACTCTTAGACCTCTTGGATTTAAATAAATCATGCTTGTACAAAGTGTACAAAGGCAGTGTGTGTCAGTTGTCTCTACTCATGCAGGCCAGTTGTGCGGGGTACAATTTTTTGTTGTTTTTGTACATAGAGGTGTCAAGACTTCAAGGAGTGAGTAAGTGCTTTAAAAATATGAAGAAAAATTGAACTGTTATCAGCTTGGAGTCGTGAGTGAAGCGGGATATTCAGATGTGAATAAGAAACTATGTGTTGCTGCAGCTGCGGTGAAGCGTGGGGGTTTTGGTGTAGAGGTGCCCCTCTTGCCTTGCGAGAGCCTGGTGTGGTGAGTTGAGAGTGTGTCTCTCCTCAATGGGCTGATGAAAGTGGGTGATTAGCTCTTCATATTGACCTCTCTTCATCTTGGTTTGAGGTATGGTAGCCATGTTGTGTGTGGTTCCCTTTGGTGCAGCTAGTCGAGGATAGGACTATGCGCTGCAATTCCTTGCTTGTACATATGCAAAAGGGCAAGCTTTTCCCCAAGTTTTCCATCACTTTTTTCTAATTTTTTCTGCTGAACTTTTTGGGTTTTTAAAGTCAGATTGATTTGGATGGGTTTTGGTCGAGCTATGTGTATATATGGGAGCGCCTATGGAGTCTCTACTAGCACATGGAAGGGCATTTGAAAAGAAGTAAAGCTCTTGGTTTTATGAGGAAAAGTGCAGAGATTTACATTTCTTTTATTTAGTTTTTTCCATTGGTTTTCTTAGTTCCCTTGCTTTCTTTAGTGCATCCAAGTATAGTGGGAGTTGTAGCGGTGTAGAGGGAAGCTAGTCGAAGCTAGTCGAGGCTGAGTGCGAGCGAGGCTATCAAAATTTGGGAGAGAAGTCCAGCCCATATTATCTTGAGAGCGCTATACTCTTAATCCTCTTTTCTTGGTGTTGGTTTGCGGTGTTGTAGAGGCCAGTCCCCTAATCCTTCACAACGTACTATTTTGTGACACAGAATACTAATCATTGTTTTTGACAAGTATGGTTTGCAGATTTTTATCTTCGCAACTGAGGACAGTTGATTTCTAACAGCAAGATATGTAATGGAATTGATATTTTATTGTTTAGTGCAGCTGACAGGTGAAAAAGGCTAAGGGTTATGCAAAAGGATATTATGTTTTATGTATATTTGATTATTCAAGTGCTCTTTATGAGCTTTGGCCATTTATGTCCAACCGGCTAGTTTGTACTCACTTTGACCATTCAAAAAATCTATAAAGTATGTGCAAGAGGGAAATGGTCACTCTTGCACGGGGGGAGAATGTGTCGTGTTCTCTACATTGGGTGGTCCTCAGTGCAATGTGCGTGACAATCTCACTCAAACAGACTGAAAAGAAAGGGAACAATAGACATCAATTGAGCTCACAAAGACACAACAATAGACCAGAACATATGACTCGACTATCTCAAAGAACTGATACAGACTCTGGCGTGGCAGCACACTCAGCTCCAACCCAGGACTCACAGATACAATGGGGGTGTCGAGGCTTAGATATGCCGAGATGGTCAGTGCTGTGTGTATCGACTCACTCTAGATGACTACGTCTAAGATCCTCCTGACCAAACCGCTACTACTCATATATACAACCATAAAGAGCCACCAACGGCTCATAAATGACAGCATCTAAGTCTATCTCCACTAGGTGGTGGTGGTGACCTAGCCACGATGTCCACTAAACCACCGTATCCCTGCCACGTTTCACTGCCCAACGAGTCCGTCCAATGTGAATCGACGAGACCAAAGACCAACTGTGCAGTCCATACTGTACTAATTGTCATGTGAAAGTGACATTGTATCCTGCTACACGTTGCCCGCCACAATACCGCTTCCCGTCCCAGAGAGCGGAACTAAAGAACTGAAAGATTGGCAACCAGGTCTACTACTGGTAAAACTCCAAAAGGTGATATCTACTGTTGGTGGTCGGATGATGGAGGAGGAGGAGGACGCTGGTAGAAAGGTGGGTAAGGAGATGGAGGCCATGTGTATGGTGGGGGGTAGTGTCCATGAGGAGGATACATTGGATATGTAGTGGCCACCCCATGAGCAGCAGCAGACTGAGTAGGGTGAGTAGGTGGAGCAAGTGGAAACCGAGGAAAAGACTGAGCAGGCTGAGAAGGTGGGACAAGTGGAAACCCAGGAAAAGACTGAGTAGGCTGAGAGGGTGGAACAGGTGGTTGGAATCCAGGGAAGCTGTAGAAGTGCTGTGGGAAAGAGGTGGACTGGGAGGGGGAGACCACAGAGGGTCCATGAAACTGTGATGAAGTCGATCCTGCTGGCTTAGAATCCATAGTGGTAGGGTTTGTTTTCTTAGCTGCTTGAGAATCCCCTGAATGGACTTTGGAAACATCCGTCTGTATCCGTCCTGCCATAGCAGGAACTTGCGTAGAAACCGGAGTTGTAGTTGTAGTTGTAGCTGCAGCTGTTTGTGAAATGGCTATAGATTGGTATTTGGCACATGAGGGACACACTGTATGTACCACAGGAGAAAGGTCCTGAACTGCGGCCATATCATTTACCTCTTTTAACTGTATTTGTTGAGTGTGGACAATATGTTTGAGGTCCACTACTTGTTGAGTGAGAATATTTATGCGATCTTGAGCCTAAACAATTAACATGTCCCTATCCATCGATCGTTGAAGGTGGTTGCGCACTTCCCTTTGCATACTGTCATAGATAGTGCGATGCAGACCATTGGTACCTTGCAATGAGATGGTTGCATCCATAATTGTTGAAATGGCTCTTCTGTCCGCATCTAAAAGTCTGTCGGCTTGAGGTGCAAAATTGGCAAACATGTCAGGTTTCGCAGAGGTAGGTGTCCCAGAGCTAGATGCCCTTGCACTATCCCTATGTGCCTCTGCACTAAGAGTAGTAGTAGGTGGTACTGCCGACACAAATGGAGCATGTGTTTTGGTGCCTGCAACACTACTCACAAGAGGTGGTGTAAAAGTACAGGTGGCCACAGAAGTAGGCATGCTCACTCTTGGTGTTGCAGTATTGACGTCAGAGATTTTAACCTGTGATTCAGAGAAGGGTAGTGTTGCTAGCTTTTCTATCGAATCTTCTTGTACTTTTGCCCTCTTGCATAAGGTGCCTTTTCCTTTGGCCATTTTGGAACTGCCTTGTTCTTGTTCTTTGGCTTCATCTTGCAGAGTGAGACTAGCGGTTGCATCTGCCTTTTGCTTCATAATTTGCACTACCCGATACATAATAGGGGCTGCATAGCAATTGAACCTCTCCACTTTTCCTTTACTTTGAGTCAAAAATCGCTTTGCCCTGTCTTGTAGCGCCCTAAATAGCAGATGGTGAAACGGATACGGCAGGCAGTGTGGCAGAGACAAAAAAAGGCATCGCATATTCCTGGAGAACCTGGAGAAGATGAAACTACTGTTCTTTCCGGTGCGCGTAGTAAAAAATAATATTGTAAAATTGAATACAGCTAGCTGATTCCTGTGATAGTCTGCATGTGAGTGCAGCAATAGTTTTTGGCACGCATTTGTAGTGTCTTCCGAGGAGAGATTCGAGAAGGTTTTTGTGGCGGGTAAAGGTGCCAGCACATTCAATATCCCCATAGCATGTCCGATATCCTCCACTGTAAGTGTAATTCCATTTAGCTTTGGAAAAGTAAGCAAGAGGTCACTTAGCTTGGCACTGGAGATTGTGCAGGAAAAATCCACCTGAGCCAAATTTTGGAGACCCAGGTGTATCATTTTCTACTGAGAGAACACATCTTTGAGTGCCAGGTTTGGCACCTGTAAATGATAGATCATTAGTAAGGGTACCTTCGAGATGGCACCAGAAGGGCGAGGCACCTGGAGAGTGGTGACCTTGCCAGCAGCTGATTGGGGTGAATCTTCCTCTAAAGATTCTCCTGAAAGTTTCTCTGAGCTAGGATTATAGTCTGATTTATTGTTAGAGCTATCCCCACAGGAGGCAGAGGACTTCCTCCGACTGGAGGTGCTGCTCTCGATTCCTAGTACGAACCATCTTGATAAAATATACCCGAGAATCTGCAACTGATGAATCCTTAAAAACCTGTAAAACCTGTGTTCTTAAGTCCTCACTGATACATATACCACCATAAACCACACTGAGATACAATTTCTCTAACCCACAGTGAGATACATGTTGCGACCACAACCAAATGCATGTAGCAAGAGCAAGGTGGAGATCAATCTTGCATCATCAAATGCTATCCAGCTTATGGGTGGCCAAGGAGCACGCAGAGATGAACGCCTCGAGATGGAGGGAGGAATGCCTGGCAATGGACAGAGATTGTGGCGATGGAAGCTGACTGAAGGGTATTTCTCTGCCTGAAAACGCAATCCTTGGCTGAAAACCTATGCAGAGAAGTTACTGCACTGTTTTTGTTTTTATCAACATATTCTGATTTTCGTTGGGCGTTGCTTTTTGCTGGGTTTGAAATTAAAGTATGGTAAGTATGCTTTAATGTTTTATTTGACTTACGTGGAGGTGGTGGAGGCCGAGGGCGAGGGCAAGGCGTGCGGTGCCAAGGGCGAGAGCAGCGGGGAAAGACGAGGACGAGTCCGGTCAGCAGCAGCGGCGTGTACAGCAGACGATGGCGAGGGCGGGTGGCCAGGCCAGAGTGAGGGCGTCGGTGAGTGGCGAGGCCAGAGAGCGAGGGCGAGGGCGAGTGGCGAGTGGCGAGGCCAGAGGGCGAGGGTGAGGGCGAGGCTAGAGGGCGAGTGGCGACTTGAAGTGGCGAGGGCGAGGGCGAGGGCGAGTGGCAAGGGCGAGGGCCAGAGGAGAGGGCGAGGGCGAGGGCGAGAGGGCGAGGGTGAGAGGACCGCGAGGTCTTCCAGCAAGGGCAAGGGCGAGGCAGGGAAGGTTTGCTGCGAGGCACGCTGTGCCCAAGGGCGAGGTCCACCTTGCACTGCTGGAGCGATCTAAGAGCGAGAAGCGGACAAAGTTGAGGCCCACAGAGGCTAGGTCGAGGGTGAGTTGGAGACAGGGCTAAGAACATATCATAATTCTTGGTGAGTCCTACTGCTTGAAAGATGTGTAATTGAATCTGAGGTAGAGAAAATTCAAAGTTTTAATTGCTATTGAACAATTAAATGGCACACCCACCTAGAGAAATTAGACTTCTATAATACTACAATTAATTTAGTGCCATGTGAGGAGCACTAGAGATGATCAGAAGCTTAAATAAAGCATTAGTCCGTTGAGATAGTGGGTGGCCAAATCAAAGTCTGAGAAGCAAGCAGAGTGAAGCGAGTAGTGTTAATCAAGAATTATCAGCCAAAATAGATGACTCAAAGTGAATCTCAACAAGAGTGAGAACTGTATTATCCTCAAAGAACCAGAGCGGGGAAGGACCAGAGAGAAAGGAGAGGGTACAATAGATACTGACAGATAGTGGTTTATCCAAATTTTAGAAGCATACCCTTGCAGGCAGTAGAAGCAGGATAAGTAGAGAGTGTATGAGATAGTGATGGGGAACATTAAGATCCACTTTAGGATTGAAGATTTTGCGAAGATCGACCATGATTTTTGCCCCTTGACCGTCAACACACAGTATGATAGCTTTTGATTCTAGATCCATTGACTAAAGGCAGTGGAATTCCTTCAAGGGTGGCTAATTGTACGGCCCCTTGGGGTAGAATCTCCATCACCTTGTATGGTCCTTGCCATGCTGGGACCAACTTCTTTGCTTTTTTCAAATACTTAGCTTGATAAAGTAGCACCAGTGCTCCTTGTGTTATTTTCGGCTTTCGGAGATGGCGATCATGCCATGCTTTGCGACGAAGCTGCTCTGCTTCCAGAGCCAGGGAAACCAAACTTCGGCTTTCATCCAGAAGGTAAAGACAAGAGACATATGCCGACCCCAAATCTCCATTGACACGCAGACTACTGACTCGCGGAGACCCTGAGTTGAATTTCGAAGGGTGCTATCGCTTCCAAACCAAAAGGTAATTGAAATGGGGTGTGATTTTTTGTGGCTTTGAAAGAAGTTTTGTATGCCCAACGGATGGCGTGGATAGATTGAGCCCAAGTCGAAGGATGAAGATGACATGATTTTCATAGAAGTGCTATCAAAACCTTATTAGTGCTCTCGGCCTGCTGCCCGTTTGCTCTAGGGTAATAGGAACAAGATTTTCGGTGAAAAATCTTGTAGTTGGCAAGAAAGGTTGAAATCGTTTATTCACAAAGTGACTACCCCTATCACTGGTGATTTCTAGGGGACATCCAAACTTGCACAAAATATTTTCATAGAGAAACTTGGCTACATTAGTACCAGTGAAATCTGTTGTTGCCAGTATCTCTACCCACTTTGTTGCATAATCTGTAGCCACTAGTAGATACTTCCAATTGCCTGGTTGGGCGGAGGGAGTAATTGGACCCACAAAATCAATGCCCCATCTCTCAAAGGGCTGCCATGTCATAGAGACCTGCAGAGGACGGTTTGCCTGCTTGCTTGGTTTAGGGCCACAGTGTTGACAAACATCACATACTTTTACATACGCAATTTCATCCCAAAAAACATAGGGCCACCATAAGCCACACTAGAGAATCTTCTGGGAAGTAATATGACTAGGGTAATGGCCACTAGTGGGACCACTATGGGCATCCTCCAAAATATACTCCACTTCATGAGGAGAGACACACCGCCTCAGAACACCATCTTGTCCTAACTTGTATAACTGGCCCCCAATTAGAGTGAAAGGCCTAGACTTCAACAACAGTCGTCTCTTTTGCAGTGGAGAAGCGTTCTCTGGGTACACGCCAGTAGAAAGCAGATGCAAAACATCACCGTACCATTCCGGAGTGGTATCCACCTTAAAGAGACTACTATCTGGAAAGTCGTCAGCAATTCCCGTTGCTTCTTCACCCGTGTGAATGCGAGAGAGGTGGTCGGCAAGGACATGATGTTTGCCGGGCCTGAGTACCACTTCGAAATCAAATTCTTGAAATAAGAGTAGCCATCGCCATACTCGACCTACAACTTGCGGCTTGTTGAGCAGATAGCGCAGGGTATGGTGATCAGTAATAACTGTGACGTGGATCCCTAATAAATGATGCTAAATTTTTTGCAGAGCATACACAATAGCTAAACCTGCCCTTCTTGTGGTGCTATAGTTGCACTCTTCCTTGGTGAGGAGACAACTTGCATAGTGAATAGGGCGATCTAGGTTGTACTCCTTACTAGGCTGAGTCAGCACAGCCCCCACAGCCAGTTGATTGGCATCAGTATGCACATGAAAAGGGAGAGACCAATTGGGAGCTACTAAGATAGGCGCTTCAGTGAGGCATTTCTTGAGGTATGCAAAAGCTTCAGCCTCTGCATTTGACCATTGAAAGGGAACAGTAGCATTGGTTAGACGGGTTAGGAGTTGAGCCACCTGTGCATACATGCGTATAAACCTGCGATGATAGCATGTGTGGCCTACAAAGCTCTGCACCCCTTTTGGGCTGATGGGAGGTGGTAACTTTAAGATTGCCACGATCTTCTCTAGGTCAGGTGCTAAACCTTTAGCAGACACCACATGGCCTAGAAGTGTAACCCATCCATGAAACTGTACAATACATGTCCTGATACATCTTCTAGCACACGCTCAATGAAAGGTGTGGGGAAACCATCTAGGATAGTTACCTTATTCAGAGCGTGGTAATCTACGCACACACGGATTTTATTGGACTGCTTCTTAGGCGCTATCACCATGGGTGATAACCACTTAGAGTGTTCCACAGGTACAATGATCCCTGCCTCTTGTATTTTTTTGAGCTCTGACTTGACAATCTCTGCATACTTTGGGTTGAGCTTGTAAGCTTGGCATCTGCTGACTGGCTTAGCCCCTTCAACCAACGAGATAGTGTGGAGACCCAATTCTGGTCGGATCCCTTCCAAATCCTTGTAGGACCAAGCAAAAACATCCTTAAAAGAGTGTATAAAAGAAACTACCTGATCAAGTAATGCGGGTTGCTCCCATAACCAAGCTGCTAAGAGGACGTGCTGAGGGTTGTCACGGTTGCCCAAGTTGACTTTTTTGACCGGGTCAGGAGGTGTAAATGTGAAGGGTACTTCAGAAGTTGAGAAGTGAGTTGCCTCTTGGAGCTTCGAGACATTATGTGTTGGTGTTTGATCGATTGGAAACTCTGCATACTCTTCTTGTAACCATCCTAGTGGAAGCTCCTCGAAGGGTAAATCTTCAAACACAGACATAACATAGTGCTTTTGAACAGGCGGGGCATCCGACCTGGGAGATGTTAGAGGAAGGGGGAGTCATTGACGAGTTCATGCAGAGGAGATTTCTTCCCCCTTCGGATGTGTTATAGGTTCCCCGAGGCCGACGGCTTCCATCAGAGGATCATTTGAATCGTGAGAATCAGGGGCTAACACACTTACTGATTCGACTGGTACATTGTCTGTTGTAGGACTACTGTCTGTTGTAGGACTTGGGACATTGGTGTCCGCCTAAGGAGCCGGGAGAGAGAGTGTTACCAACACAGGTGAGTTTTGAATAGAGACCACATAGCATGGCATCAAGGTGGTCGCTTCCAATCACTGCAACAAGTTTTCGTCAGACCCGTTAAGTGGGATGGGTTGCTCAGGGTCAGGGTTGGACTGTACTGACAATGAGCTGTGATGAACCACTGGATCCATCCCTCCTTCGAGCCGAATTGGTTCCATGGGGGAGCCAGGAGTATGTATCCACATGGTGTTGTTTCCCCAATCATGAAGTGCCTTAGTATGCTGCAACCATGGTCTACCAATCAGCAAAGGAAATCCTCCCTCCACCTAAGGAAGACTGACCACCACAAAATCCAAGCTAAATGTGAAGTCTTGTACCCTCAGAGGCACCTTCTCTAGTATGCCCACAGGGTAGACTATCCTCTGGTCTGCCAATGTAACAGTGAATGGAGCAAGGCGGGTAGGCTACAGACCTAAGGCCGACATAGTAAATTTTGGCATCAGATTGATCCCAGATCCACCATCCACTATCACGCCTGAGAATTGATGCCCAAGAATAGATACAGTGAGACAAGGACTTTTGTAGTTGGTGAGGCGAGCATCTGGATATATAATCATGTAGGAGTCCAAGGGCTGCACAGGTAGGTGCCCGCCACTAGGCCCTGCACCAGGGTACAGAGACTGGATTACTGAGAGGGTGTCACTTCTGAGGGTTTCATCTAGCCGGAGCATCTCATAAAGGGACACTTGTTGAAAGGTGTTCTTCAAGATTGCTTCCGTTGTGGGCTTAGCTCCTACAATCTGGGCTTCCTCAGAAACTTTGACCTGTTGCAAGTCAGTCACTGCTACCAGGAAGGCTCCATCAATGTCCAAGAGCGTAGAGATTGTCCTATTCTTTTCACCACTTAAGGGTTCGACATTTTGATTAGGTTGCCGAAGTGATGGACGAGATGGTCCTGTTGGCAAGCTTAAACCCAAGGCTGCTCTTTGTGCCCGAGTGAGCACGCCAGCGGGCTCTGCCACTTATTGTGGCCGAACTGTATGAGTAGCAGGTGTTGGATGAGGGGTGGTGTTCACTGTGATTAGATTGATCTTTGGGAATGTGAACTCTTGTTGGTTTTGAGTCGGGCCTGAAGATGAGGATGCCATTTGCTTAGGACAATTCTTACTGTAGTGGTCCTTAGACTCCGGACAATGTCTGCAGGGAGTAGACCTTTCAGGTAAAGGACACTTACTTTGGTAATGCCCATATTCACCACATCTGTAGCATAAGATGGGCCAATTAGACAGACAAAACAGGGGACGAGGTGGTCGCTGCTCTTGTTGTTGCATGGAGTTGGAGACTGAGGTGTAGAAGTTGTGGGGAACTGAAGGAGTAATAGCATGATAAAAGCTGGGGGATGCAAAGTTGTTGTGCATACGTTGCTTCATAGGAGGTGTTGTCATCAGAGGTGGCAATGGGTTTTGATGGCCATATGGTGAGACAATGTTGGATGCAGGTGCTAGCCCTTGTTGGAGAGAGGGACCTAGCCTTTTTTTTATTTGCCGCAATCCCTTTATATAGTAGCAATCCTTGTTTTCGTACCCAGATTTTTCGCAGAAGTGGCAATAAGTCCAAAGGGGACAATCTTGTGGAGGATGTCCTGTAGAGCGACAAGAGCTGCACCAAACCATAGCTTTAGTCTCTTGCTGAGACCGAAGCTCTTCTAGCTCTCTCTCTTGATTTGATCCAAAGCCTCAAGATGTGGTGGTTTCTCTTGTCTAAGAGAGATTGATTTCTCTTCTTGGAGAGTGCGTTGTAGTCACTTAGGGCTTCAAGTTCTCTCCACAAAGAAGTCAATGGATCAGCAAGACTACTTTCCAAAAACACAAAGGGAGTCTCTATGTGAGGGGAGTTGTTGAACAGCTTCCTAGCCCCCTCTATCCTAGTAGCAGCTGCGATGAACTCCTCCAGAGTGGCGTCGGGTCGGAGACTCTCTCGGAGTTTTTGCTAAGAAGTTTTGGGGAGCCCCTTCTCCACCCACTTCTTAACCATGAATTCACCGGGTTGCTGAGGAAGCTTGGAAACCAGAGACTTGGTTTTAGTCATAAGCTCTGCAAAAGTCTCCTCTGGCTGGAGCACCATGTTGGCCAACTCATCCAACACCTTCTCCTGGTAGTCACCTGGCCTAAAAGCTGCACAGAACTGTTTTCTTAGGGCTGCCCAAGTTGCAAAATGGTTCGCTGCAAACTTGCTGTACCATTTGTCTACTAAGCCATCCAAGGTGGATGGAAAGAGTACCAAATAATCATCTTCTTTGTTAAGACCACGACCCCTACAGGGAGATACAAACCTCCATGCATGGTCGTTAGCATCTTCTGAAGAGAGTCCTTTGAAGGTAGGGAACTTGATGTTTACCTTGTCCAAAACACTAGCCAACGTCTCCGTGGCCCCTTGTTGAGCCTGTTGCTCAATAGCTTGCTGCAGCAGAATAGGAGAGAGCTTTACTGGAGAAGATGATCTAGAAGATGTGGAACCGGATGAAGGAATGGGTGATGTCGTATGTGGAGGTATGGGTGATGAGGTTGATGGACTTCTACTAGGTACCAAAGCTCGTCTTCTGTTATAGTACTTCAGAGGGCTCAGTAGTGCGCTTTGACGCTTGATGACCGCCTTGTATGTGTCATGCAGTGACCACCAATCCAACCAAGCTTTGGGCAAGAAGACCATAAACTGCGGGGCTGAACGAACACAAGTCTAGACCAGGACAAGTGAGGACAGTGACTAGACCACCTGGTCCACGACCAGGGCAAGTGACTAGACTACCTAGCTTGACCAGGACGAGGAGGATTGGACCAGGATGAGAAGGATTGGACCAGGATGAGAAGGATTGGACCAGGACTATGAGGGACTAGACCAGGACCAGGGACGAGGATGAGGACTGGTTGGACCAGGGCGAGAGAGGACCAGAACAGCAGACTAGCTACAGAATGCAAGCAAAGTGGGCGAAGCTAGGTAACAACCAACTAGCTTCACGATTTGTATCTCAACAGAGAGAGAGAGAGAGAGAGAGAGAGAGAGAGAGAGAGAGAGACTTCATTTGAGGTCCCATCGTGATCGCCAAAATGGGAGCACCTGTAGCGCGGATAATGTATCGTGCTCTCTATAGTGGGTGGTCCTCAGTGCAATGTGCGTGACAATCTCACTCAAACAGACTGAAAAGAAAGGGAACAATAGACATCAAATGAGCTCACAAAGACACAACAGCAGACCAGAACATATGACTCGACTATCTCAAAGAACTAATATAGACTCTGGCGTGGCAGCACACTCAGCTCCAGCCCAGGACTCACAGGTACAATGGGGGTGTCAAGGCTCAGATGTGTCGGGATGGTCGGTGTTGTGTGTATCAACTCACTCTAGATGACTACGTCTAAGATCCTCCTTACCAAACCGCTACTACTCATATATACAACCATAAAGAGCCACCAATGGCTCATAAATGACAGCATCTAAGTCTATCTCCATTGGGTGGCGGTGGTGACCTGGCCACGATGTCCACTAAACCACCATATCAATGCCACGTGTCACTGCCCAGCGAGTCCGTCCATTGTGAACCGACTAGACCAAAGACCAACTGTAAAGTCCAAACTGTACTAACTATCCTATGAAAGTGACATTGTAGCCTGCTATACAGGGAGATTGCACCTAGTGCTTGTGTCTTCTTCTCTCCTCTCCTTTCTTCGCTCTCGCCGTGCCGATGTATGAGGTGTGCCTACACGCTCTCTCTTGTTCTCTATCTCTCTCTATTTGCAAATCTCGATTATGTGCTATGCGATTCGTCAGGTATTCAAATTCGTTGTTTTATTGCTTGTAGCATGTCTTTCTTGATATTTTATTGGGCTCGGGACGCATCCGTTTGTAGCATCACGTGCGTTCACCAAAATGGAATTAAAGTATCCCTTATAGGTCTTATGTACACATATTTCTGTAACTTTACAAGAATATAAAATCCCTTCTATTGAGCTCACATTGATGAAAATCAATGGGAACGCACACTCCCACACCAACAATTACCTTGTTATAGCTTGGAGCACTCGATTTCTTAATAAATCCCTTGAGGTGCTCTCTCTCCTTACACCATTTCCTCCCGCTCCACCAAATGGCCTCACTGCAGCTCTAATCCCTTCAATTTTTGCTTTCTTCCCATACCTTATTAATCCCCCCCCCCCCCCCTTCTCTCTCATCACTCTTAAAACCTCCCGAAACAGAGTTTTGAAGCCTATCAAACAATTCCTGTGGAAAACAAACACAAAATCATCAACCCCTTGCCAATGGGTGAAATGGGAATGTGTAACATTTAATGGCCTATAATCTTATGTGTAGCGGAAATTAGCATGAACATAGTGGGCATTTCATTAGAATAGATTCCTAATGAGAATTACAAGAGTGCTATAATGGAGAGAGCAACAAAAAGCATAACACCTAGTTAGATAGCATCGACAATACTTTCAAAAGAGAGAGAAATTAAGCTATTGACAACAGTTGAGGACCGGATTTGTATGGAGCCGGTCCCCCCTCCAAAAGGCTTTGTATTATGGTTTCTCCCATCAAGAGAGACATTGTACAATACAATTCTTTGTGTTCCTTCAAGACTAGCTAGTGCAATGAAGATGGAAGCTTCATACACCAAGCAAAACACTTAATCAAACACAACTTGAATTATCCCCGTTCTCAGACCCAAGACCTCACACACCTTCGAAGATGGTGAGAGCTAGCAGGGTATGAGAGTAGATTGAGAAGAAAAAGAAGTATCTTACGAGAAAGATGTACATCTCCTCACATAATCACTCATATTAGCATAGCTTAGCTTAGTAATTAGCTTGGTAGAGAAGATGAGCATGCATTGAAGCTTGGCTCTTGGTTGGATTTGCATCCATATGCCAAGAGAGTGTTGATGTAGGCTTCTATCTCACAAGCTTGGAGTAGGTGATGAGCTCTCCATCAAAGCTTGGGAGGAGATAGAGTATTTTCCCTTCACACATGGTCAAGTGTGAGAGTGTGTGTGTCAATGCCAAGCAAAAATCAGCCCCCCCTCTCTCTTGGGCGAGCCCTAGCTGCTAATTAGGTCTGGCTTTTGCCTCATTGGACCTCCCCAGGTCAAGCCAATAGGAATTAAGCAGCATAAGTGATAGCCTTCTGACATGTGTCCCCCTTTCCCCTTTTGTGAGAGCTTTAGGTAATTAAATAATTAAACTAAACTCTCATTGGACCCCTTTGCCTCCTGGCCAATAGGAATCAGGCAAGCCATGGGGCTCCTGAATGCTCATTGGACCCCTTGGGAGACTGCCCAATAGTCTTCTAGGAGACTTACTTCTCATTGGTTTCTTTTATTAAATGTTTTTAAATTAATTAAACTAGATTTACTCTAGCTTAATTCTCATTGGTCCACTTCAAGGGTCTTCCAATAGGAACTGGGCACACCTTGTGGGCATCTGGCCTAGGGAGCTGACATGTGTCCCTCATTCCCTTTGTGTAAAGGGAGCCTGTGTGTGTGTGTGTGTGGCTTTCTCTCTCATCCCCTAGCTTTGGGGCTCGCCCCCTCCCATGTAGGGATGTGCAAAGACTTTTAGGGCACACACAAAGCATCCAATTTTTCCTAGGGTTGACCTTTGGACACAACCTTTGAATTTTGGAACCTTAGCATTTTGGAAGTCTTAATGGGCTGAACCTTAGGGTCTTTTTGGCCCATTGTTTCACATGGCTCTTTTGCAGATGGCCCCCCCTTTGGATCCCTATTTTCCCTCCTTTGGATCCCTACTGTGGCCGGTCTGCTAGCTTAACTAATATTCTAGCTTTTTCTCCCTTGGCACTTCCCCACATTAAATGATCAGTTTAATATGAGAAAATCATTTAGGAGAATTAGATATTGATTATTATGACATTACCTCTCTCTTGAAATCATAGTCGTCCTCGACTATGGTGTAGAGAAGATAAAGCATATGCATGAGTCCTTTTCTTAGCGGGTAGAGGATCCCTATGTTACCCTACGACATCATTCCATAATGGATGACTAGTCCATTTGGCGCTTGAGAGCCTGAGGCTGCCGCAAGCATGTCTGCACATTAGTCCTATCAGTCTTCCATAATAGAGTGACAAGCTCTACTTGGTGTTTGGGAGACGTCGTCTCCGCAAACTTGATCTAAGCATGCATACTACTTCATTTTTGTGCACAAATAAAGAAAAAGAGAGTCTTATAAGACAAAAATTTTGTTCATTTTTAACAGTTTGTACATTTGCTTACTCTTGGGAAGCATTGTAAGCATTGACAAGGTTTAGGTTATCCTTTAATTGTATGCCTTGCATCCATCTAGCATCTTCAAAAGGATAATTCTTAAACTTAATAAGATATCGTCGGATAGTCTTACCGCCTCTTAATACCTTGTCTTCATGTCGGAGAATGGACTCGGGCTGCAGCACCTCCTCGTGGTCCTCGATCTCCGGTGGGTCTTCAATAGTTGGTTCTTGAGGTGGCTCTCCTTTGTAAGGCTTTAATAGGCTCACATGAAAAGCATTGTGTATGAGCCAATGATTGGGCAACTTAAGTTGATAGGCCATCTCATTGATTGGCTTAAGAATCTGGAAGGGACCATAGTACCTTTTTGCTAGTTTAGCATAGTACTTTTGGTGGCCCGTAGGATTCTTGCCCGTCGTGTGCCTTAATCGAGCCTTGGGAAACTTTAACAAGACCCAATCGTTTTCTTTAAAGGTTTGGGCTCTTCTGTGCTTGTCAGCAGCAGCCTTTTGCCTTTGCTGTGAGATAGAGATAGCATCCTTAATCTTTTGGAAAGATTCTTGTAGGTCTCGGCTATACTCATCTGCAGCGAAGATCTTCCCATGTACCTTAAGTAGCAAGGGACTTTTTGATCTTCCCTCAATTACCTCGAAAGGTGCTTTTCCTGTGGAAGTATGTACAGTGTTATTGTAAGCATACTCTACTAAGGTAAGTACTTCTCCCATTGGGATCTTTGATCTACTTCCGTTACATAGGCTTTTAGTAGATCGAGAATGGTTAGGTTAGATATTTCACTTTGGCCATCAGTTTGTGGATGATAGGCCGAAGAGAAGTTTAGCCTTGTTCCTAAATTCTCAAAGAGACCCTTCCAGAAATTACTGGTCATTCTAGGATCTCTATCCGACACTATGGACATTGGCAAGCCATGGTACTTGAAAATTTGTGAAATGAAGAGGGTTGCCATTTGATGGGCTTTGATAGTCTTTTTAACAGGTATAAAATGAGCTTGTTTACTGAACCTGTCTACTATCGTCCATATTCCCGTATTCCCATGGATAGACTTAGGCAATCCAAAGATAAAATCCATGGATATGCTCTCCCAAGGTGAATTAGGGATTGGCAAGGGTTGAAGCAATCCAAGTTGCTTCCCTCTATCAAATTTTGTCTTTTGACATACCACACATTTGGAAACATACTCGTGTATGTTCACTTTCATGGTAGGCCAATAGAAATATGTTTCAATTCCCTTTAGGGTAGACTGAATCCCTCTATGCCCCGCATATGGGGGAGCATGAGATTCATACATTACTTTCTCACGTAGTGAGTTAGTAACGCATAGTCTATTGCCATAGAGAAGATAACCATCTTGTAAAGTAAATGGTTCTTCTTTCTTCCCTAATGCAAGGGCTGAAATCACATCTCTAAAATCGGGATCAATAGCATACTCATCTATCATTGAAGATAGATCATTGTGAGTTGCTATGGAAACCGCATTCACTCTCGGTCGTCTTGAGAGTGCATCGGCTACTTGATTATGCTTGCCAGCAATGTGAGCAATATGAAAATGAAATTGCGAAAGGAAATTTGCCCACCTCATTTGTTTGTCGGAAAGCTTGGTCTGCGTCATGAACTACTTAAGACTTTGGTGATCCGTTCGCAGAATGAAAGGAGTCCCCAATAAATAGTGCTTCCATGAGTCTAAGGCATGTAGAACTGCAAGGAGTTCTTTTTCGTATATGCCTAGAGCTTGCTCAACAGGGTCGAGCCTTCGACTCTCATAGCCTATGGCGTGCCCTTCTTGGAGCAGGACAGCCCCAAGGCAATCACCACAAGCATCACATTGGACCTCAAATGGTTTTGAGAGATCCGGTAGTGTAAGCACAGGTTGAGAGATAAGCTTTTCTTTAAGCTTTTCGAAAGCGTTGTTCTCCTTAGCAGACCACGTATACCTAATATTTTTCTTTGTTAGGTCATGTAATGGTCCTGCAATTTGTGAGAACTTTTCTATGAAGCGTCTATAGTATGCACACATACCTATAAAGCTTCTTAGTTCATGAAGATTCCTTGGTTTAGGCCATCCTTTTATTACCTCTAACTTGGATGGATCCATTTGGATTCCATCTTGAGAGATAATGTGACCTAAATATTGAATCTCTTGCAAGAAAAATTCACTTTTCTTTCGATTAACATAAAGTTTATTCTCTCTTAAAACTTGAAATATTACCTGGAGGTGTTGTTTGTGTTCCTCCAATGAATTAGAGTAGATGATAATATCATCAAAGAACACTCCAGTGAAGGTTCGATGAGGCCTGAACAGCTTCTCCATCAAGCGGTTGAATGTGGCTGGTGCATTGGTCAAGCCAAAAGGCATCACAATGTATTCGTAAAGACCAAATGTAGTACGAAATGCGGTCTTTACAATGTCTTGATCAACTATCCTTATTTGATGATAGCCACTTTTTAGGTCAATCCTACTGAAGTAGGTCGATCCTTGTAGCTTATCAAATAGGTCTTCTACCCTTGGAACGGGAAACCTATTCTTGATAGTGATCCTATTTAGTGCTCTATAGTCGACACACATACGATATGTGCCGTCTTTCTTTTGCACTAATAGCACAGGTGAGCAAAATGGAGATGAGCTAGGCCTAACCATGCCCTTCTCAACTAACTCATGCACTTGCCGCATAATCTCCTCTTGTTGAGCTTGAGAAACTCTATAAGGAGGTTTGTTAGGCGGTGAACTTCCTGGAAGAAGTTCAATTGCATGGTCGTCATTACCTCGTTTAGGAGGTAGCTCACAAGGGATGTCGTCAATAAAAACATCTTGAAACCCCTTGAGAAAATTGAATAACTCTAATTCCTTTTGGTTGCTTTTATTTTCTTTTGTTAAGCATTAGGTTCATTTTGAGAATCTTTAACAAAAATCATGTACACGGAAATAGAGCTCTTTATTGACTTGTTGAAAGCTGGTGTATGTACAATGGGGATGGTGTTACCCATCTCCTTAGCATCTATATACATGTCCTTTTCCCTGAACTTAAAGGAGATTCTCCTTTCAGGAAATTTAACATCGGCAGCCAGGCGGTCAAACCATGGTGCCCCTAGGATTACATCCTCATGCTTGAGAGGAGAGATAAAGAAGTCCTCTTTGTCCACATACCCTTGGACATGAAGCCTCAATTTCCCGATTAAGGGAGTGACTGAAGCTTCTTGCCCCTTGAAGGCACTGTCTGCGGGTAGGATATCTCCCATCTCATAGGATTGTATGCCTAGCTTGGTGGCTAACTCCATAGATATGAAATTGTGAGTAGAACCAGGGTCAAAGAGAATAAAAGCATCATGTTCTCTTACCTTTCCCCAAGCATGGCATAGAGGAGATCCTTTGTGGTGAGTTTGATGAATCTCCTCCTCTTGGATTTCAACCAAAGAAGCTCTAGGAGGATCTTGGCGGTTGTTCTTTTGGGGACAAGCGCGGTACGCATGCCCTTGTTCGCCGCACTTGAAACACCGGTTATCTTTACGATAACGCTCAAGCTCTTCAGGAGAGAGTTTATTCTTTCCTTTGTAAACTCCCTTCTCTTTAGCTTTGTTGGAATTGCCCTTAGGAGACTTTTGGACATTGTCCTTCCCCTTAGGCTCATTGGAACCCTTGTTTTCCGGGGGCTTATTATTTCTTTTACCCCCCGTTTGGAAATTGATTCGCGAGGCCACCATAGTATGGTGTATTACCGCCGATATGGTACGTGGCCTTTGGGAGTTGACATACTCCGCCATTTCTTCGGTTAAGCCCGCACAAAATTGTTGCTTTTGCTCTCCAAAATCCAACTTTTTGAAGACAGTGGCTTTGAGTTGTAGGTCCCAAAACTTGTCTACATATTTGTGGATGGATTCATTGGGAGAGAGCTTTAAGCTTCGCCATTCGGTGAGTACTTTGTCTTTGGCATCGGTGGCCAAAAACTGCTTCATAATGGAAGCTCTTAAAGCCTTCCATGTTCGTGGAGCTTCACCGTTGGCTCGTAGGCTAGACCACCATTGTCTGGCGGACTTTTGAAAGTGCATAGCTACATGGCGTAGCTTAGAGGACTCCGTGAAGCCCTCATCTCCAAACGCCGCATCGAATTGTTGGATAAAGGCCAAAACTTTGTCTGTAGCACCGAAGGTGCCATCATAGGTAAGGAAAGAGATGCTCTTCCCTCCCTCTTTGAATTTCTTCAGCTTGGACGACCTCTTCCATGCGGCATAGGATTTCCTATGGCCTCTTCTTTTTGATGGTTCAAAAGTTGCACCATCACTTTCTTCAGAAGGTGAAGAATTTGAAGAAGGTGGAGAAGAGGGTGACCTCTTTCTCGCCTTTTTCTTGTCTTGATCTTTGTTGTCTTCACCATAGCTTTCATAAGAGGAAGAGGATGAAGAAGATGGAGAAGAGGGTGTCCTCTTTCTCGCCTTTTTCTTCTCTTGCTTTTTATCATCCCTCTTTGAATTGTGGTGAGGAGAAGAATATGATGGTCTTCTCCACTTTGGTGGTGATGGAGAGCGTTTAGCCCGCCGTCTTCGTGGAGCCATCTCCGCCGAGGTGGCGGGAGACTCGCTTCTTTCTCGTTCCTTCGGTGGAGGCTCTTGAGTTCTCCTTTGGGAAGGAGATGCATCATCAAGAAGTAAGTTCTTGAGCCCTTCATATGGATTCTCTTCTTCTTCCCGAATCGGAGAGAGACCTCTTTTGGTAGTCTCACAAGGAGGCTTCCTAGGTGTTCTCTCGTCATGGTGATGAGCTTGGAGAATCCCGTGAGCACGGAGCTGCCGTTGCACTTCACTTTGGAGAGATGGATTGCCCATGGCTTGTTGAAGCCTAGAAACAAGATAGTTAACAAGCATTGAAGCATCATTAGTAGCTTGCTCATGAGCAAAATCAAAGTTATCAACATTAATTTCACTCTCTTTACTATTGTCAGCCATTCTAACAACTTTTAGGTGTAAACTTTTTAGGTGTACTTTGGCACTTCAAGCCCTAGTTGCTACTCCTCTTTACCCCTTTAGAAAAAGCACTCAAGCTACTGTACCCGCGGCTCGAATACCATTAATTGCAAGGAATAGAAGAGAGGGTCTTTCGACACCAAAACAGCACCGGCTCCTGTCAAGCTTCTAATAGCTCAATAGTGGTTAAGCCGTAGGCAAACCCCGTAGGACTCCACTATTAAGACCATAGCTCTCGACGGTGATGCCCCGTTAACTGCACAAAGGCAGGCGCACTGCAAGGCTGAAAAATCCCTATTCTACTTACTCACAGGCAATTAATAATACCAACCATTTGTAGCTAGCTTGAGGACCTCCCTTCTTGAGCAAGAAAAGAGAAACCTTGAGCTCTGATACCAATGTAACATTTAATGGCCTATAATCTTATGTGTAGCGGAAATTAGCATGAACATAGTGGGCATTTCATTAGAATAGATTCCTAATGAGAATTACAAGAGTGCTATAATGGAGAGAGCAACAAAAAGCATAACACCTAGTTAGATAGCATCGACAATACTTTCAAAAGAGAGAGAAATTAAGCTATTGACAACAGTTGAGGACCGGATTTGTATGGAGCCGGTCCCCCCTCCAAAAGGCTTTGTATTATGGTTTCTCCCATCAAGAGAGACATTGTACAATACAATTCTTTGTGTTCCTTCAAGACTAGCTAGTGCAATGAAGATGGAAGCTTCATACACCAAGCAAAACACTTAATCAAACACAACTTGAATTATCCCCGTTCTCAGACCCAAGACCTCACACACCTTCGAAGATGGTGAGAGCTAGCAGGGTATGAGAGTAGATTGAGAAGAAAAAGAAGTATCTTACGAGAAAGATGTACATCTCCTCACATAATCACTCATATTAGCATAGCTTAGCTTAGTAATTAGCTTGGTAGAGAAGATGAGCATGCATTGAAGCTTGGCTCTTGGTTGGATTTGCATCCATATGCCAAGAGAGTGTTGATGTAGGCTTCTATCTCACAAGCTTGGAGTAGGTGATGAGCTCTCCATCAAAGCTTGGGAGGAGATAGAGTATTTTCCCTTCACACATGGTCAAGTGTGAGAGTGTGTGTGTCAATGCCAAGCAAAAATCAGCCCCCCTCTCTCTTGGGCGAGCCCTAGCTGCTAATTAGGTCTGGCTTTTGCCTCATTGGACCTCCCCAGGTCAAGCCAATAGGAATTAAGCAGCATAAGTGATAGCCTTCTGACATGTGTCCCCCTTTCCCCTTTTGTGAGAGCTTTAGGTAATTAAATAATTAAACTAAACTCTCATTGGACCCCTTTGCCTCCTGGCCAATAGGAATCAGGCAAGCCATGGGGCTCCTGAATGCTCATTGGACCCCTTGGGAGACTGCCCAATAGTCTTCTAGGAGACTTACTTCTCATTGGTTTCTTTTATTAAATGTTTTTAAATTAATTAAACTAGATTTACTCTAGCTTAATTCTCATTGGTCCACTTCAAGGGTCTTCCAATAGGAACTGGGCACACCTTGTGGGCATCTGGCCTAGGGAGCTGACATGTGTCCCTCATTCCCTTTGTGTAAAGGGAGCCTGTGTGTGTGTGTGTGTGGCTTTCTCTCTCATCCCCTAGCTTTGGGGCTCGCCCCCTCCCATGTAGGGATGTGCAAAGACTTTTAGGGCACACACAAAGCATCCAATTTTTCCTAGGGTTGACCTTTGGACACAACCTTTGAATTTTGGAACCTTAGCATTTTGGAAGTCTTAATGGGCTGAACCTTAGGGTCTTTTTGGCCCATTGTTTCACATGGCTCTTTTGCAGATGGCCCCCCCTTTGGATCCCTATTTTCCCTCCTTTGGATCCCTACTGTGGCCGGTCTGCTAGCTTAACCAATATTCTAGCTTTTTCTCCCTTGGCACTTCCCCACATTAAATGATCAGTTTAATATGAGAAAATCATTTAGGAGAATTAGATATTGATTATTATGACAGAATGGGTAGCGAGACCAAAGAGTCAAGGTGGAATTGGGATTATTGACCTCATGGTTCATGCAGAAGCTTTGTGTGCCAAACTAGTGACCTCATTGATGGACCAAAAGGAGGAATGGGCTATTATGGCATGGGATATGATTAAGAAATCAAAGCTTGCCTTGAAAGGGGGAACTTGGAAGATTGCCACAGTGCATGACTAGATCTTGATGCCCTTTTGGACACTCCTGAAGCTTGGAGGTTGTACAGGGGAGCTTGCACGAAAGTGAAACAAAGCAGCTTCAACCTTGGAATAGGGGGAGAATTTCAGGTACTTCAAGGATTCCTCTCTCAATTGGTCCCCCTGGCTCTCAAAACTTGGGAAGGGTTCCTTGGACCCCTTCTGGAGGGAAGTTTCACACTCGACAAACAACAAAGGAATTTCTAAACTCTCTCATCTTTGGGATGACAGAAGCTTTTGCTCGAAGGATGTGGAGCTTATAGTGATGCAACATAACTTGAGTACATATGAAAGGCTTCTGATCGGTAGACTCTTGGAAGTGATGGAAACCTCACCTCCACCTATTAATGGATCAGAAATTGATTGGAGAGCATGGCATTGGCCGAAGGATAGAGTGTTTGCACTTCCCAAGACTCAGAATACATATAATTTGTTGAGATACAAAGCGGATTGGTTCGTCCCACTCACCAAAATCTGGAAGAAAAATTGATATGAAGAGCGATGGCAAAAGAGTGCTAAGGGAATTTGGGAGACTCAATGGCCACAATGCATGTAGATATTCATTTGGAAGGTGCTATGGGGAGCCTTTCCTACTGGTATTAAGATGCGAACTAGAGGGCTCGGATCTGACACCTGCTCTGGTTGTAGGTCAGCCTCCGAAGACCCACCCCCTTTATCTATTCATCGTGTGTCCTACTTCACGAGGGCTAGCCTCTAAGGTGTGCAAATGGGTACGGAGAACTTGAAAGACAATTTTCTTTAGTGGTGACCTAATCTTGGGAGGCCATGGATTCCAAAGCCATGCCATTTTGGTGTGCGCCCAGATTACTAGATTTTTCTACCTGAATCAAGTCTGGAAGTCTAGGAATCTTTGCATAGTTAAGGCCAAGCTGGAGGTAGCTTGTTTTGATTATATTGTCCGCATGAGCACTCAGCTCAGCCATGGTGTTGGAGCTAGAAGAGGATCATTGGATAAGGATGAAGATTGGACTCGCGCACTTAGCTGCTTGGAACACTCAAGAGGGTAGGTTGATATTGTATCTCTAGTTGTGTACAAGCGTCTGTTGGAACCTAGTCCCCCCAAGGCACATGTAATGCTTGCGGGCAATTGTATTCTTTTTGAGTTAATATAAATTCTCTCAACTCACAATTGTGAGTATGGCAAAAAAAAAAAACTCTCGAAAGCCAAGCTTTTTATAAAGAATAACCTATAATGCCACACTTACTCGCTCCGTGAAAAGCAATTCATATCTTCAAAGATTCCCATCTTTAAATCCATGCAGTAGACCATAGACAATTGCATTAATTTTTCAAAAAGAGTACAAATAAACCCATGACAACGATCTGCGAGACGATTTTAATTTCTTGAGACAAAACGACAAAAACTTTCTTACAAGAAAAGATGATATGAAGACTGTAATGTTTTTTAAAATAACCACAACGATTACAATAACTTCTTCTGATAATAAGTATGAGAATATAGGCAAAGAAGGTAATCCCAACTGTCTCATTGCTATAATAACTACTGTAGGTTTTACAAGCGAAAAATTCTAGAACCTATGTTTCCTAGTCTAACAACTACTGCGTTCAACCGATTCAATTGTGCCTTGAAAGAAACGATCTCCCTTGACAAAGCATTTATTTGTTGTTGCATCTCTGCAACCTGGACATTAGTAGCGTTAAGCTGAACATCCTGCAACATGTCTTTGACGCTTTGTGTGCAATTGACTATGCAAGCATGGAGAGTGTCATTGTCATCTGCATTGCCATCACGGATCTGTCGCCAAATTTGAATCAGTACATCCTCTAATCTTTGCAATACTGCATTGTCTATATTATCGTGCTAACTCTGATCCATTTCCGTTCCCTGAGCTCCACAGTAGGCTCCGTTGACTCCATTGCGCGCGCCTATGAGAGCAATCACAGGAAAAACAAGTCATCGACAAATGAAGCAAATGCATAAGGAGGAAATTCTAGCAACATACCTAGTATGCAATAATGTCAGATTTAGTTCTCTTCAGCAGAGGTATAAAGTCACTTCCAATGCCAACGTCAATATCGTCGTCGCCGCTATCAGATATATTCACCACTTCCTTCGTTGCCGTATTCTCCCCTTGCTCTCTACGGTTCATATAGACAAATAATAACACCAACAATTAGGCCGTCACAATACAGGGGAGGAGTTAATGGAATACCTTTGATTGTTTTGCCACCTGTTCAGGAACCAATCCAGACGGGGGTGAGTGGCACCTTGGAGTATGTTTTCACCTTTTTGTTGACCGCTATAATAGATGTGGACATAATACGCACGACCATTTGGACGTGCAAGTGGAATCCCGTTCTGCCACGCTTGATGGAACACATTCCAGCAATAGTCTCTTTCTCTAGGAACTCAATCAGCACAGGAAGCAAGCCAGTGTCTACGTCCGCCCCCGCAACGGAGATAGTGATACTTAGTTTGAAGGCAGATGCATCCCCTTCATCACCAACCGAACGTGCAGCTTTCTTCATCCTCACCAAGATAACCTATAGCATCGGACCCTCATAAACAGAAACCAATGGAACCACATCTTGCTTCACAAATTTTAACAAGCATGAAATTCAAGTAGGTGATAATGAAATACATATACCTTCGAGACCACTGTGTCGCTGTTGTAGCTAATTTCTGCCTACTGTTTGAATCACCTACTGTATGTTGTTTGGATGGAACCCTGCGTGAAACACCTCTAGGTGCTCTCGCTGTGACTACAGCCAAACACCCAATAAAACGTGTCAATCATAATCTACAGTTATGCCAAGACTTCATAGCTCATAGACGGCAAGCTACCTCACGCTCTTGCTTGTGCGGCGGTACTTTGGCTGCCAACTACCAACCCCTGCCACTATTGACTGCCACGACTTGCATGAAAAGCAGTAATGCATGCAGGACGCCCAGCTTACCCATGCGAACTCGTGTTCTGGTGCTGCATAGGAGAATCACCCTTGATTCTCCTCTTAATTTCCTTTTAAAAAAATTGAATCACTTACTGCCACACTTACGTTTAAAAGATCCAACTCTACTCTTAAGCAAAAGAAGACTTAGACCAAAAGTTCTTCTTATCAACAAAAACTTCCTAAGTCTTGCCTGTCGTCCCCATTTTTCCTTTTTGAGGGAAACAAAAGCCCATGTCCCGATGTCCCGACTCCCGCCTTCCTTTTACATCCACAGTCCACTCCTCTACTGTTAACAGAGAATTGCCACGTTGAAGAGGGTCGTTCCAGATTAGAGCTTGAGGGTGCTGTACAGTCCGTACTGATTGTCGAAAGAATTCCCCGATGGAAGCCGAGCCCTACGTTCCTTTGTTGCTAGGAGGGCTTATGTCTGTTTAACAAAAGCTCAGATTTTTTGAAATTACCAAACCATGCTGCCCTAGCTTTCACTGGAGAGAGAGAGAGAGAGAGAGAGAGAGAGAGCTGCACACGAGAATTTCTCATTGCAATTTTTTTGTGTGCAGGGCTGCCCTCTTGAGTCTGCTGCATAGCCAACCACCACTCTTCTGCACACAAAAATAGAAAGAGGAAAGAATGAGAGAGCCAATAGAGTGAGCGTAGAGAGAGAGAGAGAGAGTCTCGACACTGAAGTGTGATCTCAATCTGCATTTCAATAGCTGCCTACAACTCGGGGCACTCCTCCTCATCAATTACAGAGTTGCACCGATACGCAGTTTAGAGAGAGAGAGAGACAAAGGGAGAGAGAGTTGTGATGTGGTCACCGCTTCAACACAGTCTTTTGGAAGCAAGTCGTGATATCTGAATGGGCCAACTCCCTTCTCTCTCTCTCTATCTCTCTCTCTCTCTCTCTCTCTCTCTCTCATGCGCGCGCGCTCTAAACCTCCTCTTTCTCTCCGTGTGTATTCTACTACCTGAGATCGATCAAAGAGTCGGGAGTTCTCGCGGATTATTCTGGAAGCATAGTGTCCACCATGAGGAGGCAACAGCGTGCCCAACAAACAGCAGCACAGGCCGACAGAGGTTACAAGAGGGTCTCTGATATTCATTGCACTCCCACCACCTTCGCTTTGACCTTGATTGGAGATAGTGGCGTGATCTTGACCTGACTTGTCCGCCTCTACCGCCTTGGAACAACCACCTGAAGTTTCAGCTTGGTCTTCAATTGTTGCCAGCTGCCGCCATCACCGATGCTATCACCTTGTGGCAGCTATTTGCTGCATCTAATCTCATCAGTGTCATGCACACCGTAGCCTGTTGACATTGCCCTGACCACGAGATATGATAGTGGAGCTCAACGTCGCCCTGGAATGGCTCTCAAATTCCGCTAGCAATGATCTGCTTTGTGACCATAGTGCCAAATTCAACCCCACCATCACCGGATTCCCTTGCTTGCACAAGATCCTCTCTCACAAATATTGTTTCAAACATGTTGTTGCCCAGGTGATGCTGCCTTGCTTCCTTCAGAAGATCTAGACTCCTCCTTGGAAGAGTCATTTTGTGCGCAATATCATCTGTGTGGACTACTCATGGCCAGCTTGCCAGAGGACATACCACAGTTTGCACTTCCTTCTGGTTGTAAACGATGCTTTGTAGGATGATGATATAGTTATTGCTTTGTCACAAGAGCCTCTCACACGAGCTGGTGTTCCCAAAATGCCAGATTCTTTGCATAAGTTAAGGATTTAAGATTTGAGTTACAAGGAAGCATTCCTTTGGCGCTTCACAAGTGCCATCAGCCAGCTAGATTTGGTTCTCTGCCACTACAAGCTCTCTCTCTCTCTCTCTCTCTCTCTCTCTCTCTCTCTCTCTCGGAGATGGGTGTTCTCTTGAGTGCTTCCCAAAACCAGGACGGAAAGTTTTTTTTGCTTCACGTTTTCTGTCTTACATCGATGATTGTTGTATGGCATGGTTCTAGCTTTCAGGGGGTAATCCTCCCCACCCTTTGTAGCCTGGAACATAATTTGTATCTAGCCGATGCACTGGGCATCATTAGTACAATTCGAAGTCCCTAGTTCACTGGCCAAAGGCAAGCATCTCCCCACGATCAGACAGGTGCAGTATGCAGCTAGTGCTCACTAGGCGAATATGCGCGAGAGCCAGCACTATTGGTAGGCTGCAAATAGAACTCCTTGCCTACTGATCTTAGCAAGTGGAAGTTCCACGTGCTGCTGATGCATGAGTCCTTTATGTGCCAACAATGTGGAATCACTAGATCACTAGGCAGAGGCAATAGCTCCCCACGAGGAGCCAGCGTTATTGGTATGTTGCAAATATAACTTGCTACCTGCTTTTTATAGCCAATGTAGGGTCCACATGCTGCTGATGCATCAATGGTTATACGAGAGGAGGATTAAGATGTCGAGAAAATTATGTCCTTGCCCACTCTTAGCAAGTGCAAGGTCCACATGCTGCTTATGCACCAATGGTTATACGATTTAGAGAGGAAGATTAGGACTTCGTGAGCATTGTGTTGATGCATGTAGTTTGGAAGACCAACTTGAAATGTTGCCTATAATTTTCGTTATGTCTTTGCTTGTTGGTTGACAACCCTGCATGCAGCTTGATTAATGTGAAGATTAATGCCATGATTCATGTCAAATGTGCCCATTGTCCACACTTGGTGTTTATCTCACCAACTGTGCCACTTGTTGGGCTTTTACATTTCAATTGTTGTGCGTGCTAAAACCACCCATCTCCACACTGAACGCAATTGTCTCATACTCGCCTGCTACTTTTGAACATCCTTTCTGCTTCACATTCCCTCCTAAACAACCCCCACCTACCATTGTGTGCCATGGCCATATGCCATAACGCCTCGTTGCATGAGCCTCTATCGGGTAGATCTTGATAGATTCCTGCTATTAATCCCTTTGCAAAAATTAACCACGCCTAATATTTGGTCTAAATCTTGTACTATCCACCTCTTCTGGCTCGTTTTGTGCTCTCTCTCTCTCTCTCTCTCTCTCTCTCTCTCTCTCTCTCCTCTAAACCTCTTTAAGCTTATGAGGGCAGGCCTCGTGATTTTATCACTTGTTCATTTTGGGAAGTTCTTTCATTTTTATGAGAGATGGGTTCTCTTTTTTGGATGGCTAAAAATAGAATCTTTTTTTATGAGGAATTTTTTTTTGACTCATGAGTGCAGTGTAGTGGTGCACCGCTGAAGAGAGATGAGTGGTAGTGGTGGGTTATTGAAAATGGTGAAGGGATACAATGTCTTTGGTCTGCCTTCACGGAAATGGTCACGATAAGTTGATAACATTAAGTGGTTCAAAGGGATTGAATTGGAGTAATTGTTGAGTCACCCAGAGGCGGTGTGTACTATGTAGGCAGAAAGGCCATGTCCTCTCCCTCCTTGCTCGTCTTGCCAGCATAGCCATACTCGTCCACATGCAAGCTTCACACACCTCCCGTCTTCTGCATCCAATTTTTCTGCTTGCCTCCTCCTTGTTCTGTACATTGCCCTCTTCATCAAGGAGTGGCATTGCATTTTTGCACCTCCTCTACCTACAGCCTAGAGCGGCATGCCCTCATCCTCTATTGCCATGGCCGGGTCAGTACAACGTTCGTATACTCGCTAAGATGGCATCCCCTTCCAGGTTCACAACATGCAAGGCACGGACTGCATCTCCACAGGGCGTAGCTCTCTTGACCATGAAGGTGAGGGAGCTTTGCCTACAAGATCATTCGGCTCTTCGACATTGTGTGCAAGCTGAATCAGTAAGCAGAAGGGCATCCTTGGGTGCAGGATTTGCATAGGGTGCTCTCGGAGTACATGTCTAAGGAGGTTGAGGAATTGAGGTTATTTTCGAGTAACACTCACCATGTGGCCACCAACAACTACATAGGCGATGACATCATCTACTAGTTCGCTCCCACTCCTTGATCACCTGTACATCGTTGACATCAATGGTGTGAATGAGTAAGGCTTTTGCCGTGATGCTGCCTTGCAGCACATAGGTGGTTCTTTGCCCTACAAATGACACAAGGGAAACCATGTCCTCTTCCATGCCTTCTAGCTCATGTTAGCAGAGCATCCCTCTCTCTTCCTCCTCATTGTAGGGCATGGGCCATGGAGCACTCTCGGCCAAGCCTTCTCCCATGTGGGGCTGATGTGGCCTACCCAACTAGGGGATTTCTACAACAACGTCTGCATCTTTGTGTAGCGCAGGGCCCGGACCACATGCTCTTTGATGTGATGCTTTGTGGAAAGACCATTTCGGCCATGCACTTCTCCATTTTGACAATTGTTTTTTCTAGCGACGATAAGCAATGCTTGTTGCTTCGTTGGTGCTCTCAATTAGGGCTCTGTCATCAATGCTGCAATCGATGATGTCAATGTCCATCTAGGATTGGTGTGTGTATGAAGACACATTCTCGGAGGAGGGCGACTATTGGATTGCATGAGACAGTTGGAAGGTGGAAACGAGGACGACGATTCAGTGGATGTCCCCTTCGAAAGTGCACTTAAAGCTTTGGTAGTATTCTGGAGAGTTGGATGATTGTGTAGTGCATAATACTTAATTTCTATGGTACATTATACTTATTGGAGGTTGGTTTGCAATATAGGTTATAATTAGAGAGCCAATTATTGGGGAAATTTCTAACTGGTCACAGATCAAAATTGCTATTGACCATCATGAACATAGAATAGTCCCTAGAGCTCTTGATCCTAGTCTGCTCTTGATCCTGTGTGTTGCCATCAGAGAGGAAAAGGGCATCCTCCTTGTCCCGCTTGATCCTCCATCATCACCGTATTGAGGTAATCTAAGGGGTCAGCCATAAGCACATCCTGGTCATCAAAAGATTTGTAACTTAGCTCTGAATACTTAGATGCATGCTGTTGTAACCCTCATTGTAAATGAGTATTTGCAAAAAAAAAATCAAGAACTGGGATACCATGAAGTAGTCAGAAGGGCGCCCATGGATGTAATGCAAGAACGAAGAGAGGATACATGTAATCTGCTCTTGTAGACATAGAGAGAGAACTTATCTACACAGTTATACAGGCCGCGAGTATACCATGTGAGCAATAGACAAGACACGCTCGTATAGTAGAAACGTTATTTTTAACAAGTAGGTACAGTTATTTATTATGATTGATAGTGTATATTGCGTGTCGCTTATGTGTTCACATGCAGATAGCCATTAACTTCTACGGGTCTGGGAGTTGATTTGTATAGAGCTGTTCCACAGTCAAGACTCATCTCCACCACTAACTCAGGCTTGATTCAAGGTGGTATGTGATACCAATTTTGAAGAATGCATACTAGCTCACCCTTAAAAAATTCATTTGGTTCTAAGATTCCTTCCTTCGTTCTCTTAAGGTTTAATTTCTTCCACTCCATCTCCAACACCCCCAACTTCGACGCAAAACCATTGCCCATAGGCATCGCCAACTCTAACCTAGTGCCCATGTCCTGCCTTGTGAGCATGGCCCTGCCCATTTTCCGACAACTTGCACCTATTGTTGTCCCTCTGCAAAATCATTGATGCCCTTCTATGCTCCATCAACGTAGTGTCCATCTGTGGCCAATTGGCGACCCTTGTGATGTGGGTTCATGGAGAGAGAGAGAGAGAGAGAGAGAGAGAGAGAGAGAGAGAGAGAGAGAGAGAGAGAGAGAGAGAGAGAGAGAGAGAGAGAGAGAATCACAAGGCAGGTCTTAAATTTTTGTTTGGGGCTGAGAAAGGGAGACTTGCATGCAAAAACAAAAGCTATAACATGCTGTTGCCTTTGCACTATTGTTTCTACCCAGACGTCCCCCCTGCACTTCATTCTTGCCCACAATTTGTTACGCTTCTCATATAGGAGCACTAAAGACCCTCATACTGGTTCGTCGCTTAGTTTATTCATTATTTCCTGGATGCTCTCTGAGATTCCCTCAAGTGCATGATTCACTACCCAAGTAAAAGGGTAGCACGCATTCGAACCCCCTCCATGTTGAACATTACATTCTTGTGGTCTTCCTCTTCTAAGTTTTGTGCATTAGCAATGGCGACCCGACCTCTCGTCACCTCCCAATCTGTAGACGGAGATGCCATGGTCAACTCTTCTTGATATTGTGCTCAAAGCTCCCATTCGCCACGAATCGTCAACTTCCTGCATGCCAACATGGCAAAAAACGAGCACCGGCCATATATTGATGTGAGTAAGAAGGCATGTCATCAGATCCACATAGAGTCGTAGGATACTGGGTGAGCTATGATCTTCCAGATATCATGCGATGGTGGAACTCACAAAGCTGGGCAAGAGGCATTCGGCAAGATGTGTGGAGGTGGGTGGATGTTCGCTCCTACCTCTACGATTAGGTGCAGGTGGCAAAGATCGACATCATGGCTACATCTACCCTACCTTTCCTCGTTCTTGCATGCACTTACTCCTTTAATAATTGCATTGGCTACCCTCATATCTGATCCTTACTAATCAATAATGATCTCTTCCTCCACATCAAAGTCGACATCTCCAATCTTCCTCATCTCGTTCATGCCGCTTTGATTAGCCTCACATGATGCCGGGGCACTTGCCTCCATCACAATTTCTTCCTTGTGCATGTTGTCACAATACATGTAATGATCCCCTCCCTCATCAGCTCCATGCGCACCCTACATGTCTTCCACATTCGAGTTCTCGGGGGGGCTGCCTATGTTCGGTTTCTGCTGCTAGAAGCCCAACTAAATTCTTGGATTGGTAGCGCTCTAATTGATGCCCACCATAATTCCTCCCGACTGAGTGCGGAGCCACTCAAAAGGTGATTTATAATTACAACCGGCTAACATTGCGTGCTATTTTAGATAAACAAAGGGCATTTGACGGACGTGTACATACAAGTGCAGCAGCCCTTTCCAAAGTACATACAAGTGCAGGTGTAGGGTTCCATTGCAAGAGAGTAGCGGCAGTGAAGAACGATGTGCCATTGAGAAATGGGGGTTTGCACATCAAAAGCAAGTGGCAATAGATGAAGAATATCACATAGAGAGATACTATTGTGGCATCGGTATCACCATACAAGGGCAACGCTAGCACTAGTGCACACCATCATCGTACCTTGCTACGCCTAGTTACATGTACCTCTCTCTCTAGACTTCTAGACTGCTAGATAGGGTACATACTCACTGTGCGTTGTTTGGAGGCCTTTGCTGCCCTTTCTTTTTTTCAGTTCCCTTAATTGTTTAATGCACATACACTAGTCTACTTTTAAAAGTTTTTTTTAAAAGTAAAAGTATTCAGTTCCCTTGTTGCTGTCTATATTGGGGGGCTAATTATGGAGGTCTGTTTCATCTCAACCTTTTTTTGTATATTTGTGCTGCTTTAACTAGGTTACTGTGATTATTCCTAGTTTCATGCATTAATGTTGTTTTAGGTGCCACATGCTGTGAATGGGGGTTCAAATTCCACACTTCACACATTTACTAACCATATAGCCTTGTCCCGTTTTCCGCCACTTTCTCTACCCGATGCTCAACCTTCTACACCCGAGTGCTCAATATTTTAAGTAGCATGCAACATAGCACTTGCAAATCTTTGCATATGCAAGGAGGAGGCAACAACACCTTTTTGTTGATGCTAAGAGTTAGCTTACCAAGCCGGAAATGTTTGGGGCCGAGTGTCTACAATAGGTTTACCTTTTGTCCTTGAAGGACTTTTTGAACATTGCTCTCAGCGAGTGTGGCATGCTTAGCTAGTGTGGCATGCTTCATCCTTAATAAAGTAGTTTCTGATCATCAGATGTTTCTCTTTAGGGACTCTATTTCGGATTGAATGAGGCGGGCTTTGCAACATTAGAGGTGCAAGTTTTTGTGTGCTCCTCTTTGTCTAGCCTATGGGTTGCATCCCTTCCTCAAATCAAAAGACGTCTCTCCCCTCATTGTGTAGGCAGGCCTCGTGATTTTATCACTTGTTTTACACTTCCCTAGACGCATCTTTGTAGACTCTCCTCTTCCTTTCTTTGTTAAAAATCATTGACACATATTTAGCTCATTTCAATTTCTAATCGTAGGAATCTTACAAGAGTCCTCTACTTCCTACATCTTGGCTTGGTATACAATGCGATTGAACGAGGAAGAAAGCAAATAGAGGGTGGGGAGCAAACAAAGGGTGGCTGGAAGTGTGGTAGAGACTGAACGAGAATGGCCTTGAAGGTGAGATTGAGGTAGGTGAGCAATATGATAAGGTTGGCTATCTTGAGCAGCCCAAATCGATGGAGGAGAGGACAAATAGACCCCAACTTACCTGGCCATGAGCACTTTTGGTACGAGAGCCCCTTGTCAAAGGGTGCTATCTTTATCAAGGCGTTGCAACACACATTGGTCAATGGGGTCCTCCCCAGGCAGTTGCTCAGAAGGTCTATCACCAAGGCTGCAAAATTACATAATAAAATTCTTTGTTCGAGGGGATCAAAGCAAAGAAAGAAAGGATCTAGAGAAGGCTCACCGGTTCATGAGGTCAAAGAAGTGGAGGTTGAAGGTGGGGTGAGACCAGCAAAAGGTAAATGGGAGAAGGCAATGTTGGAGGGATAGGTCGAGGTAGGAGAGGTTTGTGAGGGAAGAGGGGATGGGGTCAGATCAAGGAGGTTGTTGGTCCACTTGCACAATGGTAATAGAATTAGATGAACAAATTAAGGACCTGTAGGGTGGTCGGCATTCCATTGCTTTTGCTATCGTTCTTAATAATCCCTGACTATTTGGCTATCATATATGCTCCACATTAGCATTTTGAGGTAATGTCGTCGTATAAAAATATATAAAATTAACGACTCTACCTTGAAGCTTCATAGAATGTTCTTGGAATATCAATGCCCATCGAGTTGTGTATTTTGCATGCTTCCACATTTAGTTTGCGGGAAGGGAATCATGCATAAGTAGATATTTTGGCTTCATATTTGTTTGCAAAATGAATCTTTAACTGACAAATCACAATTCTACCAAAGAATACTAGTGTTATGAAGACTCACGAGAGGAAGAGATGATTGTGATCTATTGATTTTTTCACCGTCTGTACTCACTAAGGCATGGTGTCTCATAGCTCACAAAGGTTTTATAGGCAAATAAAAGATTTATCTTTTGTCCATTATGACTTTCAATTGAAGAATTGTTTTTATTTTTTTCACAGTTGTACTGTTTTGAGAACCATCATATATCTCAATGATTTCCTTGATGCTCCTTGGTCTCTGTAATTGCTTTACAATTATGGAATTCAATTTCTAAAGAGAACAAGAGCCTTCTCACTTGGTTCTTGCACTAAAAAAAAGGAGGTGCTTTGTGAGTGAAAAAGACATACTAAGCCAATCTCCCCTTATCTTTTACACACACATATATTAAGTTTATCATATATCTTTTACCCTCTAACTTGACGTGCTTGCAAAATCGTGGCAACATACTTGCCCTTTGTCACATACTCTACATACTGGGTCGAATGCACCTGTCATTAATTAATTTTCATCCGTGATTCCAAAGGAATCACAAATTCAGAAGCAAACTCTCTTTCCATGTCCGCTCGTCCCCCTGCGCCTCCTCTGAGGTCGACTGCATCGCGATGCCACCCCCCCGCCCTCTCACCTCCTCCCCTCGCTCTGCGTGACGAACTCAAGGAGCTCTGCATTTCCTGAGTCGTCACATATGTCGGCCCTGCAACCCAACACACCTTGTCTCCGTCCCATTGGCTCCGTGCTCGCATGTCGCCACAGCTACCAACTCGCCAGACTGAGAGAGAGAGAGAGAGAGAGAGAGAGGACTGCGCATCTCGAAAGCCCAACACACCTTGTCTCTCTCCCATTGCCTCCGTGCTCGCATCTCGCCACAGCTAGCAACTCGCCAGACTGTCCAAGCTTAAGAGAGAGAGACCTGCGCATTGCGCTTGCATCTCTGCATGCACTGCCCTGCCACCTCCTCGCCTTCGTTTCCCCTGCGTGAACGCGATAGCGCGACGACAACAAAATATCTCTCTATCTCTCCTGCATCTTAGCCGACACAGATGCCTTTTTCTCTCTCGTCCGCGTGACATGTGTCCGCTTTTCGCTTCCAACCGTTGGAAGGGATCTCCGAAGATTCCCCTTAATTCAGATGCTTCGCAAGGAAATAGGGACACATACTACTTGCCCTCAAATTTGAAGGGTGACTCTATATTTCATTTTGAAGGCCTTAAAGAAACTCCCCTTTCCTTTTCACACAAATGGGAAGGGAATGTAGCTATTTTTCCAAATTTCCTACATTTCTTTTGAAAGTTGCTTCATATTTTAGGCTTATAAGCAGGCCTTGTGATTTCATCACTTGTTGCTACTGAAAAATCTCCTTTTGCTATTAAAAAAATAATGAAACAAATTTTGTTAGAAAAATAGACGCTTTCTTTCATGATGTGTTCTTTGCACTTTGAGTGGATGTGAGGGTTGTTTTCAAGGAAATGAGCTCATGAAAAAATGACTCGTATTGGATTCCGACTCCCGAGAATGAATGGTCTTGGACTTTGCAAGAGCCGTGCAGGTAGTTATCATCCCTTGATCTAGACACAACATTGCTCATAGGTTACTCTGCACCACCGCCATAGCCCCCCCTTTACATCCTTGCAAGCTCATGGTATGCTTCTTGTGCCACCTCTACCCCAGAAAAAGTCCCTTCTCCTTCCTGTTCTCACCATGACCTTCTTTCTTCTTGGCCAGCATTACCTCCTAGCCTGCTCTTGCCCATTTGAGAGAGAGAGAGAGAGAGAGAGAGTACTATTCATGGAGACCCAACCCTAGGTGGCGAAAGAAGGAGACCGAAGAGGGTCTTCTGCTCTTATATGAGAAAGATATAGATATATATATATATATATATAGAGAGAGAGAGAGAGAGAGAGAGAGACACAGAGAGATGTAGCGCGCACATGTACAGTTCGCCTTTCAGATTGTTCACTACTAAACAGATGCTCGCCGATTGCAACTTTGCGCACATGCAAGGCAGTCGTTGAAGGAACGCTTTGCTCAGATCGCGTTGCAGGTGAATTAACCAATCAAGATGCTCCACGCCACAACGCTGCAGCTTTTGCAAATTTTGTAGCACGCTCAGTCTTCTTCCCGTCTTGTGAACGACGTGAACGTCTCTCAACGTGAGGAGAAGGGAAGGAAGGGGGGGGGGGGGGGGGGGGGGGGGGGCCGGGGGGGCTCCATTGCGATACAGCCGTTGAGCATCCAATGCCTTGAGGACAGGGGCGTGGGGGACCTGCTGATGTGGAGGGCTCTTTTTGACCGAACGCAGGGATGAACGACGCCATGTGCGCACCACAAGAGAGATGAGAGAGAGAGACACGTGTGTGACTACTGTCTTATCTCACCTCCTCCTTCATATCTTCCTGATTGTTCCTCTACCTCTCGCCATCCACCTCTCACCCTCATCATCTTCACCTGGGCTCTTCCTTTCTTGTATCGCCCTATCTCCCTCTGTCTACACAGTGTAACCAACACACATGCACAGAGTGCGCCCCCCTCAATTTTATATGGTATCTCGAGTGCATGAGTCGGTGCCCTGCTGCGCACCCTCCTCGATCATGGCTTCTATTGTACCTGTGCCTTCGTCCAGCCTATGGCCTTCCTGGAGGAACCCCAGCTCAGTCTCTTCTGTACCTGCTCGCTCCAGCATGCAGCCTTTGATGATGATTATGCTCTTCTTGGAGGGAAAGCCTCGCCCCTTGGAACTGCTCATGCAGGCCCATTAATCTTGCCTGCGGATTTGGGGACCATGCCCTACTGTGGCTTACACGCACCACCTGGCGCATTGGCTGTCATTCTCCTGCATGACAGCCAATGACCTGATGAAGGAGCCCTATTTTTAGATGATGTCACTTCTAAATGTCCTACCCTTCAACCTGCATTGGCCACTTCTGGGATGGCCAACCAAATTCTTTCTTGCTCTTGCAATAATGCAGATGCTACAGTACGCCACAAACTTTGTAAGCAAAGATGGGACCCCACGTAGCTACACAAGTCTAGACCTTGCCGCTATGCTTAATTGCCTTGCAGATGCAGCACCTGCTTCAAGTCTTGCCACCGATGATGCAATCATTCTTAAAGATGCAGGACAATCATCCTTGTGGCTAGATGATCTTTTTACTGAGGAAGATGCCATTCTTACGACCTTTTTATCTGACATGATTGATGAGGCAGACCCTTTTTTGCCTACACGCAAGCATGACGTCCAAGAAGATGCAGCCCTTAAACCCGTTTTGGCAACTTTCTTTACTAGAGCAGCGCATACTGTAGCCCTTCTCAGATAACTTTCTTGGCTTGGCTAGCCCTTCTCTGTTGCAAGTTGAGGCATTCTAATTTGACACTTCTGTAGCCGTGGTGCTACTGGCCAATTCGGATGCCTACTTATGCGGGTGTGCTATTGCCTATTGCAACAAATGCTACCTACGCTGCTGCTGAAACCAAGGCAGAATCTGATGTAGAAGTCGTTGATGGAGTCTGTCCTACTGCTGTAACGAGCCAAATCATGCTGGTTTTCCCCTTTTGGCAGCCAATGCTCAATTCCAGCTCCTGCACGAATCTGTTCTTGCCGCCATGGATGCTACAGAAGATTACCCGTTTGAAGAGGATCAAGTCAAGAGGGTGGAGCAGACAATGTAGCACTTGGTCCAGCATGGCTCCCTCCTATGATCGCTCTTCACAATGAAGTTGGTGACATGGATGCGGAAGAAAATGGGCACGCTGATCTGCAGATCCTCGTGCATTTCTTGAGGCTAATGATTTTCAATATATGCAGTGCTGCAGATAATCAGGAACCGAAGTCGTTCTGTCACATAGATGTTTCTCAAGCGTATGTTGCTTTCCCTGTGGGAGACACTGTGAAATTGCTCCAGTTACTGTTTCTAAGTTTCCATTTGCTTATGCAATCGGCCTCTCAATGGTCAAGGATACAGATGTACCACCTGCTCAAGAACAATTTTCAAAAAATGCAATATTAGCAATTGACAATGCTTCCTTGGTCTCATTGACGAGCCTCCTTGCTATTGAATGTTCGCATATTACAAGTTGGGCCTTTGAGCCTTCAATAGGCAATGTATCAGCTTGAAGGTGATCAAGTATTGTTGACTTTGATGGCACCACCCATTTCCATCGAGCTGTTAGAAAATCACAACCTATGCACATGAGGAGCTTTCGTGTTAACCCTAAAACAACCCACTGCCTCACCATGAGCATCTTTTGTGTTGTCATTCTCACCGAGAGATTCACCCCATTGCTCTCTATCACCGTCACCTACCCCAACCTTATCATACTTTTTTTTTGAAGATGAACAATGCTTGGAACCTTAAGAATTTTTTTATTTTTTAAGAGTGCAATAACAGGAGAGATGTGCGTCATAGCAAAGTTGAGTCAAGAAATTTTCTAAGTTCTTGCATATCATAATGCTAGAAGGGTCATGTCCCTATGCATAACTTTTCCTTGGAAGACCTTGTGATTTTTGGCTTGCCCAAAGGGCTGAGGCCTTAGGTTTGCCTCCCCATTTTGCTAACTAAAAGTAAGGTTTGTATATTTTCTTATTTTATTCTAAATTTTGAAATCTATTAATTCATTGATTGGGCGAGGGAGTGAGTGGCGATTTATGAAAGAAAGAAGACTCATGAAATGGAGCCTTCAGCATTCACTCGATGAATCGTGATGGGTTATTACCACTACAGCTTGCTTCAACAGTGCGCATGTTTGTGTAATGATGGCTCTCTCTCTCTCTCTCTCTCTCTCTCTCTCTCTCCATCCATCAAACCTGTTACTATTAGAGGTTATTTTGCAAGCCTCGTGATTTTATCACTTGTTTTACCTTGTTTCCTCTTGATTTTGCGACTCTTCATGGCCGCCAACTCTATTGCCCTCTCATAGGTATCAACCTCTTTTAGCTCAAGCTTCTCTTTGACCTTAGGATGAAGACATGCCAGAAACCGTTGCAATTTGAAGTAGCCCCCTTGAATTACGCCTGTTACTGCCGCTAATTGATCCCACAACCTTCCGAATTCACCAACAAACGCCTCGTAATCACCACGATATCTTGGCGTAGACTCTGAAGCTTCTCTTCAATTTCTCACGGTGTCACATGCCTTCCAAACTTTGCATTTAAAGCCTCTTTAAGGTTGTTCTAATTTTCCTTGACCGCATCATGTAGCCTGTTGTACCACAACTTGGCGTTGTCCTCCATGAGAAGAGGGAAAGCCGCCACCTTTGTGTCGTCTGTGAACATGTGTAGTTAAAACATATATAGCTCAAATTTCAGAAGCCATCTCTCCACTTCTTCCTTCCCCAAAAACATAGGATGGCTCGAATTTGAAGGCCCCCTTGAGTGCACTTTTATACCGATGTCGCTCCTCGGTGCGGGTCACCAAAACCTGATGAAAATCAATGGAATGCACACTCCCATTCCAACAATTGCCTCGTTATAGCTTGGAGCACTTAATTGTTGAATAAACCCCTTGAGGTGCTCTCTCTCCTTACACCTTTTCCTCCCGCTCCCCCAAATGGCCTCACTGTAGCTCAAATCCCTTCAATTTTTGTTTTCTTCCCATACACCATTAATCCCCCTCCCCCCCCCCCCCCCCCCCCCCCCCCCCCCCTCAGCACTGAAGGGCACGGCATATTAAATGAAGGTCTGGTCATCGGATCGACAGAGCATGAGTAGAAACACAGACATTGAGAGATCGCGGACCGTTAGATTGTCGAAAAGTAACCTCGGACAAAAAAAAAGTAAACTCGAACAATAAAAGTAAACTCGGACAAATATTGCAATGATGCCTGAGTTTATTTATTATGCTTAAGTCTCCCATAGTGGTCACAATGTGCGTGCGGGTGAGGTGGATAGGGCATAAGCCTCACGTGGGAGGTCGCGGGTTCGAATCACGGGGGTGCATGGGGGCCGTGCTTTTTTGTGAACCACACATCCGCCTCGAGATGCACGTGGGGATCAACAACTGTTGATCCCACCGCTTGGCCCCGTGCCCTTTGCTAAGCCCCCCCCCCCCCCCCTCCCCTCTCTCTCTCTGATCACTCTTAAAACCTCGAGAAAGAAAAAGGCATGAGTCTAAGTCCATGTTATGGTTTGCGCTGGAGCGGCTCCTGTTTCGCTCTGCTGCCTACGAGGCCATGGAGCTCGGATGCTCGCGTATGGTGTTGTGGTAGGGGGAGCGAGGCTTGAGTATGATGGGGTCGTGTTCGTGAAGGTGTTTGAGGGCAAAGTACTCGGGTGTGAGGCTCTGGGCAGCTCGCCCATTCTTGCATGCGGCCTCCTCAAGATGGTCCCCTCGTTTTTTGGAACTGGTGAAGGTCATCTCTCCTGGATTTGCAAAGCACCAAAACGGCGGTTAGTCTCTTCAACAGTTTTGTTGTGGATGGGGTCATGGTGCCAGTGGAGGGGAGGGTGCTACAATCGGGAGCGCGGAAGGCCCTGCAAATAGTCAAAAATAGCACGTAATCAACGATAAAACACACAAATCTGCATTCCTGGCCAAAGCTCATAATGAGAATCCATGATGTACGCGAACAGAGAGATACAGAGAGCAAAAAGGAGGAAGAGGGCGCGTACAGGCGCACCTCCTAGAGCAGAGTGCTATGCCGGCACGGCGAGAGAGGAGAGGAAGTAGGAGAGAGGAACAAGGTAGACACTGCGTGCAATCTCTCCCCGTGCAAAAGTGAGCATTTTTCTCTTACACGTATTTATTTATAGATTAGTGAATGCTCAAATGAATACATATTGACCGGCCGGGAAATAATTGGCCATGGCTCATAAAGAGCACTTAAATGATAAAATATATTATCCTTTTGCATAACCATTGGCCTTTTCCACCTGTCAGCTGCATAAAATATCAAAATATCAATTCCATTACATACCCCTCCATTGGAAAGCAACTGTCCTTATTTGCAAAGATAAGAATCTGCAAACCTACTTGTCAAAAATAGTGATTAGTATTCTTTGTCAAAAAATTATATCGCACAGGAAAAGAAAAAATGATGAAACTAAATAACATTGCTTATGCCTGTCATCATCCACATACTACCTATTTCAGTGTCCCATACCACTAGAATAAGCACTACATGTCATATCTTGATGAATTAGGATATCATTGGTCACACTCATCATTCAATAAATTAATTCTCATCACTGTCACAAGCTCAATTCCATGAATACTGTCGCGACAGAAAATCATCATATACCAATTTCAAATCCAAATCCAAATCCAAATATTCTTCATATTTTTATACTTGGGCAACAATATTATACTAAGGACAGTGGTGGCCAGCCATCTGCAGCGTGATCTTGGGATTGGTGTTGCCTAAATCGACGAATTTACACTCGATGTGCTGCCTAAATTGGCAAATATGCACTAATGTTGCCTAAATTAGTGAGCATGTATTTATCATATCAATTTTGCAAGGTGTGGTGTGCTGCCTAAATCAGCGGATTTGCACGGAGAACCGATGTTGCCTAAATCGGTGGATCTACACCAGAATGAGCATGTACACACTACCTAAATCAACGAATCTGTGTGTATGTGAGCAATGGACTAGACAAGACATAAAAGAAAAACATTTACTATTTATGCGACACCACTTTGGAGCATAGCAAAGTACTTACAAATTGTTGTTCATAAATCTAAAAATATCTTAGCTGATGTGAGTAGCAACAGAGCTGAATGATAATACATTTCAGTAAAATTTCATTCAATGTAAGTAGAAGCCAAGATCTAAGAAGTGTTTGATTCCATAGCGTACAAGACAATTCAGACAAACAAAATATAAAAAGATTAGTGATGTATTTGATGTACATACCTGGAGGGTATGTTGTACCAGAAAATGTATGTACTTGTGTGTGAGTGGAGGGAGAGCTAGAATTGAAAGAGTCATTATTTGGATCAGGGGGATGTCATAGACAGAATTCTCATATTGTTTGATTTGAATGGGACCCGTAGCCATATCTAAGAGTTTTGGCCCAAACTTGTAGAAGAGGGTTAGTATACTCAACCAAATAAGCACCAACCCAAAATTGGAAAATAATGGTGCAAAATTAAAACAAAGATAAGACATATCTAGCTGCTACCGATGCACTTTTGTTCGTAATGGTATGCATAACGCTTTGTGAATCATGAGACACTAAACAAGTTAGGAACAGAGAATAAAAATTGGCATCAAAATTATTAAACTAAATTTAGATGAGATAGTCACTTGTACTTAAAACAATTTATAAACATAGTGATGTTAACTAGTTGTAATTTTTAACTAGAAAGAAAACTATATGACAATGAGTCATCTGAACAAGACAAACAAAAACATTCCACAAAATTTGTAAGTGCCACAGATCATAAACAATACATATACCTTCATGTGAGAACATCATTTCATGTGGAGTAGCTTAGCATTAAGCAGCAATTGTAAAAAGTGATTACAAAGCAAGGTTGTAATAGAAAAATTTGCTTATATGAGCAAATAGCATTCTCTATTAATTGTCCTATAACATTTAGTGGCCTTGTAACTTGTGTGTAGCGGAAAATAGCATGAACATGGTGAGCATTTCATTAGAATAGATTCCTAATGAGAATAACAAGAGTGCTTGGGTGGAGAGAGCAACAAAAAGTATAACACCTAGTTAGATAGCATGAACAATACTTCAAAAGAGAGAGAAATTAAGCTATTGACAATAGTTGAGGACCAAATTCTCATGGAGCTGGTCCCCCCTCCAAAAGGCTTTGTATTATGGTTTCTCCCATCAAGAGAGACATTTTACAATATAATTCTTTGTGTTCCTTCAATACTAGCTAGTGCAATGAAGATGGAAACTTCAACCACTAAGTAAAACACTTATAAAACACAACATCAATTCCCTCACGGTCTCAGACCCAAGACCTCACACATCTTCGAAGATGGTGAGACCTAGCGGGGTATAAGAGTAGATTGAGAGGAAGAAGGAGTAGTCTTACGAGAAAGATGCACATCTCCTCACATAATCACTCATATTAACATAGCTTAGCTTAGTAATTAGCATGGTAGAGGAGATGAGCACGCATTGAAGATTGGCTCTTGGTTGGATTTGCATCACACAGCCAAGAGTTGTTGGTGTAGGCCCCCCTTCTCACAAGCTTGGAGTGGGTGATAAGCTTTCCATTAAATCTTGAGAAGGAGAGAGAGAGTCGTCTTACTCCACACATGGACTAGTGTGAGTGTGTATGCAATAATGACTTGAGAAAATCAGCCCCCTCTCTCTCTTGGTTGACCCCTCTTGCTATTTGCTCATGCTCGCACCATATTGGACCTTAGCCAATGGAATTTCAAGAGCATAAGATAGCCTTTTGGCATATGTCCCCCTTTCCCCTTTTGTGAGAGCTTTAGGTAATTAGTTAATGCAACTAAACTCTCATTGGACCCCTTTGTCTCCTGGCCAATAGGAATCAGGCAAGCCATTCGGCTGTTGAATGCTCATTGGATCGCTTGGGAGACTGTCCAATAGTCTTCTAGAGAGCTTAATTCTTATTGGTTCTTTTATTAAGTGTTTTTAAATTAATTAAACTTGATTTACTCTAGCGTAATTCTCATTGGTCCACCTCCATGGCCATCCAATAGGATTTGAGTACACCTTGTGGGCATCTGGGCTAGAGTGCTGACATGTGTCCCTCATTCCCTTTGTGTAAAGGAGCTTGTGAGTGTGAGTGTGTGTGTGTGTGTGTGTGTGTGTGTGTGTGTGTGTGTGTGTGTGTGTGTGTCTGTGTGTTTCTTTGTCATCTCCTACTTCTAGGGCTCGCCCCCTCCTATGTAGGGATGCATGAAGACTTTTTGGAACACACACTAAGCATCCAATTTTCCTAGTGATTGACATTTGGACTCAACCTTTGAATTTTGGAACCTTAGCATTTTGGAAGTCTTAATGGGCTGAACCTTACGGTCTTTTAAGCCCATTGTTGCACATTGATCTTTTGCAGGTGGCCCTTCCTTTGGATCCCTATTTTCCCTCCTTTGGATCCCTATTGTGGCCGGTCTGCCAGCTTAACCAGTATTCTAGCTTTTTCTCCCATGGCACTTCCCCATATTAAATGATCAGTTTAACATGAGAAAATCATTTAGGAGAATTAGATATTAGTTATTATGACATATCCTAATTAAAATATTAACGAGTTATAAATGATATCCGATTGTGAAGTCTCCCTTGAGGTATGTGTGTCTTAATGTAATGCAGATCAATGGGAGAGTGGTGCCGTGTTAGTGATGTTTGCGGAAAGATGGAAGCTTCTAAAAATTTGACTATGTAAATGCGATATATGCTCCAAGAGACAATTGTGTCCTTCTTGTACGCCAAGAGACCATTTGCAATAGTGATCCCGACACAATGAAGAGTGTCTATGGTGTGCGCATCTGCCGCATGTGTCGGAGCTAGGGACTTTCCGAGCACCGTGTGCGAGCCACGAAGGCTGCAAGCACACAACTAGTAGGCCTAGCAAGCTCACAAGAGCAGGGGTGTGTCACTCACCTCCCTGCGCTTGTTGCCGTGAAGGATTCCTCGCCACGAAGAAGAAGGAGCCGTCGCTTCGCCACGCTCAACCGCTTCGCCGCCGCCGTCGTGCCTTCGTAATGCTCGATCGTCCACACACACTCTCTCTCTCTCTCTCTCTCTCACACACACACACAAGGAGGTGAAGAAGAAGAAGATGGAGATAGAGATGGAGCAAGAGCACTCTTCTCTTGCACAAATGAGAGAATAACTCAATTTAGGGTTAGGTGACTTTTGTATGAGCTCGCCCCATTCACATTTGGGCGCCCATGCTTAGCCAACTAACCCTTGCGTGTTCCAGTTAGAGTGCGCCTCTCATCGGCGATCACTCTACCCTTTTCCTATTGGACCGACAAGCCCGGTACTTGACTCTACCAAATAAATAATACAATGTCCGCCGTAGGTTACAATGTCCGTCGTAGGTAATAGGGTGTCCGTGAGCCATGAGGGTTAACATATGGGATGCCACATCCAATGGTGAGGTAGATTGTGGCATTGCATAGAGCTTTTGTAATGAGGGTGAAAGGTCCTTTGATGTGCATTATTTGTCTCATGTCAATCATAACTACTTGGTAATTGAACAAGACGATGTCGATCAGGAAGACGACGAAATTTTTCATGGCAAAGAAGGTGGTGAAATTAGTGAGGTCGAGGTAGATGATGATCAGAATATTAAAAACAACAAGATGAATGAAGTTAATTAAGCTCAATACGATAAGCTCTTCATCTACTGCTGATGCAAAGCAAAATGAGAGATTGACTACTGCAGTCCATGTAGAGACAACTGACGATGGTGTAGATTATTGTGTGAAAAAGCAACTCGCAATGTCAATGCCACTTAGCTCTATGCTAACATGTCCAATGTCAACCGCAGTTCCAATTAGGTCGATGCTTGAATTAAGGCTGCTTGATCAGGCTGTAATTATGCTACGAGTGTCAGTGTTTCGAGCTTACCAATGCGTTTGTATCGCATGTCTGCCCATTTTATAACGCTCATAATGTGTAGCAGGATGGCTCCCTCGACAAAAAATCTAGCAACTACAGCTTCTTGGGCTTAACTATGGAGTTTTGCTCAGGGGCAAAAGCATCATGAAGCTCATGTACAACATCATCGATGTCATATGCATTGATTTTTTGGCCCTTTTTCAGTAAGAAACCCCTCGTAATCTGATGACAATGAAATGTCATTGACAGAAATTTCAACAACTTGATCAGCCGGTAAGCCACCCCTTTTAATGGCAGACTAAGTGTTGTCTCACAATGAGGAAGAGGATGATGACATAACCAACCTCTAGGTGGTGAAAGAGCATTGTCTTTTGTGGACATTCTCCATGTATACATTTGTGAGAGACGTTCTCGCTTTGTCCAATCTACGCATGCCATCGCTATCTCTCTTAGCTTTGCTTTGGTGGAATGGAACATTAGCATCTCTACCAGGGGTTTCTGACAGTTTGCTCACTCCGATGCCACCAGCTCTACTCTGTAGTCGGTCCTTCTCCATCCTTTTGGATAATTTTGCATAAGGGGCATTCTCTTTATCATCTTTGCAGCAGATACTACGGTAAGAATTAGCCAGAGGGTTTGCACAGACATCAAGATTAGCCTCTACTTGACCACCTTTTGTTGCATTGCCCGAAGTTTCATCAACATCCCGGTTGCCTTTTAGAGCCGATATAATGTTGTTCAGAGCAACAGCCTCTGTAACATTTAATGGCCTAGTAACTTGTGTGTAGCAGAAAATAACATGAACATAGTGAGCATTTCATTAGAATATATAGATTCCTAATGAGCATAACAAGAGTGCTTGGGTGGAGAGAGCAACAAAAATCATAACACTTAGTTAGATAGGCATGAACAATACTTCAAAAGAGAGAGAAATTAAGCTATTGATAACAGTTAAGGACCAAATTTACATGGAGCCGGTCCCCCCTCCAAAAGGCTTTGTATTATAGGTTTCCCCCATCAAGGGAGACATTTTATAATACAATTCTTTGTGTTCCTTCAATAACTAGCCAGTGCAATGAAGATGGAAGCTTCAAGCACTAAGCAAACACTTATAAAACACAACATCAATTCCCTCACGGTCTCAGACCCAAGACCTCACACACCTTCGAAGATGGTGAGAGCTAGCGGGGTATGAGAGTAGATTGAGAGGAAGAAGGAGTAGTCTTACGAGAAATAAATATATCTCCTCACATAATCACTCATAAAATCTTAGCATAGCTTAGAAATTAGCATGGTAGAGGAGATGAGCATGCATTGAAGATTGGCTCTTGGTTGGATTTGCATCACAAAGCCAAGAGTTGTTGGTGTAGGCCTCCCTTCTCACAAGCTTGGAGTAGATGATGAGCTTTCCATTAAAGCTTGGGAAGGAGAGAGAGAGTCTTCTTGCTTCACACATGAGCTTCTATGAGTGTGTAAGTGATAATGCCTTTACAAATCAGCCCCCTCTCTCATCTTGGTCAACCCCTCTTGCTAATTCCTCCTGTTGGCTTCCCATTGGACCTTTCCAAGCTTTGCCAATAGGAATTACGAGGCATAAGTGATAGCCTTGTGACGTGTGTCTCCCTTTCCCCTTTTGTGAGAGCTTTAGGTAATTAAATAATACAACTAAGCTCTCATTGGACCCCTTTGTCTTCTGGCCAATAGGAATCAGGCAAGCCATTGGGCTGTTGAATGCGCATTGGACCCTTGGGAGACTGTCCAATAGTCTTCTAGAGAGCTTAATTGTTATTGGTTCTTTTATCAAGTGTTTTTAAATGAATTAAATTAAAAGTACTCTAACCTAATTCTCATTGGTCCACCTCTATGGCCATTTAATAGGATTTGAGTGCACCTTGGGGGTAGCTAAGCTAGGGAGCTGAAATGTGTCCCTTATTCCCTTTTTATAAAGGGACTTGCATGAGTGTGTGTGTGTGTGTGTGTGTGTGTGTGTGTGTGTGTGTGTGTGTGTGTGTGTGTGTGTGTGTGTGTGTGTGTTTCTCTCTCATCGCCTACTAAAAGGGCTCGCCCCCATCAATCTAGGACCACTTGAGGACTTTTTGTACACTCACAAAGCATCCAATTCCACTAAGCTTGACCATTTGGACTTACCTTTGAATTTTGGAACCTTAGCATTTTGGAAGATTTAATGGACTGAACCCTAAGGTCTTTGGAGCCCATGGTTGCACATTGCTCTTTTGCAGATGGCCCCCCCTTTGGATCCCTATTTTCCCTCCTTTGGATCCCCACTGTGGCCGGTCTGCCAGCTTAACCAATATTCTAGCTTTTTCTCCCTTGGCACTTCCCCATATTAAATGAGCAGTTTCACATGAGAAAATCATTTAGGAGAATTAGATATTAGTTATTATGACATTACCTCTCTCTTGAAATCATAGTCTTCCTCGACTATGGGATAGAGAAGATAAAGCCCATTCATTAGTCCTTTTTCTAGCTGGTAGAGGATCCCTATTTTACCCTACGACATCATTTCAGAATGGATGACTAATCCATTTGGCGCTTGAGAGCCTAAGGCTTCCGCAAGCATGTCTGTACATTAGTCCTATCAATCTTCCATAGTAGAGTGACAAGCTCTACTTGGTGTTTGGGAGACGTTGTCTCCGCAAACTTGATTCTAAGCATGCATACTACTTCACATTTGTGCACAATAAAGAAAAAGAGAGTCTTATAAGACGAAAACTTTGTGCATTTTAAACATTTGTACATTTTCTTACTCTAGGGAAGCATTGTAAGCATTAACAAGGTTTAGGTTATCCTTTAATTGTATGCCTTGCATCCATCTAGCATCTTCAAAAGGATAATTCTTAAACTTAATAAGATACCGTCGGATAATCTTACCACCTCTTAATACCTTATCTTCATGTCGGAGAATGGACTCGGGCTGCAGTACCTCTTCTTGGTCCTCGATCTCCAGTGGGTCTTCAATAGTTGGTTCTTGAGGTGGCTCTCCTTTGTAGCTTTAGTAGGCTCACATGAAAAGCATTGTGTATGAGCCAATGGCTGGGAAACTTAAGTTGATAGGCCATCTCATTGATTGGTCTAAGAATCTGGAAGGGACCATAGTACCTTTTTGCTAACTTAGCATAGTACTTTTGGTGTCCCGTAGGATTCTTGCCTGTCGTGTGCCTTAATCGAGCCTTGGAAAATTTAAGTAAGACCCAATCATTTTCTTTAAAGGATTGGGCTCTTCTGAGCTTATCAGCAGCAGCCTTTTGCCTTTGCTATGAGACAAGCCAGGTTGATAAATCAAGGATTCTAATAAAAGTTGTTTCCTAACATAAAGATGAAATCCCATTGACATATTTAGAATCCATAAACAACGCATTTTTTCTCACGTTTAAGAGGCATGGCCGCCATTCATAAACCCTGAATATGTTATGAGATATAGTCTAACTAACTTGTGAAAAGTACCCAACTAATCGGGTCCATAGCTTTTAGGGACACGTATATGACTTCTCTAATCTTGGCACAATGAATCTCTAATTTCGCTTCACTTAATAAGAGGGAGTGGAGAGTTTATCAACTAATCAAGGCTACCCATCTTTGAATAGCAACCTGAGCCAGCCCCCACTTTCCACCCCACACTCACACTTTTTATCTTGTTTTCTAATTACTACCACACTGTTTTACATATACAAACAATGTTCCTTAATTAATTCCAGACACAGGTTCTTTTATACAGCCCTTCAAACAATACCAAAATAATTCAAACAAGGCCTAATGAAGACAGTCCTATATTTCAACAAAAATAACTTTTCCAATTTCTCATGAGTTTGCCGCTACCCGCGGACTTCCTCTGTATAACCAACAGAGCCTTTGCAAAGGATTTATTCGCTAACCGCTGTGAGCAGGATGGAAACACACACAACGCCTCTATAATGACCCGACACACACTCTTGGAAGGATATACACACACACTATGGGGCACCACTCGGCTTACACAACACACCTGGCCGAGACAGGGAACACACCTATGGAGTGAGAGGAGAGAGAATATCCGTTTGCTCGCTCCACACAGAGAGGTACACACACACACACACACACACAAAAACTCAGCTCAAAAAAAGAGAATTCCTGATGTTTATATACAATTGAGATTGGGCCAACACCAATGGGGCAAATAGCTCACACAATATGGGTAAAATAAGCCAGATACAATCACAAACTGGAGCAGAAGCTTCGCTCATAGGAGAAATTTACACAGCCAAAAAAGCAGAAAAACAATGAGGAATTTGGAAAAATGGACAGCGCCATCGCGTCTGGAACCGCCCAAAACCCCAGTCTACAATGTCAAAGTGCTCAAATCCGACCTCGGATGAGTAGTTTACGGTCAAAACAGGCTCCAAAAACCCCAAAAACACATTTGCGGCTGTTCTTCCTCTCTTCTCCACGTTTTTTCTGGTCTTCTCTCTGGTTTTCAGTTCCCACACTTAGCTTTATTACTTGGGCACCTTTGGCCTTTTAGATGACCTCAAACGGACCCCGAACAGACCAAAAACTGACCTCGCAGTGCATAGTTGTCACCGTGCTGCATCCATCCGCACACCTGGCACTCAACTTTTTTCAATAATGCATCCCGCCACCACGTGAAGTGGGCCAAAAATATGATCCTCATGATGACCTCTCTGCATAATTATCACAAGAAAACACCCACGTTGTGTCCGTACTTATCCACGTGCAAGTATTGACCCCATTCCACCTCCTGACGCCACTAGATGCCATCTGACGCACCTACTTACCTCATGTCATCGGCCTGCGGATAGCTTCCTCGAGAAGTTTTACGCGCTACTAACTCCTCATTATTGTAGAAAAAACACACTGGTACTGGTGTGAAAATCGATGCACTATGGACATGTTGTCCTACCTGTACACATGTGGGGCCCACGTAACCACCTCGCTCTGGAAAATGGGCAATCCTTTATTCGATGCACCATGCTTGTTTATGTACATATGCGCAATCCCTTGCTCCAAAAAGCTCCTAACATAATTTGCCCATCCCGTAGCCTGCTAGATCATTCATGATCAGCAGTAGCAAAAAGCGATATGCGACTCGCAGCGTCACAGGTCTCCTCATCCTTCACCAATACTGCTTGATCCATAGACAACTCATCTTGCTCAACCATCATTAATCTAGCATGATACAATTTAATACGCAATCCATTTACCCTTGACTAAATCCCATCCAGGTTAGCCAACTGATATGTGCCATTCGGAAAACACTCCACTACCTTGAAAGGGCCTTCCCACTTAATTTGAAACTTCTTTTGGAAGGTGTTGTCCAGCTTACTGTTGTACCGCAAAACCAAATCATGCTTCTTGATACCCTTACTTTTGACCTTTTCATTTATCTTTGCCAAAGCCCTATTTTGCATCTACCCATAATGTTCCAATGCACTCATCCTATCTAGCTGAACCTCTTGTAGCTGTAAAAGCCTCTCTTTGAATGCATCACTAGGTGGCCCAAGCCACTTCTCTAACATCTTGACAGCAGGCAACTCTACTTCCACAGGCAATAGTGCTTCCTTTCCATACACCAAATGAAATGGAGTAAACCCGGTACCTGTCTTCACCGAAGTACGGTAAGCCCATAATGCACTAGGCAATTCCAATCCCAATTCTTTCCTTGGTGCTCTGTCACTTTCGAAAGAATTTTCACCAACTCACCTATGCGCTCCTTGCCGCATTGTCGAAGCAAGGGACTTGCCAATACACCGTGTGCGAGCCACAAATGGCTCCAAGCACACAACAAGCCTAAACTAGCAAGCTCAAGAGAGCAAAGGGTGTGTCACTCACCGCTCTACGCTCGCCTTCGTGGTGGATTCCTCGCCGCGATGAAGAAGAAGCTGCAGTCGTGCCGCGCTCAACCGCTTCGCCGCCGTCGTGCCTTCGTAATGCTCGATCGCACACACACTCTCCCTCTCTCTCTCTCTCTCTCTCTCTCACACACACACACACACACACACAAGGAGGTGAAGAAGAAGAAGATGGAGATGGAGATGGAGCAAGAGCACTCTTCTATTGCACAAATGAGAGAATAAGTGAATTTTAGGTTTAGTTGGCTTTTATATGAGCTCACCCCATTCACACTTGGGCGCCCATGCTTAGCCAACTAATCCCTTGAATGTCCCAGTTAGAGTGCGCCTCTCATCGGCGATCACCCTTACCCTTTTCCTATTGGTCTGACAAGCCCGGTACCTGACTCTAAATAATACAACGTTTATAGATCATAGGGTGTCCGTGTGCCGTGAGGGTTAACATGCACCCCTTCCTGATGTAGATTCCGTCCTCGAAAGCTATCCAGTTGAAGCTCGTTCGTCGAGGTGGAAGAGCATTTGAGATGAATGTCCTTAGCCTTCTTCAGTCACTGCAAAATCAAACAACATTGGCATAGTAATTGCATTCTCATAAGTGATTAAAAAGCATATGCAGTTTTAGGAAGACACATTGATTGGTAAAAGAATTTCAAACAATTTGTTAGCAATGAACATTAAATTGCAATGTAATCAAATGCATAAACAGATGTAAAGGTAAAAAATTAAACAAGTCTGGGGTCACTAATTTGACGGTCGAAAGGCACTAGAGATCGAATATTAATACCATGGGTAAGCTTCTTCATTTTCAGTGGTCAATTAAGTTGTTTAATCGCGAGATCCAAGTATTCATGTTTGAGGGCTGACTAGAGGCTATATCTAGAAAACCTTGTAGTTAAGCTACCATAAAAGGAATTTCTCATGAAATCATCGCCTGACTGATTACTTTTTCTTTGACCCCCCAAGGTCTTTTCACAGTGATTCAATTTGATGTGTGTGCTTATTTTGTATGCCTTGGGTTTTTTGCTTTTCAAGGAAAAGCGCCCACACTGGGAACCTCTAGGGCTCTAGTACCATAGGCGATACATGTGAGTGAAGTACCAATTTAAGCAGGGATCTCTCTTCCAGCTTAAAATTTTACATTGTGGCACTGTGATTTTTTGTTTGTTCATTTTCAGCATTTTAATTTTGTAACTTTGGGGGGTCATATAACACTGTTACCCTCCCCAGGCTCATCACATTAGTAAATCCCTTTATAATACTTAAGCTAAAGGTCAATAGGGTTAAGCCCACTTGAAAGCCCTAGTACATTTCACACAATGCTGCCTAAATTGGATTAAGAACCTAAGTAACCATTGCTTATTAGGAAGGCATTCCCCATGGTATTAAGAGAAGATTTCTAATACCTAGCTTGGTCAAACTAGCTTAGTCGGACTGCTTGATTTTTACACCTAGACAAGTGATTATGACAAAACATTACATTGAATTAAATGTTTGATAGTAAGCAAATGCATTGAATATTAGGCTACCAATCACAATCAAAGCAGACAAACATGGATGCAAAAAGATAAGGGGCAATGCTAATGGACAAGAAACACCTGTTTGTGTCGATGGTCGCGCTTGATTTGAAGTGTGAACGAGAGAAAGGTTCCATGAAGGTCCAAATCCTATAAATAGCAACACGCTCCTGTACACACTAGGAAACAAAAGGAATACCTCCAGGAGGCACATTAGTGGGAAAAGAGAACTTCGCTAATCTCTCAACTCTAAAACAGAAACACTCCTATCGTACTAATCTTACCTACCCTCCATCACTCAAGTGATGAGGATCAAAGGTGTTTTATGGCATAGGTTTCTGTCAATGTACCAGATGTGACATGTGTAGGTCTGAGTCAATGTTTTGACTTTTATTGTGCATACTTGTTTGCTAATTGCTCTTGCTCTTTATTTTTTGTTTTTTGTGAGTATAAAGCTTTATATGTACATTCCCTAAGATTGGGAGATATAGAGGTCAGGGAGAAAGGTTGAGAGGGAAGCAAGTGAATGATGACAGTCAGCAAACACTCCCCCCTTCCTTGGGTAGATCATACCATTTGAAATGAGCTTGTCACCCTTTGAAACCAATTGTTCCAGTTGGTAATCGGTGAGGATTTTTGCCAGTAGTTTTCTATTACCCTAGGTGCCTCGTCAAGTTGCAAGGGTGGTAAGGTACTCTCCCAGGATCGAACTTGAAGTGGTTCATTAGGTGATTCTTGAACACTGGGAGGTGTGGATTCTTTTGTAGCTTCATGGAGGTCCACTACTATAGATGGAGGCTGTGTAGAAGCTTTTACCTCTATGGATGTATTACATGAGGAGCTAGAAGCTTTATGGGACTCCCCCCCTTCCTGAGCTAGGTGGAACAAATCGTTCTTTCTTTGGTACCCAAACTAGCTCTGGACTAGGTGTGTAGCATTCTGTGATCTTTCCCTTTCCACGATCATTGATTCGTTTTGGAGCTACGGGATTGGGCTCACTTGGGTCAGGTGATAGGTAAGAGCACAATCTACGTTTTGGCACCCAGATTTGATCATTTCCTTGATAGTAGCCTTGGGCTTCCAATAGTCGTTTAGGGATCCATCGCAACATTTTCTTACTTTTCTTGGAGCGAGTGGTACGTTTTTTACAAGGCTTCTGTTTTTTAGCACTAGCTATGGTCACTAAAGAAGCTTTAGGGACCCACTTGTATGTTTTCTTCGTTACATTAGGATGAGTCTTGTCGGAAGCGATATGCATTGCTTGTAGCATATTTAAGGGTACAGGCATTTCATCCCCCTCAGGTGTTACCCAGGTCGTCCCCCTATTTTCCCAAATGTCTATGGTTGCTGCTAGGTGGACCCAATCCACATTGTCCGACTCGGTCATCCCAGGTAGGATATCCATATGGACACTCTTTGGGGGTGTGGGGTCCACGTGCGATGTGAAAGGAGAGTCCATTTCCCCACCCCCTTCGTGTGCTTCATTTACATCAGGTTCCGAGCGAGTAGCTCTACCCAATGTTTCCATGAAACGGCTAAACATACTAGTACTAGGCTGTGGAGCTTCGGGAGGTGCATGGCCTTCTCTCTCAGTGTTTTGGGTAGGGTATGCTTCCATGATTTCTGAGTCGGAGGAGGAATCACTAGCGGCTATTTTAGGGTCTTGGGTGGTGCTACCTTGTGTCCCCGCTGAGGGTCTAGAGCCTATCGTGGATGGGTAATGGGTGTCCGTATGAACAGAGGCACTACCAATGTGATCGTGCTCTAACACTCGTCCAGAGCGTAGGTTCATATGACTTGATCCCCTAGAAGTGTCAGTGAGTGCCCGTGAAGGATGCTCACCTAGTATTTTTGGGTGTTTTGCAACCCAAGTCTTCCCTTAATTTGACTTTTTGGTCCTTTTTTTCTGACCCGGCTATAGAATAGAGCGTATGATAGCTCAAAACGAGCGTCTCGGTCAGAGGGTCGTGCCGTGCTTTACAGCCCTCCGTTTGGTCACTCTATGCCCTCGGAATCCCTAAAACTGTCAATTTCCAGTAGGGAACTAGGCCCAAACTAGAAAGTCTAAGGGTGCAAGTGGGAAGAGAAGGGAGGAGAGTGGAGGACTTGTCCCACATGCTCTCATTCCCTCTTGAGGAGGTAGGGTATATATATAAGAGTGAGTCTAGTATATTTCATAAGACTGAGGCCTGGGCCTGGGCCTGGGCCTGGGCTTGGGCTTAGGCTTGGGCTTGGGAAAATGATCCCGATCCCGATCTAACTTTTATACAAACCAACCCGTCCGTTTTAAAACTCACGTTTTTTATTTTTGAAAATTTATCCTCCCCCTCACTCACGTTTTTATTCTTTTTTTTTTCGAAAAAAAAAATTTCCAAAAAAAATTAAATTAATTTTTTTCTTAAATGCAGAAAATGCAGAAATTGAAAATGCAAAAAATTTAACACAGAAAATGCAAAAATTGTAGAAATTGAAACTTGACAGAACCAGAAAATGCAGAAAATGCAAAAACGCAACAAATGCTAACTGTGCAGTGCAAACCAGAAAACGTAGAAAACGCAGAAAACAGAAATCTCCACACAACTACACACACTCATTCCCTGCCTTTCCTATGATAGAAATTGCACCACAAGAAAGCGTAAAGTGCTTAACCGAGCTTAGTGTAGGGCATTTCCCCGGCAGCGGCGCCAAAAATGTGCGCTCCTTGCCGCACTATCGAAGCAAAGGACTTGCCAATACACCGTGTGCGAGCCACAAATGGCTCCAAGCACACAACAAGCCTAAACTAGCAAGCTCAAGAGAGCAAAGGGTGTGTCACTCGCCGCTCTACGCTCGCCTTCGTGGTGGATTCCTCGCCGCGATGAAGAAGAAGCTGCAGTCGTGCCGCGCTCAACCGCTTCGCCGCCGTCGTGCCTCCGTAATGCTCGATCGCACACACACTCTCCCTCTCTCTCTCTCTCTCTCTCTCTCTCTCTCTCTCTCTCTCTCTCTCACACACACACACACACACACACAAAGAGGTGAAGAAGAAGAAGATGGAGATGGAGATGGAGCAAGAGCACTCTTCTATTGCACAAATGAGAGAATAAGTGAATTTTAGGTTTAGTTGGCTTTTATATGAGCTCACCCCATTCACACTTAGGCGCCCATGCTTAGCCAACTAATCCCTTGAATGTCCCAGTTAGAGTGCGCCTCTCATCGGCGATCACCCTTACCCTTTTCCTATTGGTCCGACAAGCCCGGTACCTGACTCTAAATAATACAACGTTTATAGATCATAGGGTGTCCGTGTGCCGTGAGGGTTAACATCACCATTGAATCTTTCATTTAAGCCATTACACTGCAATTAATAAGGAGTGGTATGCTGGTGCCTAATCTTCATCTTTGCGCATAAAATGTCTAGCAGTTTAGCTCTAAATCCTAGCCCCTTGTCCGAAAGTAGCTCTAATGACACCCCAAACTTGCAACATATTTCATCATACACAAATTTTGCCACATCCTTTGCAGTGATTTGTTTTACTGCTATAGCCTCTGCCCATCTAGAGAGATAGTCCACTGCAGTCAAAATATATCTTTTGCCCCTGCTTGTGATAGGTAACGGGCCTATTGCATCAATCCCCCACTTTTCAAACACATCAAATGCCATAATGGTTTTTCGTAGCTCTGGCTTCAACACTCTCTTCCCAAATGCTTGGCACCTATTGCAAGACCTACACCAATGGTGAACATCCTTGTGCAAACTAGGCCATACATACCCCTCTTGCAAGATCTTATGCAAGGTGATCTTTAGAGCAAAATGTCCGCCACATGCACCTTCATGATTCTCTTCCAACACTCTATAAATCTCCTCCCGCCAATGTACACGTCTCAACACGAGATCAGCCCCTTTCATGTACAAGACATCACCAATCAATTTGTACCTATATGCTCTACGCACAAAGCCATACTTTTTAGACTTCTGAATGTCCTTCGGAATGATTCTGTTAGCAAAATCTCCTCTTCTTGAGCCAAACTTTCCCGGACATGATAAAGAGGTAAATTGGTCCTCAACACAAATAGCTCTCCAATCATGCTTTGAGCTGCTTCATGTGCCTCTCCATTTAGAGCACGTTCAATGTGTCTGATGCTCCATGCTTCGAACTTTTTTAACAGGCCTTTAATTTTAAAGCACATTTCCTTCAATGAGGTGTTCTTGCTCTTCCACACACCCAACACTTGCTTCACAACTAACAAGGCATCACCTTTTATGCTCAACCTTCTAACCCCATGCTTCAAACAAATGTGTAATCCGGCTTCCAAAGTAGCATATTCAGCCTCATTGTTACTATGAGCATCCAAACCCTCTCTTGCATACTAACTGTCCCTCTGGATCGTAGAGTGCTATACCCCCTGAAGCCGCATCATGGCTCTTTCTGTATGAGCCATCAAAGAACAAAACATGTGCATTGCTGATCTGTGGCACTTCTTCAACTACCTTTCTCACCACCTCTTCCTTAACAAGAAGGGGATTCTCCTTGTACGTCAACAAATCCGCTAGGGTAGCCCTTGTATTGTCTTCCACTAGAAAAGAGAACTCAAAACCACATTTGACATGTTAGTGCCATTAATTAACTGTGGCAAAAAGGCGTAACTCTTCAAGAAAACAAAAGTTCGTGGTAGCAAGTAATGACGAAATCGTCGACAAGCAAATATTACACTGGCCATCACTAGCTCTACTTCCGAGAACTTTCTCTCTGCTACCAAGTTCACTCGGCTTCCACAATACACTGGCCTCATATAATGGCTGCCCTTCCCCTTTTTCAATAGCATGGCCCCAATGGCATCATCCCCTACTGATGGATTTACATAAAATACTTGCTTCCAATTAGGAGCCTGCATGGCTGACAACCCCCCTAACACCTCTTTCACTTCTTGAAACACTTCCTCACACTTGTCATCCCATTGCAATGGGTCATGATTTGCCACTTGTTGTAATGGATAAAGGAGCTGTGAAGACAATGGAATAAACCGTGCCATGTACTTCACTTTGTGTATAAAGGTTGCCAATTGCTTCGTACTCGTAGGTGATGGAAGAAGAATAATAGACTTAACCTTATCTGGATCAGCCTCATTGCCATTTTCTCACACCATATGGCCCAATAACTTCACTCTTGGCTGTGCTAGATGACATTTCTTTGGATTTAGTTGTCCTCCACATTCATTATATTGAGCCAATACCATCTGCAACTTCTCATGGTGCTCAGCCCTACTGCTGTAGACACAGAAGTCGTCCATAAAAGCTTTAGCACAACTACCAATGAATGGTTCCAATACCCAATTTGCTCTCTCTTGATAGAGAGAAGGTCCATTTGACAACCCAAATGGTAATACTGTGTAGCAATAGCAACCCCATGGCGTAATAAAAGTTGTCTTTGTGCGGTCTTTAAGAGCAATCTTCAATTGAAAATAGCCTGAAAAACCATCACACACACTGTACCTCTCATAGCCAGCCACTGAATCCAAGATTTGATCAATGAATAGAAGAGGATATGGGTTCTTCTTAGTGGCTGCGTTTAAGGGTTTAAAACCTACACAAATCCTCCACTTCCCATCCTTCTTTGGACTGACTACTACTGGACTCACCCATTTTGTGGTTTCCGCTGGAATTATGAACCCTGCCTTCAATAACTTGTCCACCTCTTCCCTCAAGGCTTCCATCTGCTCTTGCCACCCATCCTTCTTAGCCTTTGCCGCACTGGCTTAGCACCTTCTTTCAGCTCTATATGGATCTCTTCTCCTTTGAACCCTCACATCTCTTCATATGAAGTAATGAAAAAATCAAGAAAACTAGCCAGCATGTGCAAATATATCTCCTTCTCCATAGCTGAGAGGTCCCCACTGATCATGTGTGTCATCAATTCTTGCTTCTTTGACGATTCAACCTTGGTTTGCATCAACCCTTCAATCACTTCATAAGGCCCTTCACTTTCATCTTCAACTTCATTCGCAAATGCAACTAAACCAGACTCTTGGATTCCTTTGTCCATCAAAAGAAATGCAACATCAGCATCCTCATCACTGTTGGTAGTGCTATCACTATCCTCATCAGTCACTATGGAATAGTCTTCATCACTAGACTCATCCTCATCTTCATAAAGCTCCTCCAATTGTTTCCTTGTGTCCATATTATAAATCTTCTTGGCACCTGTCTTTCCATAGAGGCTAATCGTACCACGTCTCCAATCTTGAGCAGCTCCCACTGCACGTAACCATGGTCTGCCCAGTATAATAGGATATGCTCACAGCCCCGCTGGCATCACATGAAAATCAACCACTGCCTTTGCATCATATGCTTCCACTTCTAAGCTCTTTACAACACCCAAACATTTTACTTTTTGATGGTTTGCCAATATGATCAGGAAGCCTGACACCCCAGTCACTGTGAGACCCATCTTCTTAATGCATGAGTGTGTTATGACGCATATTTGGGCTCCACCATCCACATAACCTTGTCCCAGATTTTTTATTTTGTGCCACACATCTACTATTGGACAAATGTCTGGTAGCTCATCCATCGCTAACACCTTCACTGAACCCCTCTCTGGCTCTATCTCCATTGGGTTAACCATCCTCTTCCACTCTCGCTTTAGCTTAGGCACCATCTCTATAAGCTGCCTAAAAGTAACATCTGCCTTCCTGCTTGTCAGATCCTCCTTCAAGTCATAGCTTAATTTCCCATCCCCTAGTGGAAAATCTGAAACATGAAACTTGCGACGAGCCCTTCTTTTCCTCTTGGCCTTGACATCCTCGTCTTCATGACTCTTTCCCTTCTTCTTACTAGGACCTGGGGCACTTCTTCCTTCCTTGTCCTCTGCGGTCCTCTTCCCAATAGGCATCACTAATGTATCCTCTAGCTTTGATGCCTTCTCCAACGTGACTACACTTAACACTTTTGTCTTTCCCTTTTCCTCTTGGATTAATCCACTGGTTCCTTCTTTTCTCTTAATTTCAATGCCATAATCATTTGACCTAGTTAGCACCTGTCTTGGCAATGGATACATGTCTCCCCCCATCCTTGGTGGCTTATCACATTGCGGGCTAATGTGGCCCAACTCTCCGCAATTATAACATGTGGGCGTCTGCCTCCAGAACCTGCCATTACTTTGTCCACCACCATTCCTGGGTCTTTCCTCACCTCCTGGCTGATTTGCAAACCTCCCTCGACCTCGATTATTTCCCACTTGACCTAGCATGTTTAAGCTGAGATTCTTCATTAAATCTACCACTTGCCTCATGTCTTGCCTTAGCCCATCATCTTGCACTGCTGTAGTGACCACTGCTGGCATAACCTGAGGAGTAACAGGAACCACTAGTTCATGATGAACCCCTGGCATGCGTCCTTGTAAAGAGTCCATAGGCTGAAATTCAGACCTCATGGGCAAAGACTCTACTCCTAGCAGGCTCATTTTCCTCAGCTTCCACTCTTTGTTTCTTGCTACTTCTAGTGCATCTTCATATGTTCTAGGCTTCTTTAGCTCCACTCTCCAACGTATATTCTCCCAAAGACCAGCCAAGAACCTATCCTTCTTCATCATGTCAGGCGGGGATACCTGTGGTGCTAAGGCCTTGCACATCCGCTCCCATGCCAATGAGAACTTACGTATGTACGCATCTACTGGCTCACCTTCCTTTTGCACCAAACCTTGTACTTCTTGCCACACTTTGTCAGGATCTTCTGTTTTCACAAACTCCACTTCCAATCCATGCCCTAGATTGTCCCAACTCAACCTTACGGGTGGATCGGCCGCACGCAGCTCCTCTTCAAATGCTTTGGACCAAACACATGCATCACTCTTCAAACAAATCTGGAGAAGACGTAACATATGTGACATGTCATGGATCTGGTTGCTAATGCAAGCAACCTCCATCTTTTCCAAAAAGTCTTCCACATCTTCATCACTTCTTCCATGAAACTCCGGATAAGAGAAAGCCATGGCTACCCAAGTTTAATGCTTTAAGAATCCCTTCGAACACACGTGCAAGAACCCAAAACTTTTGACTGACTCAATCCCCAGAAACCTCAATGGAGCTCAACTTTAGATAAGGACAAACACATGCACATCAAATGAGTTTTCATAGTTAATCATCGGAATTACAACAGGCAAAGGACATTCCAGGATCTCTCTTAATCTTCTTGGCCCGAACATAAAGACTATGCGCTGCTGGAAAAAAATCTTCCTGGACACATGCACATTTATCTGGATTCTTTGATTTAAATAAAAAGGAGTGAATTGAGGGCCATTTTGATCATCCATTAAAGTCAACCATGCAGCTCCCAAGAAAGCACACCTGTCTTATCCTCTGATTTTGCCAAAATTTCAACAGCATAACAGCATAAATGGCTTAAAAGACCAAAAAACTAGCCATCATAACTTGGAAAATGTTTTACAGAGTTTCCCCAGAAGTGGAGCAGTGAGAACCCAAAATATAGACTGTATATGTATGCATAAACTGCCAACAATAGAACCCGAGCATCAGGTAGGAATCACTAGTACATAGCCTATGGCGAGGTCACGAAAAGGGTGCTCCAGCTACCTGTACCTGTGTGAATCACATGTACATGTCCCTGTAACCTGTAACCTGTAATCTGCAAACTGTAATCCCGAATGGCGAAGCTGGAAGCTCGAAGCAGAAGGTACTCGAAGAAGATCCTCAGTGGGGGCACCAAAAGAATGTGAGCGGGATGGAAACACACACAACGCCTCTATAATGACCCGACACACACTCTTGGAAGGATATACACACACACTACGGGGCACCACTCATCTTACACAACACACCTGGCCGAGACGGGGAACACACCTATGGAGTGAGAGGAGAGAGACTATCCGTTTGCCCATTCCACACAGAGAGGTACACACACATACACACACTCAAAAACTCAGCTCAAAAGAGGAGAATTCCTGATGTTTATATACAATTGAGCTTGGGCCAACACCAATGGGGCAAATAGCTCACACAATATGGGTAAAATAAGCTAGATACAATCACAAACTGGAGCAGAAGCTTCGCTCATAGGAGAAACTTACACAGCCAAAACAGCAAAAAAACAGTGAGGAATTTGGAAAAATGGACAGCGCCATAGCGTCCAGAACGGCCCAAAACCCCAGTCTTCAATGTCAAAGTGCTCAAATCCGACCTCGGATGAGCAGTTTACGGGCAAAACAGGCTCCAAAAACCCCAAAAACACATTTGCGGCTGTTCTTCCTCTCTTCTCCACGTTTTTTCTGGTCTTCTCTCTGGTTTTCAGTTCCCACACTTAGCTTTATTACTTGGGCACCCTTGGTCTTTTAGATGACCTCAAAAGGACCCCGAACAGGCCAAAAACTGACCTCGCAGTGCATAGTTGTCACCCTGCTACATCCATCCGCACACCTGGCACTCAACTTTTTCCAATAATGTATCCCGCCACCACGTAAAGTGGGCCCAAAATATGATCCTCATGATGACCTCTCTGCATAATTATCACAAGAAAACACCCACGTTGTGTCCGTACTTATCCACGTGCAAGTATTGACCCCATTCCACCTCCTGACGCCACTAGATGCCATCTGACGCACCTGCTTACCTCATGTCATCGGCCTGCGGATAGCTTCCTCGAGAAGTTTTATGCGCTACTAACTCCTCATTATTGTAGAAAAAACACACTGGTACTGGTGTGAAAATCGATGCACTATGTACATGATGTCCTACATGTACACATGTGGGGCCCACGTAACCAACTCGCTCTGGAAAATGGGCAATCCTTTATTCGATGCACCATGCATGTTTATGTACATATGCGCAATCCCTTGCTCCAAAAAGCTCCTGACATAATTTGCCAGATAGTTGTCACCCTGCTGCATCCATCCGCACACCTGGCACTCTACTTTTTCCAATAATGCATCCCGCCACCACATGAAGTGGGCCCAAAAGATGATCCTCATGATGACCTCTCTGCATAATTATCACAAGAAAACACCCACGTTGTGTCCGTACTCATCCACGTGCAAGTATTGACCCCATTCGACCTCCTGACGCCACTAGATGCCATCTGACGTACCTACTTACGTCATGTCGTCGGCCTGTGGATAGCTTCCTCGAGAAGTTTTACGTGCTACTAACTCCTCATTATAGAAAAAACACACTAGTACTGGTGATAGTGAAAATCGATGCACTATGTACATGCTGTCCTACCTGTACACATGTGGGCCCCACGTAACCACCTGGCTCTGGAAAATGGGAAATCCTTTATTCGATGCACCATGCATGTTTATGTACATATGCACAATCCCTTGCTCCAAAAAACTCTTGACACCGCGAATTGCGCAACCTTGTCATCTCGCTAACCCCGAGGCATCTTGCTACCCACGAGGCATCCCGCTAACCGTGACGAAGAAAAGAGAGATGATAACCTTAGCTTAATCTTTTGCTAATCGCGAAATCATCTCGCTAACCGCGAGGCACAAAAGATATTCTTCCAATAATATTTTCTTTAATTGATTCTTCAAACAGGATCAACCAACTCTTCATATCGCCAGTAACAAATTATCAAACAATAACAATTTAACAAACAATGACAATTTATCAAACAGTTCTTTCACTAATCTATGAAAACATATGCTTGTCTCTTGTGATAGAATCACGTTTCTTGGACAGTTTAAGAGATTCTTTATGCTTGACTTCCCAAGTCAACATGAATAACAATGCAGAATTATAAATTTGTCTTACCAAATTAGCGACATGTTCTATTACCTCCCGTATTTAAGGTTGGACGATTTCACCTTCTTTCGGAGTCGATACCTCCGCTTGAGATTGGAGTAGATGATATCTTCTTTTGCACCTTCCGTGAAGATGGAATGACATGACCATCCTTCGAGCTTCGGATCACTCGCTTCGGGGCCATCGTAACGAGGTAGAGAAAAGGGAAAGAGAGTCAAGAATCCGAAGGGCAACACGACAATGGTAGAGAAGACTTGGAGATGGAGATGGCTTGAAGGTAAGAGCTTGAGGGAAAGAAGGTAACTCCGATGTCAAGGCAAGAGAGCTTCCGCTTCTGAGAGTGTGTATCTGTGTCTCTTAAAAGTGAAGGGAGAGGGTCCTTTATATAGGCTCTCAAGGCTAGCTAAGAATAGAGGGAAGCAAAGAGAGATAAGTTTGCGTACGTTCGCGGCTCTAAAAAATAAAATAAAAAAGTCTTTTTTATTTATTTTGCGGACACAAAATCCAATGCGTGATTTCGGTTCTCCAATTTTAAAAGAAGCTTGGCTTCAAAGACAAAAACTCTAAACTTAACTCCCTCCTCTTTCTTTCCTAAAAATACTCCTCCTTTCCTAAAATTGCTCTCTCTTTCCTAAAAGGTGAACTCTTATCTTTATATACAGTCTTGAGGCTTAAGTTTCCCATCAACCTATGGTTTTTAAGTGAATAAGGGTCATAATTCATAGTTCAAGAGTCCGATTTCCGATCCGATCGTTCCGTTGGAACGCTTTAAGACTTAACAAAATACAACCTTAAATATTTGTAAAGTAAATGAAATACTTTTATTGAAAAATGTTGGGTACATTACAAGTTGCACCATCGCTTTCTTCAGAAGATGAAGAATTTGAGCAGGTGACCTCTTTCTTGCCTTGGTTATCTTTGTCCGCACCATCACTTTCTTCATAAGAGGAAGAGGATGAAGAAGATGGAGAAGAGGATGACCTCTTTCTCGCCTTTTTCTTCTCTTGATTTTTGTCATCCCTCTTTGAATTATGGTGTGGAGAAGTGTACGATGGTCTTCTCCGTTTAGGAGGTGATGGAGAGCGTTCAGCCCGCCGTCTTCGTTGAGCCATCTCCGTCGAGGTGGCAGGAGACACACTTCTTTCTCGTTTCTTTGGTGGGGGCTCTTGAATTCTCCTTTGGGAAGGAGATGCATCATCAAGAAGAAAATTTTTGAGCCCTTTGTATGGATCCTCTTCTTCTTCCCAAATCGAAGAGAGGCCTCTTTTGGAAGTCTCGCAAGGAGGCTTCCTAGGTACTCTCTCTTCATGGTGGGGAGCTTAGAGAATCCCATGAGAACGTAGTCGCCTTTGCACTTCACTTTGGACGGATGGATTGTCCATGGCCTGTTGAAGCCTAGAAACAAGGTAGTTAACAAGCATAGGGGCATCATGAGTAGCCTACTCATTAGAAAAATCAAAGCTATCAACATTAATTTCACTCTCTTTATAATTCTCAGCCATTCTAACAACTTTCGGTGTAGACTTCTTTTTGGTGTACTATGGCACTTCAAGCCCTAGTTGCTACTCCTCTTTACCCCTTTAGAAAAGCACTCAAGCTATTGTACCCGTGGCTCGAATACCATTAATTGCAAGAAATAGAAGAGAGGGTCTTTCAACACCAAAACAGCACCGGCTCCAATCAAGCTTCTAATAGCTCAATAGTGATTAAGCCGTAGGCAAGTCCCGTAGGACTCCACTAGTAAGACCATAGCTCTCGATGGTGATGCCCCGTTATCTGCACCAAGGCAGACGCACTACAAGGCTGAAAAATCCATATTCTACTCACTCAATTGCAATTAATAATAACAACCATTTATAGCTAACTTGAGGACCTCCCTTCTTGAGCAAGATAACAGAAACCTTGTGCTCTGATACCAATGTAACATTTAATGGCCTAGTAACTTGTGTGTAGAGAAAAATAACATGAACATAGTGAGCATTTCATTAGAATAGATTCCTAATGAGCATAACAAGAGTGCTTGGGTGGAGAGAGCAACAAAAATCATAACACCTAGTTAGATAGGCATGAACAATACTTCAAAAGAGAGAGAAATTAAGCTATTGACAACAGTTGAGGACCGGATTTACATGGAGCCGGTCCCCCCTCTAAAAGGCTTTGTATTATAGGTTTCCGCCATCAAGGGAGACATTTTACAATACAATTCTTTGTGTTCCTTCAATCACTATCCAATGAAATGAAGATGGAAGCTTCAAGCACTAAGCAAACACTTATAAAACACAACATCAAATCCCTCACGGTCTCAGACCCAAGACCTCATAGACCTTCAAGATGGTGAGAGCTAGCGGGGTATGAGAGTAGATTAAGAGGAAGAAGGAGTAATCTTACGAGAAAGAAATATATCTCTTCACATAATCACTCATAAAATCTTAGCATAGCTTAGTAATTAGCATGGTAGAGGAGATGAGCATGCATTGAAGCTTGGCTCTTGGTTGGATTTGCATCACAAAGCCAAGAGTTGTTGGTGTAGGCCTCCCTTCTCACAAGCTTGGAGTAGATGATGAGCTTTCCATTAAAGCTTGGTAAGGAGAGAGAGAGAGAGAGTCTTCTTGCTTCACACATGAGCTTTTGTGAGTGTGTAAGTGATAATGCCTTTACAAATCAGCCCCCTCTCTCATCTTGGTTGACCCCTCTTGCTAATTCCTCCTGCTGGCTTCCCATTGGACCTTTCCAAGCTTTGCCAATAGGAATTAATAGGCATAAGTGATAGCCTTGTGACATGTGTCCCCCTTTCCCCTTTTGTGATAGCTTTAGGTAATTAAATAATGCAACTAAGCTCTCATTGGACCCCTTTGTCTTTTGGCCAACAGGAATCAGGCAAGCCATTGGGCTGTTGAATGCTCATTGGACCCCTTGGGAGACTATCCAATAGTTCTCTAGAGAGCTTAATTCTTATTGGTTCTTTTATCAAGTGTTTTTAAATGAATTAAACTAAAAGTACTCTAGCCTAATTCCCATTGGTCCACCTGTATGGCCATCCAAGGATTTGAGTGCACCTTGGGGGCAACTGGGCTAGGGAGCTGACATGTGTTCCTTATTCCCTTTGCGTAAAGGGACTTGCATGCGAGTGTACGTGTGTGTGTGTGTGTGTGTGTGTGTGTGTGTGTGTGTGTGTGTGTGTGTGTGTGTGTGTGTGTGTGTGTGTGTGTGTGTTTCTCTCTCATCCCCTACTAAAAGGGCTCACCCCCATCAATCTAGGACCACTTAAAGACTTTTTTGTACACTCACAAAGCATCCAATTCCACTAAGCTTGACCATTTGGACTTACCTTTGAATTTTGGAACCTTAGCATTTTGGAAGCCTTAATGGGATGAACCCTAAGGTCTTTGGAGCCCATGGTTGCACATTGCTCTTTTGTAGATGGCCTCTCCTTTGGATCCCTATTGTGGCCGATCTGCCAGCTTAACCAATATTCTAGCTTTTTCTTCCCTGGCACTTACCCATGTCAAATGATCAGTTTCACATGAGAAAATCATTTTGAAGAATTAGATATTAGTTATTATGACAGTCTCTCGATGCAGAGATGCGCTTTCTTGAACTAGGGTGTCCCTAACCACCGGTTGAACCACACTTTGCTTGCAGGATTTGAGAGAATGGTGGAGCAGAGGACTTCCCACAGTGGAGGGTCTATCTTCCAATCCATGTGATCGGTGCTTCTTATCTACTTTTGTTTCTGCTTCATGTCTTACGAAGAGATCATGACAGCTAGTGCCATGTGTACGCCCAGGCCAGAGAGAGAGAGAGAGAGAGAGAGAGAGAGACAGAGAGAGAGAGAGAGAGAGAGAGAAGGACGTCTGCATGAGGGTACCAATGCGTGTAAAGCAGGAGACAACGAGGGAAAAAGAGGTAAGTAGGGGGATGGCGGCACAACTGAGAGAAAGAGAGAGTGAGACGTTCGACAACTGTGGTTGGCAAACATACAAATAAAAAAGACTGAGAGAGAGACAGCTGTGGTTAGCACCACTCCACATGGTTGAAAGTGGTAGGCGAGAAAGATCGTTGCTGCGTGGTGGGCGAGTGAGGTGAGAGAGGGATTACGGCAGCAGCTAGTGCATGCGCGCATGCTGGGAATTGAGGTGGTGGGCGAGAGTGAGTAGCCAAGACAGTAAACAAGGGATAGAGATAAGTAGGTGAATGGCTGCATGAAAGCAAGACAGATTATAAATAATTTTTTAAAAAAAGTGGACAACACATGTACTGCAGCAACGAGGGTATAGAGAAAGAGAGAGATACAATTGCATGCGCTTGGCCTTGGCCTTGAGGTTCCGTCCAATCACAAGTGGCATGAATGTGCTATGCGTCGTTTGGAAGCGGAAAAGAGAGCATATTATGCATTTGAGAACCTGTGTAATGCGGGAAACATCAAGTGTTGGGTTCTCAAGAAGTAGCTTTTTGATGCATTGGTGACAGCGGTTCTTCTTTATGGAGTTGAAGAGTGGGGCGGGAGCATCTCAAAGTCCACTTGGAAAGAGTTTGAGAATGTCCAAAAGCATTTTCTTACAAAATTTCTCCAAGTTAAGACACAAATGCCATATATGCTCCTAATTCTTGAGTCGGAATCTCTTCTAATTGGGGTTATGGGCATGGAAAGGGTTGTGGAGTACATGATAAAGATGCGTCAAAACCCCTCATCAACTTCCCACAATTGCATGGGAAGCAAGTAAAAAAGTTCAAAAGACGCATAAAAGCAAGATCTTGAGCACGGGATGGATGCAAGACATAAAGAAGTGATTTGGGAGATGGGATGCATTACACTTGCTACAAGATGCTTCAATTGACTCCCAAGTGAATGAAGCTTTTCTACAACGCCAATGTATTACGGCTTGGGAGAAATCCGATGAGTCACGCTTCATACATTACACCACCCATATTGCCCCCAACTACAAAACCATGTTCTTCGTTGAAAGAGGAAACCATACTCACACTTACATGCTTAAGCATGTCCCCTTGTTGGTGATACGCACTATCGCAGCCATTCGGCTTAGCTCCCATTCCCTTTGATGTGAGACATGGCATTGGGGCAATGGAGAAGAGTCAAATCGACTGTGCACACTATGCTCACTACAAGTTCGAGACTCTGAGTACCACGCACTACTAGAGTGCTCAGCTTTTGGACATATCCAAACTTGCTTCTGTCACATTTTCAGCCATGACTTGGACCTACACACTTTCCTCTCCTAGCCACAATGTGGACTCTCCATTACAACTCTCATCACCACAATTTTGGAGCATCGAGAGTCGCTCATTAGCCATACACATACTACATCACATGTAACTTTGGTCCCATAGGTCATATTTGACTTCGGAGGACGATAATAAAATCTCTCTCTCTCTCTCTCTCTCTCTCTCTCTCTCTCTCTCCTAGCTAGTAGCACTTCTAGTTTCATTTAATATTGCTTTTGTACCAAACATGATATCAAATTCACCAGTTTGTGTCTCATAGGTCATTTTGGCCATTTGAAGACGTTAATATATTATTGCGAAAATTACCAAAATACCCCTCTAATTTGTGGAAATTCCCAAAATACCCCTCAGATTTCAAAAATTCCCAAAACACCCTTGTGTCTATTTTGGTTGGATTGATCAAGATTTTCTAATCTTTATTCTTCTTTGACAATTGAAATCAATTTTTGAGTGCTTAGCATGTGACTTGTCAGAAATTATCCTCGAAAATAATGAAGCAATTCATTCCAAAGCCTACATAACCAACTTAAATTCTTTTTATAGCATCTTGTAATGATAGACAATCAATCTTCTTATGAAAACTACAAAAAAAATTATCTTTGGAGAAATTTAATCTCACAACCTGGGGTTTTTTGGAAAATTTGGAAAATTTGGAGGGCATTTCGGAAATTTATGACAAAATAGTGGGGGTATTTTGGGAATTTTTTTCAAAGTAGATAGGTATTTTGGTAATTTTTGCTATATTATTTTGGCCTTGATCTTGAAGTTGATATATCATTTTGGCCTCAATCTAGCAGTTAACATATCATTTCGTTTCTTTCCCATGGCCATCAACTTCAACATTCTAAGGATCACCTAACCGGCTCTCTCTCTCTCTCTCTCTCTCTCTCTCTCTCTCTCACACACACACACACACACACATGGGGATTGACTCATCTAGGTATATCTCACGTGGGGATTGACTCATCTGGGTATATCTCACGCCAGTTTCTCCAAATGGGTTTGACGCATGAGGTTGATCGAAGGAGTGGAACCGCCGTTCGATGTTGAACTGGGTTGGGCCTGCAAATCTCATCGTTACTCTCTCTCTCTCTCTCTCTCTCTCTCTCTCTCTCTCTCTCTCTCTCTCTCTGTGTGTGTGTGTGTGTGTGTGTGTGTGTGTGTGAAGCCTCCTCGACATTTTGTCCTTTAAAACCACTTCCATTTGCACTTGCAAGCGATCGAAACACTCCATACGACAAGTTCAACGTATCTAAACTGGCTTCCTGATGTAATGTCATGTGACTTTAATTTCCAGTACGGTTCGAGAAATATGCATCTCAGCTTAATACCGTGCATATAAATTAGGAAAAATTATCAAAATACCCCTCTAATTTGTGGAAATTCCCAAAATATCTTTGTATCTATTTTTGTCAGATTGTTCAAGATTTTCTAATCTTTATTCCTTTTGACAATTGAGATTCGTTTTTGAGTGCCTAGCATGTAATTTATCACATATTACCTCGCAAAAAAAAGACAATTATGTCTAAAAATAATGAAGCGATTCATTTCCAAAGCCTATATAACCAACTCAAGTTCTAGTTTTAGCATCTTGCATTGATAGACAATAAGCCTTCTTATGAAAAGCTACAAATTTTTTTATATTTGAAGAAATTTAATCGCACAGCCAGGGGTATTTTGGAAACTTTAAAAATTTTGAAGGGCATTTTGGGGATTTGTGACAAAATAATGGGGGTATTTTTGAAATTCTAGAGGTATTCTGGGAATTTCCATAAATTAGAGGAGAATTTTGGTAATTTTCCCTATAATCTACTCACCGTTGTGACTTTTACAACAACAACCAAAAAAAAAAAAGATGGGACTACAAAATTATTTTGAGCTTCCACCTTGCAGAACGGACTACAAGAGGACCCAGAAACTGCCCGCCACCAAAAAGGGAGCTCATGTGATTAGAGGCTGTCCTCTTTTGACTTTGAATCGCATGCATTTTGTAGAAGTTTCTAAAAAAGACTAGCCTAACGAGGTTGCATATGTTTCAAGCTCTATATCGTTAGAAGGATGTAGCCCCTTTTGTGAATCTTCACATACACAATCGTGCATTGCATGATCGAGTCTTAGTCTTGAGAGCACATTAGCAAAATTCTTTTCAATTGTGCATAAGAGTATACTAAGTAGTGGAAATTTTTAAAGTGGGGCTTTCGCATGTCGCAATCACAAGATCCTTATGATGCTAGGCAATGTAGGCATTCACAACTTGCCTTATGATATTGATGGGATATCTCTTCAGGCATTACGATGAGGAAGGGAGATACCCAAACTCTCACTGCACACTTTTGAGGTGCAGCTAGTTTTTTGGGGTTGGGGTTTTTTTGGGGGGGGGGGGGGGGGGGGGGGGGGGGGGGGGGGGGGGGGGGCGGGGGCGGGGGGGCCACTCATAAATGTCAATCCCCCCTCTGTGTGGCCATACGCTAGCACACGCATGGTGGACCGTAGGAGGCTCTAATGATATAGAACCTCCCACGTTTTGAATATGTCAACATGTGTGGTCCTTGACACTAAGTTCCACATGGAATCAAATGCCCAAGGATGGTGGGATCGACGACTAAGGGTGATTGCCATTTAGGGGCGTTGCATTCGACCCTAGTCCTGTATGTGTAAGGCGATGAGTCTACCAACTATGCTATGCATGTATGTTGCTAAAGTTGGAAAGTATATTAATGCTATGGTAAACTTAAGACCCCTCTCCTCTCGTTTACTTTTCCAATTTTGACGATGATCTGTGTCAAAATTTCAGCCTTATAAATCCCACTGCTCTCACTTCCAGTTCCATTAATACTCCCTAGGAATTAATCCTAAGGTTGTGTGGTTCCAATCAATAGCTTAGGTCATAAAATACACTTAAAGGGTTTTCAATTGTTTATAGCTAGAAAACAAGTGATAATTTGATCAGGCTTGTAAGGCTGTCAGATTGATCTTTAATGCTTGCACCAGGGCTAGAAAAGCACATTTTCCCTTACTGGTGAAAATAAGGGCAAACTTGAAACTCTCTTGGTTGTTAGGTCACAATGATTACACTAAAAATTGTGTAAATTTCCCAGTTCTCTTAAAGACAACAAGCTCAAAATCTACTCAGGATTTTACAATTTTAGCCGGTTAAAATACATTGGACCTCGGTTTTTTCTAACACTGACTTGCACATATCTAGACGCCTTGTCATTGCCAGTTGTTTGAAAGTATTTCCCGTGGACTCTCTCTCTCTCTCTCATTACATGTTATGAGAGCTGCTTTTGTTGTTGAGATGTGTTGGGATATTTCATTTCCTTGAATAGAGAAAAGAGCTTCTTTTGAAACTTTTATGTGGGTTTCCCATAGAAGTATTATTTTTTCTTTTGTACAATTTCTTCAACGTGGTTAAGCTCATTCTCTTTGTGAAGAAATTCTTCATAGGAAAAAGTAGAAGGTTTTGTTGATGTAGAGGGAAGGTCTTGATGATATTCCAAGGTTTCAAAATCAAAACTCGAAGAGGGGAAGGGTATCTTCTTGATGGTAGTTCATATATCGATCTGGCATTGATTTTCCAACTAACAAAGTTATTGATGAAACTGATATCAAAGAGAGGTTCACTATAGACTTCGAGCTGCTTCATTTTTTATTTATCACCCAAATCAAGTATCAGTATTCTTTCTAAAGCATGCATCTTATATTTGTTGGCTTCGTTTTTGGCATCTTTAAGCTACTTTTGATAAGTTGATACCTCATTCTTGTGATTTGTTTTTTTTAATCCTTAAATAGAGTACGAATCATTTGAATTAGATACATCAATTTGGGTGTTTCTCATGATGACTTTGCTTGCTCTAGGGATTTTTCCCTTTTTGTCGATTAAAGGGAGTTGGCATGAAGTCTTCAAGGCTCATGACATTAAGAGATATGGGCAATCTGCAAAATTTTACTCAAAGGTGTTGATTTTTTAGGAAGATGCTTCTTGGGCCAAATTGAGGAATATTGAACTAGAAATCAGAGACATCAAAGAACACTAGCCGTGAGTATCTATATCTTTTTTCTAAAATGATATTTTTAAATGCCATTGATGTTTTATTTTCTTTGGAGGTTTGCAGGAGCATTTCTATTTCGATTCTACAAGGCTAAAATCTTTCCTATAGTAGTTTTTCTTGTAGAATTTTATTGAAGGTTTCAAAAATTTTAGCTGCTTTTGTGCCTATTTTTGAAAGTAGGGTTCTTGTATTACAACCTGCAAATCTTGTCCAAGTGTTGCCAATTAGAGATCCAAATTTTGGTTGTCCAAAATTTTCTATGAGCAGCTTGGTTATAGTTCTTGTTATCTTGTGGACAAAATCTACTTTTATTTCCCTAGAGAATGATGATTACTTGCCGTGTCAATTAGATTTTTTCACTATATGCAAAAATCCCTGTTATAGAGGACAAATTACACATATGTGCTTCACAAAAAGTTTGGAGAGCTAAATTTTCTTGATCTTCTTGGTGACCAGTGAACTCTTTGCAAATACTTTCAATCGGGAAAAGGAGTGGATATTTATCATCAGGAGACCTTAGAATAGAAATTTTTAACTTGGATAGGAAGTATTTGCCACCAAACTTTTAGAAATCCTGTGAGTGTATTTATTACAGCTTTTATTGTAGTTTTCTAACTCATTCTTCCAGATAGAATTTTCTAATATAAGTCCAATTGTGCATGTATTCTAGCAGTAAATAATTTCATCTTGGTTCATATTATCTATATTGTAGAAGGTAATATCTCCAATTTTTCTTATACCTTGCATGAACTAGGGAACATGTGGTGCTTTGGCAAAGCTAGTTGTTCTTTCTTTCATTGAAACTTATTTCTCTATAAGCAATGGAACTTAGAGGCATTGATTCTACAAATCATCAATTTCTAATTTTGGGTCATAGTCAATTTCATATTCATAAAAGGAGGGGAAGGTAGATCATAGGAATGTGTTCTTTTTACGGACCAATGGAACAATGGAACTTAAAGACATTCATTCTATGAATCATCAATTTCTATTTTTGGGTCATAGTCAACTTCATAATTATAAAGAAGGGAAGGTAGATCATAGAGAATGTGTTCTCTTTGGGGACAATAGTAGAGTACTTCTTCATAAAAGTAATCAAATTGGTTCCTGTCTCTTTGAAAAGTTGTAAATAATTGTTTCATTATTGACCTGGTGTGTGCATTGGTTGCATCCTAGATAGGCTCTGTCAATTTTTTTGTCCAATCATAGTCAATTGATTCTATGCCTACTCCTTTTGGCATATATTGTTGATTAGTTGATTGAGGTCCTTAGGAACATGCCATGTTGTATATATCTCGTGCTCCTTCACGAGGGAGAAATCTACATGCTTGTTCATATTATGTAGTGAGAGATTCAAACTTCATGACATTTAAAAGTACTTACTTATCATAGTGACTTGGATTCTAATGTATAGGGGGTTTGATGAATGAGAAGTAAGGAAGATTTGCAGATGATAAGGAAGGAACGATCAAGCAAGTATGCAATGAACAAGGGAGAGATTTTATATTATCAACCATGACTTGAATGTAGCTGCACACTAGTTACTAGTTTAAGTAACTCAACAATTTGTTCTTCAAGCTTGTTGTGTTTCATGGCTTGATAATTACATTGAAGGGATTCATGTTTAGCCTTTAACTTGAGGAGCAATGTGTATTTTTTCCTTATCTGAGATGATACAAAACTGAATAGAGTAGGTAGAAGATGATACAATATTTTTTCCCATGAGCCTTGTGCAATGTGTCTACCAAAAAAAAAAAAATCATCAGATTCAAAACTTTTTAGAAGCTAGCAATTACGGATGCATAGGGCTCTAGGCTTAGCAAGATTTTTGTGCACAAAAGAGGATTCTACTAGCATTTTGGAATAAATCTATGTATATGGCTCTATTTACAAGTTCAAAATTGAGAGTAGGCTATATATCTACAATCCAATTCTCTGGTAAATCAACTTCATACCAAGCAATTTGATCGCATCCAAATATCTGAGAATGATCCTTTGAGCACATATTTATAATTTTCCCCTTATAATCTTTCTCTAGGTTGCATTTATACGCCCTTATATGAAAAAATATACATATAATACGCTTTTATGAATTTTATAACTGTATTATACCCATATATCCGTATAAAATAGAGTTCAATTGAACTATATATATCAAAAAATCAATCGACCAAAAAAGTTATCTTTTGTAACTACTATAAAATAAGGGACCATATGGCTTGAAGTTTCATTGTTTCTAATTTGAGAGAGGTTGTAAAGAGAAATACTAACTAGGAAAAAACTTAAGTATTGGTTCAATATTTGAGAATCTTTAGAGATAGACTCTTGTAAGAGAAATCTTGAAGCAAAATACCAGTTAACACTAGTTTGGTATCAAAATAAGAAATATAAGTGTCCAATTGAAAAAAAATATGCTATGCACACTCTAGATACATATTCAAAAATCCTCTTATAAGAAGAGAGTTGGGAAAAGAGTGTTAAGGACATTTGGGAGACTAAAGGTCCAAAATACATGAAGATATTCATCTGGACGGTGCTCTGGGGAGTCTTGTGAACTAGGATCAAGGTGAATGCTATAGGGCTCGGCTCTTACACCTGCTTTGGTTGTAGGTTAGCCTTTTGAAGACCCCCTTCATCTATTCTTCAAGTGCCCTACCTCAGGGGGGCTAGCCGCCAAGGTCTGCAAATGGGTACGGAGGACATGGAAGATCATCTTCTTTACTGATGACTCAATCTTGGGATGGTGTGGATTCCAAAGCCAAGCCATTTTGGTGTGCACGCAAATTACTAGATTTTGCTACCTGAACCAGGTCTGGAAGTCTAGGAACCTTCTGTTATTTGAGGCCAAACTGCCTTTAGCCCATTTTGATGATATTGTGTGCATGAGCACTAAGATCATCCATGACGTTGGAGCAAGAAGAGCATCTTTGGACAACGACGTAGAATGGATTTATGCATTGAGTTGCTTAGATAACTCAAGAGGGTTGGTTTTTCACCATTGGTTTTGTATCCTCTGTGTTTGTATACAAGCCTCTGTTGGAACCCTAGCCCCCCCAAGGCACCTGTAGTGCTGAAGGGCAATTGTATTCTTTTCAAGTTAATAGAATTTCTCTCAACTCACAATTGTTAGTGGGTTGCCCACGAGACGGACTTCTATAGCATAGCTTTCTAGCACTAACTTAATGTCCATACTCATGGAAGCGACTCGGATGGGGCACGAAGACTCATTGAGGACGTAAACCTCAAGAAGTGAACCTATGGAACAAGAATATCTCCAACACATGCAAATCTATCACTCCCAAATCTGGCAACTTACCTTTTTCGTATGTCACGGCACTCACTTATCAACCCATTTTGACACTCGAACAAAGTCCACATGCTACAAAACTTTAGAAGGAGGTCTAAGACACTTAGGGGCAGTAACCTACCAAATTTGGTTGCAATCCAAGGAGGCACCAAAATCACAATCCATCATGATCTGTTAAGTATGGAGCTTGATTTACCCCTTGTAATTTTTTGTATTAAAAATGCACATTTGTAAGGCCCCCATTATGAGGAGACGCCATTGTGCATGAAGAAAAATCACTCATTGGAAACCAAAATTTTTCACGGACAGTCTTAAGCTTTGACGAAATATTCCTTTTCACCGGAATATTATGGTCGGATAGTGGCCAAAAAGTGGTCGAAAAACGGGCGATCGGTTGGCCAATGGTTGATAGTCAATGGCCGATGGCTGGTGGTCCGAAGTCAATGGCTGGTGGGCAGTGGCTGAATTTAACGGCCAGTGGCCGATTTCAAGATGGACTTGTCTTCTCAATGGCGGCCACACATGGGCGCATTGGAGAGTCCAAGTTGGACTTGTCAACACAAAGGGCGGCTACACACGGTTACCTCTCATGAGAGAGGGTAGCCCTTTTGGCCTATAAAAGGAGGCCTCTTCTAAATACAAAAACGGATTTGTGAAGCATTGTGGTGCATTGCGAAGTTGATGTGAGGTGGTGAGAGTAAAGCAAAGCGGGAGATCCAAAAGGGTATAATCCCTTTGTAATCTACTTCTTGTTTTGAAGTACTAAAGCCATTGAGTGGTTGCTTTCCCGTGGACGTAGCCCACATTGGGTGAACCACGTATATCGTGTGTTCTCTCTCTCTCTCTCTCTCTCTCTCTCTCTCTCTCTCTCTCTCTCTCTCTCTCTCTCTCTTTCTCTCTCTCTCTCTCTCTCTCTCTCTCTCTCTCTACTCTATAATCTCTCATGTGTGAAAATTATCTTTCTCTATTAATAAACTACTCAATTATCTACTTAGCTACATCATATTTCCTAACAACTGGTATCAGAGCAAGGTTTTGTCGTAGCTAAAGTATCTCAAGGAAAGGACTCCTTGAATTGAGTGGGAGAAATGGCGAAGGAAGGGAATCTCAAGATCAAGAAGGTCAACGGCAAGAACTACCAACACTGGAAGATGCAGATTGAAGACTTTCTCTACCAGAAGGATCTTTATTTGCCACTAGGTGATCTTGCAAAGAAGCCCGCAACAATGGCAGATGAAGTGGATTATCCTTGACCAAAAGGCATTAGGAACAATCTGGCTAAGCTTGGCGTCAATGGTGGCCTTCAACATTTTGGAGATGAAGACCACGGAGGACTTAATGGCCTCTACAAGAAACCATCGGCATCCATTAAGGTATTTCTCATGAAGTGCTTGTTCAATCTAAAAATGGTAGAGAATGGTTCAGTTGTAGAACACCTAAATGACTTTAACACCAACATAAGTCAACTTTGATTGGTGAAAATCAATTTCGATGACAAAGTACGAGCTCTCCTTATACTATTGTCTCTACTAGATAGTCGGGACAGCCTTGTGATGGCTGTAAATAATTCTATCTCTGGCACAAATACTCTTAAGTTTGATGATGTTGTGGGTGTACTCCTAAGCGAGAAAATGCAAAGGAGAAGCACAAGAGAATACATCAAGTGTTGCATTGTCCAGTGCAAACAAGAGGAAGGCCTAAGGAGAGGTTCAAAAACCAAAAGGGTCCTGATCACTCAAGGCGGAGCAAGTCACGCACAAAGTTAGTTCTTGAATGTTGGAACTGCGGCAAGAAGGGCCATGTCAAGAAGGATTACTGGTCCAAGAAGAACAAGGAGTCTAAGTTCTTGTCTAATTCCTGGATAGTAGATTTTGGGGTTTCATTCCATGCGACACCACACAAGCAACATTTCCAAGATTACACCAAAGGTAATTTTGGGTATGTATACTTGGGAGATGATGAAGCTTGTGAAATTGTCGGCAAAGGTACAGTTTGTGTCAACATTGCGAACGGAAATGAATGGAAGCTTAAAGATGTTAGGAATGTTCCTTCTCTTTGCAAAAATTTGATCTCTACAGGACAATTGGACGATGAAGGTCACAACATTGCATTTGAAAACAAATGGTGGAAGATTTCAAAGGGATCTTTGGTGGTTGCCAAGGGATAAAAGGTCGGTACACTTTACTTGTGTACTATAGGCATGCAATCTTCAACTTATACAGCAATAGCTACAGAAGTCGACAGTGTGGTGTGGCACTCTCGGCTTGGGCATATGAGTGCCGAAGGAATGCAAATCCTTCAATCAGAGAAGCTTCTGCCAGGTTTGAAAGAAGTGGACTTAAAGTTATGGGAACATTGTGTCTATGGTAAACAAAAGAGGGTAAAATTCCTAAAAGCAGGAAATGAAAGAAAAAATAAAAAACTTGAATTGGTTCATTCTGATGTTTGGAGTCTTGCAAGTACACCACGAGTGTGTTCTTTCAGCAAGCTTATGATTTCGAGCTTTTGCAATCAAAACAATTTTTTCGATCTTTTTGACATTTGATCTAGAGCCTTTATTAATGGCACAAAATAGTAAACCAAAAAGCACACATTTTACATATGTAGACACAACAAAAAACGTACATAAGTTTCACTAAGTCTCAACTTTAAGCTTGAACATTTGGCAATGTATGAACCTCAAAGCATACATCCTTGTTGATGTTTTGCTACAATACACACACATGTGTGTGTGTGTGTGTGTGTGTGTGTGTGTGTGTGTGTGAGAGAGAGAGAGAGAGAGAGAGAGAGAGAGAGAGAGAGAGATTGATTTCAAGACTCAAATTAAGGATCTTTCAATTACACTTGACATGCTCTACACATGGATCCTTGTTGATGTTTTGCTACAATACACACACACACACATGTGTGTGTGTGTGTGTGTGTGTGTGTGTGTGTGTGTGTGTGTGTGTGTGTGTGTGTGTGTGTGTGTGTGTGTGTGTGTGTGTGAGAGAGAGAGAGAGAGAGAGAGAGAGAGAGATTGATTTCAAGACTCAAAGTAAGGATCTTTCAATTACACTTGACATGCTCTACACATGGATCTACAAGACTAAGAAAAAAAACTCAACTTAATCCTACACTCATAATATTAACTGTCCTACAAAGGTAACAAAAATCTAGATAGAGATATGTATTGATCTACCCTTAATGTTGCTTAATAATTTTGCTTGCACCTACTTGCTCCTCCTATGCTATCCTTACAACTTCAGTTCTATAGAACCAAGTTCAATCCCCACTATGTACACCCCAAATTTTATATTGTGGTGGCATTCACCAACAAAGAGAAGCAGTAATTTGAGAGCTTGGATTCATTAAGAATGCATGTCCCAATGGAGTTTTCTTTCTCTAGCAGTCTTTGTTTAGGCAGACTTCATGAGTAGGAGAGGGCCTTGAGGTCGACCAATTTCTTAGCCCGCCCAACCCACCAATGCAAGGTGGAGCTTAGTACCTTTGAGGAACACTTTCCATGGGTGTTCAGCCACTTCAGTGTATTCAAATGCTTGATACATGTGATGATCATCTTGGCAATGTTTGTGGCGGCATGTAAGATCTTTGACATCTCTCATCCCACTAATGTCTGCCTTCATGGTCTGGACCATGTCTGCCTCCATTGGTCTATAGTTGTTGGAAGGCTTGGAGAGTATAAGGTAATTCAAAAATGAGGGCATCTTGCTCCTCCACCCAGGGGATTCACCATGGAAAACTTACCGCACCACGTAAGTGCAAGGGAGGGGGTTTTTTTTACAAGCTACATAAGCGTATAAGTTAGGGGCAGGCCCCCAATAATTTATCTCCCAAGATTAAAAATATGGGAGGGGGGTATCATATTTATAAAGGGGGGAGGGGGGGAGGGGGACCTAACCCGGTTTGATTACTTGTAAACGACTGGTCACCGATGTGCACTAGAACTCAATAGATAAATTTAGGGGAAGTTTTTTTATCATGTCACACATCAAATTTTGCATCAAGCCAGTCATAGATGAGGGTTGATTTGGAGCAGGTCAAGGGTTGATTTACACCAGATTTAGATGGGTCAGAATTGGACGAGTAGCCAGAGTGCAAGTTGATCGGGCACATAGTTTGAAAGTTAAACTAAAACACATTGAGGGTACATCTAGCTATCAATATAAGTGGTTCCTTAGTACATTGCCAATCACTTTGCTACACACTCTTTGACTAGTTTTATTTAGTTAAATCATGTGAGACCTAAATTATATATGTAAGATAGGGGTACGATAGTTTTCTTCATTGATTGTCATATAAGCGTAGAAAGGGGGGGTGATATTTCCTAGTATGAGTCATATATAGGGGTTTTATCAAATTTGTCCGCTCGCAGGTGGCGTCCCATTTTGTATATAGAGTGAATCCCCCGGGCTCCTCCATGTGTAGCAAGTTTCCCAGGACCATCGTTCAAGGATTGGAAAGTAGGTTGGGTCGATCTTGAGGTGTTGCAAAGCATTTATGTAAGTGGTTTCATCCTGGGACTGATTTTCAAAACAATTTTTCTCCATAATTGCTAGCTCTCCAGAATGAGAAGCACTTGATCTATTGTCACTTGTACATCCTCATAGTCGCCCTTTGCATTAGGTTCTAGTGCTGGTAAGAGCTTCTTCTCCGGATGGTGTTTGTAGTCCAACATGATTGTCAAATTTATGCCTATGAAAGAAATATGGCTATGGCACAAACAAGACCATTGTGTTGGAGTCAATGATGTTATGATAACAAAACATATATGCATTACAATGTAAAGGTTTTTAAAAAAAACTGCTAATTTAAGAGACAAGGGGGATCATTCATGTGGAATGGAAGACATGAAAGTATACTTGGTATCTACTGGGTTGCAGCATTCACAACTATGAGTGCAAGACTAGCATTGTTGTCATCAGCTACATCTACAGTTCCTACTCTCTCATGCATAACCTCCATGATGTTCCCAAGATCATCCATATGCTAGTATTAACAAGTTGCACCCCCTCTCTATGGCATAGCTTCACATCAAGGACTAAGTGGGAGTAGTTTATGCCCACTCTTTGCCACTCATATTGCATAAAAATGAGAATATAGCAACCAAGACCATGCACCTACTAAGAGCATCATCAAAAAATTAAGTGGGAGTTTGGTTCTTGTGAGTAGTATTCATGGGGGAGTTTATGTCTTGTGAGTGCATCTCTAATCATGTGTTTTGCTTCGTTATGAGTCAATCATAAATGTTCCAAATTGGGTGAGATTGCTTGGGTATGTGATCTTAGTGCATCAAGACACCCATTTAAAGATTAGCGTGATCTAGGTGTGATGGCTAACTTTGCTACTATAAAGACTAGGAGACTGTGATGTTGGATCCATCGCTCTACCACCCTATGTATAGACCGGCTCCTAGCCCTAGCCATCATATGGATCCCCAGTCCACACTGGTCCAGCCCGAGCCCCTGGCTCAGGTCCCTGACCCCCCTAGGCTTAGGATCTTGTCCTGACATTACTCCTGACTTGGAGAAGCATTTTCGTCCTCGAAAACACAAGTGGTAGTATTTTCGTAAGAACACTGATGTTTTCCGTGTTGGCATCCCATAAGCGAGCCAACTGATACTTGATGCAGTGAGGAGGTTCAATGAAACCAAGAGCAACATTTTGATTTTCAACAATGTTGTCCTTTTGCAAGCACTTTGGTCTAAATGGTAACTCCATGTATAACTCACTTGAGTACTGTAAAGGAGTAACTACAACTAAGAGTTGTCCAAAGGCATAACCAGTTTTTAGTTTAACACAAATTTATTTGGAGCGGCATGCGAATTCATGGACTTTATTCTTTTGCACCTTTGCAGATTTAGTATGCGTTTACACCCTGCCATACAAGGCAATGGCTCAGTATGGGTGCATGGGGTTGGAAAATCTCCCGGGGTGATCACTTTTTAGAATGTGTATGCTATCACGTGAGTTAACTGGAGAGGATTATTAAAAGATCAAAATGTATACATACAGAGGGGGTGGGGGTTTCTTAAATAGGCACGCAGTGTAAATATAGTATGTATATTGAGGTATTATTAATAACCTCTTGAACGCACGTGATATAGGAAGCTTTTGATAAGTGACCGCCCCGGTATCGTGCAGCTCCGCTCCCATGCTAAGAAAGATGCTAGAAAAATGCACATCAAGTTGTTTGAAGCTTACATGATTAATGAACAGTAGTTAAGGCCTGGTAACAGGACAAGTTCAATGTTGAATGTATGTCAAATGCGGTTAAAAAGGCCTATAGATGCCTTAATAATGCTAAAAAGTGTTATGCTTGAAGTGGGCACGGATGGGATATTGTGACCTAGAACTGCAGTGCTTGATGTGTTCTACCAGCCTGTCTTTATGACTCGTCAATCAGAGCTACGGATAAGAAGTTATGGCAATTTAAAGTTTAAGTCGATTGCAGATCCGTACTGGATTGGGCAATCACAGCTGAGGTGACAGAATTGAAATGAATGCACAGGCCTGAAGAGCTCACTTTGTGGAGCGCGCCGGTCTTTTCAGATCAGCGATCAGAGTTCCGGTTGCCAAGTTATTGGCCGTTAAATATTCACCGGGGGCCGGTTCTGTACCAATCTGGTCGGGCTTGGTCAGAGTGCTAACTGGGAATTTTTGAGCTTTATCCAGGTTTTGGAATGCAATGATTGCGGGGGAAAATAAACGTGGCTGCGGCATGCTAGAGAAAAATGAGGTGCCAGGCATTGCCTTGGCCGACATTTATGCCAATTGTGGTGCCCTTACAATGGCTATGGCCGCCCAATAGAGAAAAATAATCTGCTTGGCATTGCTTTAGTCAGTATGTACGCCAATCTTAGAAACCTAGATTGTGCATGCATGGTCTTCAAGAAACTTATGCACCGACGAGATGTTGTCAGTTGGAGCACATTAATACAAGCTTACATGGAGCATGGATATTCCTTTGAGGCAGTCGATATGTATGCAAAAAGGGGTGTACCGAAGATGTTATGCTTGGCAATACCTTGGCCGAGATGTATGCCATGCGTGGTGCCCGAGGGTGGTGCCCAAAGCCCATAACCTTATGGCTAGGCCGCCCGCTTATGGCGAGGCCGCCCACTTCAATTAAGGCCGCCCAAAGCCATGGTAAATGGGCCCCTAAGCTTAGTGGGTGTGTGAAAACAAAAGAAAGAAGAGGAACATGGCGAGCAGGGCAACGGGCAGAGAGGGCTCAAGGACGAACAGGCTCACCGCAGCTGATACACAGCTCGGACGAGTGCGCGCATGAAGGGAAAATCGCAGCTCTTGCCTAGGTGTTCTTTTTCGGCACCGGTTCCGCCAAAATTGGCGCTGCTGAAAAATCCGGCTGCCGCGTCAGCAAGAGAGTTTTTTTACGCCTCCCTAGCAACTACGGCGCCATCGTTGCTAAGGGAGGGAGAGGGCTATTAATAGGGTATTATTTTTTGCATGAGAAGTGTGTGGAAAAGAAAACGAAGAAGAGGAAGCTTGGAAAGAAACAGGAAAGCTCTCTCTCATGCTCGCTCTCTGTCTCCCGAGCTTAGACAAGGAGCCTTCTCTCTTTCGTTCTCGAGCTAAAGAGAAGCAAAGGCAAGCAAACGAGCAAGAGAAGAAGAAGGAGGGCATCAATGAAGGAGGCATAAGGAGCTCTCTCTCGATCTCCGGCTCAAGCAAGGAATCAAGGGAGGCATAACGAAGGGAGTAAGGAGGTAAGGAAGAGGCGAGCTCTCTCTCTCACTTGATCTCGAATCTCCAAGCTAAGGAAGGGCGAGCCTCTCTCGAGATCCAATCCGAAGGTGCTTCAGCTCGTCCTCCGCACACAAGCAAGGGATAGTTCTCTCTCTTAGAGAAGGGCGAGAGTTTGGCGAGAGGCAAGCTCTCTCTCAATCTTCAATTCAAGGCGAGCTCTCTCTCCCTCTTGAACTCAACTCCAATCAAGCTAGGCGAGGAGATAAGGGCCAAGCTAGGCAAGAAGATAAGCAGTCATAGGAGAAGAAATAAGCTTCGGCATAAACAGTGATTGAAGACAATCAAACAGATGGAATTGACACAATGGGATTTGTTTGTCGACAAACAACCTAATTTTATTTTTTTCTTTTTATTAAATTGCGAAGCCGTTAACGGCCCGGAGCATTCTGTAAGGGGAGTTTAAGCTCCTAAATCGTCATTCGTATCTATTAACGGTGTCGTTAACGACACTTCTTCATAATTGTGCATCAATTTTGTCGGTGTTACCGATTTTTGAGCAAGTTTTGTGCGTCGATAGCATTACCAAGTGATTAAAAGCTGTTGTATTGTGCGGTGCGGAAAATTTTCGCTCTCAATTTTTCCATAGCCAGCAGCCCGGTGCTGACCTGGCTCAAGTTTCGAACACTTATCCCCCGACACGTGGTGAACCCGACGCGAATCCAAGCCGGGGTGGGAAAATTGTTGAAGCATATGTCTACACCCCAAGAAGCAGCCATGCAACAGATGATGCAGCAGTTTGCAGCATACATGCAACAGCAACAGGCTGCCCAGCAGCAACATAATTTGCAAGAGCAGATTCGTAAAGCTCGTCAAAATGTTACGAAAAAGCTGCAACGGTTTGAGGGCCGAGATATTTCAAAATTTTGCAATTTGTATGAGCAGTCTATGGAAGATAATGGTATTGAAGACCAGGATTCAGTGGAAGGATTTCATCTGATTATTGCAGTGCCAGAACTTAGGGCCCGGATTAAAGAAATTCAAGCGGCTGAAGAGCCGAACTGGCAGGAATTTAAGAAGGCGCTGCAAGAGGAATATTTTCTGGAGGATTCTCAACGGGTGACCAGACAGAGTTTTACGAAGTGGGTGCAGAAGAAGGGTAAAAATTTATCTGCACGAGAACTGTTGCGAGAGTTTGAAAAGAAGTTTGATCGGTTATCGTCAGCAGAACAACGTTCCTTGAGGGATCAAAAGGTGGAATTGTTTATTCAAGATCCGCGACTACAAAAGAATTTGGTGCAATTATTAGAGGATCCGGCGGGAGAATTGGGATTGACATCAGATTGGAAATAGTATCTGAAGCAGTGAACATGATCGTAAAACGACAGAAGCGGGTTGATAAGCAAATCGTGATTGAGGTACTGGATGATGATGAAGAAGAGGTTAAAGAGAAGCCACCCTCTACATTGTCCGAAGTGGAGGGGCCTGTTCTTGACGATCTCGTTAAAGGTATTCAAGAACTAAATTTGAATTTTAAAACTGTTAAATTTGAAGGGTTAGCTGCAAAGGCGTCTACTTCTGAACCTAAGCAGCAGCAGCAACCACCACGTAAAAATTGGGATCGATGCATGTGGTGCGATAGTGAAGACCACAAGTTTGTGAGAGAGTGTAATGAGTTTGATGAAGCTTATAAGAAGAATGTGGTTTTCTGGAAAGACAAGAAGATTCATCTCAGGGCAACAGGGGAACTGCTCCGCTTGAACTTTGGCAGAGGCGGAATGAAGAAGATAGTGGAGGAAATACAACATAATGTTGCCCTTGTGGAAGCAGCTACATATGGGCTGCAAGTTTGTGGTAAGGAAGATGATGATGGTACAGGTACAAAGGGCCAGTTGTGGCCATATGCTTTAAAGATAGCAGAAGCAGGTAAGGTAAGATATGGGAAGTTACGCCAGGTGGGTAATTCAATTCGAGAAACTACTGGGTGGACCGATCTAGTGGATTCTCTTTCAGTAAATGCTCAGTATTTGCTTATCTTGACAAAGCGTCTGCTGTTATAGCGGAAGCATAAACCAAAAAGTGATGGAGTTCATTTCACCTGGATAACATGCCTTGCATGCAGAGTTGTAAGCCCTTGGCAAGAGTGATGGCTTCAAACGTGAGAGCCAAAACCATAAGTGCCTTGCACAGATGTAATGGTAGGGATTCTGTGAGTGATATTCCCATTTTGCCAGTGATATTCCCCAAACTTGTGTGCCACTGCCCGTGATGCCAAGTCATTGGGCAGTACCTTGGCACAAGGGAGAAGCCTTGCTTCATGTAAAATTGGCAAAGCACTGTGCTTTGCACAAAAGCAGTAGTTTCCAATGGAAATGTATAAACATGGAGAAATAAACAATATTGAACATTGTCTAACCTGGTCAACCTGCTGAAACCATTTGTCTGGAGATGTCGGAAGAAAAGCTCACTCAAATGTAGATCATCACCATCTCTGTTGCGCGAGAGAAAGTTGGCCTGAAATATCCTGTAGGCATATGGAGAAATTCCCCAAAGGCGTGTGCTCATAGCATACCCCGAATGGGAAAAATCTCAATGCAAGAGTCGTAAATTGAAGCCTTGCTTCACATAAATATGTTTGTGCTGAGAGCCAACGGATGTGGCTGCAGATATCATGACAAAGAGAATCGATCGTGTCGAGCAATTTCAATTGAAAGTAACCGATACTGTGTGGTAAGCATCTTTTGTTAGCGTGTAGAAAACGTGACAAAGAGTCGGCCATTCCGAGCAACTTGCTTCCTTCAACAAGTCCAGTAAGAAGCCATGCCTGTCTCTTTGAGATACTAAAAAATTGGCCCTTGCCATCAATGTATGCAACAAAATTTGAGTGCTTATGTGAACTGTCAGAAATCATGCCTGCTTGGAGTGGAGAAAGTGCATCACCTTTGATGCATGTTAGAGATATGCAATAGAGGTGAGACATGCTCCATCTAAGTCAAATGCTTCACAAGAAATTGACAGCCCTGCTGTTATTACATCAATTCATGGTTGACGATCAAAAGATGTATGCTAATTGCCTCATGCCAGTCTCATACATTACCTTATGTAGAGATACGGCCAGAATTGTATAACCACTTATGCAGATGACAATAAAGTACAAGCATCCTAATGCGTAGACAAATCCTACCTGAAAGGATTTGCTGCTACATGGATTATCTATTGAAAATCCTTAATGACGCAATACATCCGATCGTGCCTAGCTATGCTTATGCTAACCACAGAAGCACCTTGTGTGTGGTACAAGCCTTGCTTGTGGATGCACTTACACGGCTAGTGCATACGAGAGTTTCACGGCATGACTCAAAAATGTTGGCAAACAAAAACCAAAACTATGCATACCTTACCTTTGAAGGTCAAAGACGAATTGTAGTCATGTCATCTGAACGCTACATCAGTTGTCGTTGCCCCTATTCATTGCCTTTACGACTGCTTACTCGCTTTGGATTTTCTGCAATTGCTGCTCGCCTCGGGCATTCAGTAAATACGATTTCTGCTCCTTGCTATCGAGCTTTAAGTGTTTTAGGCCTTGCTTTGCATTCAGTCGTCTTGCCCAATAGCAATGTTGGAAGAAGACGATCTGCCAAGTATTTGCCCAAACTCGGTTTTCCAAAGCTCTGCAATTTCCTTGAATTCGTAGTTGTCGAATGTGTCAAGATGCACAACCTCAACGTACTGTGTATGCCGTGGTTGTAATTGGAATGGGGTGTATGCCGGGGTGGGCATGCACCCTATCGTAAGTAAATTGCTTAAGGCCAAAGGCCTTAGGGAATCTTAATGTGAAACTATAGTGAAGCTGGGCGATGGAGTTTGCCACAGAGCCGTCGCGAGAGAGAAAGGGAGGTCGGGCTCCACGTGTTGCTCGGATGCGCCCACCATCGAGTCGGGTTCTCTCCAGCTCTGCCTCGCGCTCCCATCCAGCTTGACCATGAGCAGTTTGGAGCTGGTCGACGAGCCATCTCCTCTTGCCTCAAGAGGCCTTGCACACGCCACGGCCAACCATCGTCTTCCTCCTGCCTGTCTAGGGGTCACTTCCATGGTTCCTTGTTCATGCACATGCAAAAGCATGAGAGGACCACGCCTGTCCTGTCTTCCCCAAAAAAAGTACTTGGCTCTTGATACCAGTGTAAAGCCTAGGACATTGTGATGCTGGATGGCTCTTGATACCAATTAAAGCCTAGGAGACTGTGATGTTGGATCCACCATCCTACCATCCTATGTATAGACCGGCTCCTAGCCCTAGCCATCATATGGATCCCCAGTCCACACTGGTCCAGTCCGAGCCCCTGGCTCAGGTCTTGACCCCCTAGGCTTAGGATCCTTGTCCTGACAGCTACATTGGAATGTGAAGAGCTTTGATACAAAATGGGAATACTGAACGGATTTGTGAGATAGCTTTATTGAGTTTTGTAAGTCTAATCGTAGAAAACTACTCTTCTTTCAAGAGGGGGTTATGTCGCAAACTGTTGGTGTGGCAACCAATGAAGATGGAGGGGGTTTGGATTAATTGACCAACTTATAGGAGGTGAAGACAAAGAGGGTTAGTATTATAATCCTAACCTTGACCAACTTACAGAGCTAGTAGAAGGGGCCTAAAACCCCATAAGATAAGAAACAACCTAGAAAGTTGAGTAAATATGTTGCTGTGCAAGGACTTGCCCTAAAAAAAAAATTAACTACTGGAAGAAATTTCTTGAGCTATGTTGATTGGTTTTGGGGGCACAATTGTCAAGTACATGGATATCTTTGTTGTTTTATGTTGGTGATATTGTTCTTGTTTAGACTCTCCGAGGGGGTGTTATAAATAGTTATGCACATGAAACTGGGCTCTTCATCACAAGGTGATTGTACTCAATACATCATCACAACAACCAACACAATGGGTCAGGGGATCGATCTACATCTTCAACACCATTCCTGGAGCACCCTCATCTCTCAGGCGGTGATGGCACCGTTTGGGGCACCCTCGTCTCCTACACCAGTCTTGTACATAACTATACGGCGACGGTGATGGTAGTAAGCTCCTTGCAACTGGCCAATCTTCTCTTTTTTTGCACTAAGAGAGATAACGAGAGCACATGCATCACACAACTGTTGGAAGAATTTTTATGGGCTTTTGCAGGCGATGGGGAGGCTCTTGGCCCTCCCCTTTTTTTCGCACTGAGAGATATTAAGAGCACATGTGATTACATGGCCGTTAGATGTTTTCCAACTATTTTCACATTCAACTTACAAATGGACATGTAGTTTGAGTGCATATACGTGTTACCCTCGAGGGTCTCCAATTGGTGAGAGCCCCCGTTGCTTTCTAAGGGGTTGTGTGCGAGCATGTGCACCTAATACCACTCTCTCTGCATAAGAAAAGGGGAGGGACAAGAGCCTTGAATGACCTCATTGTTCATCGATAGCGGGCAAAGCATGTGTAAAAAATAAGTAAAAGTGTAAAAGTGGTCAACCTTTTTTTTTTAAAGGGACGCTAGAGCCTCGCCCATCTTTTGCACACCTGGAAGAACCTCATGTTCATCAGCATACATTTGTTACAAATTGACAAAAAAAATACCAAACAAGAAGCATTGGTAGGGTGCAAGGCAGAGGGTATACGGCAGCATGAAGGAACATATTTACATTTATAGAGAGGACGCAGGTCTCAAGCAGTTCATGAGGGTTGAAGGGTTGGCGCATGTCGTTTGCTCCTCCTGACAGTTTTACTTGAGATTTGGAGCAAAAGTAAAAATTAATGTGGAGTTATGTAAGACGCATCTTTGCAAAAAAAAAAAAGGGAGGAGCTCGAGCACCCCCTTTTTGTCAGAGATGCTTGACTGATTTGGGTTGTTTTCAGGGGATGGCATCTCTCCAAATGCATTGTACACGCACAACACAACACGTGGACAGGGAGCAAAACGTAACGCGTGAGCATGGCAAGATCTCCAGCGACTGCAGTAATTTGCATGCAAAAAATGAGGGGGCAGTCAAGGAAGCTAACGGTTGACTTTGCTTAAGCACTGAAAGATTAAATTTTATGTGGTGTGTTACTATTTTTAATTTGAGTGTATTCATTTAAAAGCTACATATGGGTTAGTTTTCATTTTCTGTTTAGAATGCCAACCCATAATTGTGTGTTTGACCATATTTGTTTTGAAATGCAAATTTTTGGTTTCGAATCCCCAAACTCAAGCATTCCCCCTACTAGCTTTGGTCGACCCCCCCTTGTAGCTCATGCTTGAAGCTCATTGGACCCCTCAGGCCTAGCCAATCACAAGCAAGAGTCATACTTAGCAAGCATACTAGTCTTGGGACAAGTGTCCCCCTTTCCCCTTTGAGAGAGAGGACTTGATAAATGCAAAAAATAATTAATTAAATATACTAATATATCATTGGACCCCTTGGGTGACCAACCAATAGGCTTTCGGCACACCATGAGGGCAACATGAGGAGGAACTTGACAAGTGTCCCTTTTGTTTTCTTTGTACAAAGCTTGCCTTCTATGAGTGTGTGTGTGTGTGTGTTCTCTCTCATCCCCCCTCTTGTAGGGCTCGCCCCCTCCTTGTAGGGATTGATGATTGACTTTTGGCACACCTTACGTCAAGCACCTTAGTCAGCAAGCATGACAAAGACCTGACAGCAAGCACATCAAGCACCTCAAGCTCTCTAGTCGGCAAGCACGACAAGCACCTCAAGCACCTTAAGCGTGGGCCGGGTTCCCACCTCAAGCTCATCCCTAGCTTACCTAAGGTTAAAAGACTTTTTAACACTAACCTTTGGAGGTCTTCAATGAAGCTAACCATAAAGTCTTTAAGTTCCATTGGTTAGCCTTGCTCTTTGACTAACCATCTCTCATTTGGGCCCCTTTACAATTGACCATCTCTCATTTGGGCCCCTTTACAATTGGCCCCGTATTGAGATAGATCTATAAGCACATGTCTATTTCCTAACCCTTGTTCCCGTTTATTCTCCCACATTAAATGATCAATTTAATATGAGAAAATTATTTGGGTTGGTTAGATATTAGATTTTATGACATTCCTTTTCTGAGTACATTGTATCCCTTGGGAGGAGGCTCCTCTTGTGAACCCGACACGCACCTCATTGTCCAAGGCAGTTAGAGGTATGGCAGCATCAGCACATCCTCCTTGCTTTTGAGTGATAGTTTTGTCATGCATTTGGATCATCGAGATCAGTTGTAGGATATGTTATTTCATGTGGATGATAGTGCATGCAGGATTGCTTGTTGGTAGGTGGGATGCAGTCACTGTTCATGATCCAACTTGTCAAAGATGCACTTTAGGGCCTGAGGCTTTGTGACACTATTTTGGATTTGTCTATATGCGTAGCTAGCGTGGATGGCAGTTTGTTGTTTGTTGATTGGAGTGGGCATACACGATGGTTTCGTGATGTGGGAGCAGTTGCATGGCTTTTGCAATTTTTGGGGTCTCACACGTTTTTTTCAAGGCTTGCCGATAGATCTAGTTTTCATGCTCTTCTTAGGATACAGACCGAACACTCTACGGTTGATCCTAGATGCGGGCTTCTACTAGCGGGATAGTTGTCACTACAAAATGGAGCATCACTTTGTAGAACATGTGGAAGGCTCGATGTGCTCACATTCTGGGCTGACATTCTTCCCCTACATCCACCATTTTGACAACCAAGCACTCGCGTTGTTGCTCACCGTTTCTTCCAGCTATGACAAATTTTGCTCAGTAGGCCACTACGAATTGGCCAAGCGGGTCGATTTCGACCACCTTCTGTGTGTAAGGGTGCTTACCTGTGCGTTGTCTATCGGCCTTGGGACATTCTCCATAAGTGCATAGCAGCAAGTTGAGAGATCGTTTGAGAGAAGCCATGCTTCATACATTCTCCCATGCCCAACTTGAAAATGAGAGAGACAAAGGGAGAAGAGGCACGCCATGCTCACCGAGAGAGAGAGAGAGAGAGAGAGAGAGAGAGAGAGAGTCTCTTGCTCCATGCCTCCTCCTCCTCCATGGCTTCCCTCGAACCCGAGCTTTGATACCAATATGAGACCGTGGGGGACTCGACCATGCAAAACTCTCCACCCAGCCATGCCATATGTAGGCTCATAGCCGTCTAAATATAGTGCCCCTTGATCGCATGATCATCTTGAAAATCTATCATACAAATATGAGACCGCGGGGGACTGTACCACGCAACCCTCCACCCAACCATGCCATATATAGGCTTGTAGCCATCTAAATATAGCGCCCCTTGACCACATGTCTGTCCTCGCCCTTGGCCTTGGCATGACACACCACACACTTGAGGAGTTTGGAGCACACAAACACCTTGACAAATTAGCGACTAGCACCTCTCTACCCATCCCTTGAGGCACCTCGCCGTGCACCATATGGCAAGCACAACATTATAGCCGTTTAATTACTTTAATGTGCTACTTTGCATTCTCTAAATATAAATTCCCCGTTTCCTCATGTGGTTATTGATGATTTCTTTTTGTGCATGATATTTTGTCCATGGCGTGCATTTCCATAAACCTCTAGCATCACCAGCCTCTCTCCGCTTAGTGTGATGATCTCTACATATGATGTTTGTTTTGGATGATGCATGGCTGCATGAAGTTTCTTGGTGGATGTGGATAATTCTATGTGTGTGTGTGTGTGCGCGTGCGCACGCGCGTGATGTTATTAGGTGATTGTGTAAGTCATTCTACCATCAAACATGATGCCCTCATTGTATTTGGTGAAAGTTGGTTGGTCTCTTGTAGCCGCAACCAAACCTAGTTGGCATCCCCGTATCTGCTAGGCAGAGATGTCTATGCTAGCCCCGTGAGGCGAAGGCGACAAGGCATGTTATGCAGAGGGCACACCACTTTTGACGATTTTGACTTTTTGTGCCTCAATTAGAAAGTAACATGAGATTTTACTCTTCACTAGAGCAAAGCATCTGATTCAGTAAAGATACTTAGATTGATGAACAACTTGCAATTGTGTATGGTTGGATGCTTGCTAGGAGATGTCCCAAGAAAAGGGTTGAAAGCGTCTAAACATATATGAAAGGTCACAAATTCATTCCTATGAAGGAACGAGACAGATGTACAAGAAAGGAAGGGAATTTAAGTCACAAACAATTGCTAGGATCAAGAATACATGGCCCACTTCCATCCTAATCTCAAATGAACCATGCATGAAGGAATGGATAGCATGTTGTAGATGAAGTGGGAAAAGAAAGTACAAGTCTCTAGATGGCATTGGGCTAAATAGATAGAGAATGGTTTCCAAATAGGAAAAGAATGGCTATGTGTTGACTTATGTCTATAGAAGAAATTGTGATCTATTTTTTTTTGGAGAATAATGCACTATAAGCTCTTTGTGCTAGCAATAACTGCAAAGTGGGGAGGTGGAATCTATATTGCCACAAATGTAGATTAAAAAAGGATCAGATGGAGCACGCACTGTGGGAATGTGAAACATATCATCCAACCTGGTAAAAGATGGAGTTGGCATTGTCCGAGACAAATCTCGGGGACTTACAAAAATTGAGGAAGAATCAAGCCCTTAATGGATATGAGGTGAATATGAATTCCTCTCTCTTTGAAGCCTAGAGGGATGTCATCCTCAATTGCATTGGTCCACAACATGGACATGGACTTCAACACTCTGAAGATCAAAGATTTACTAAGAAAAGCATGTAAGTAAGGTAGTGCCAAAGGAGGAGGCATAAAAGCCAGGTGCTAGTATGACAATTAGCATATAATTAACAAAGATTAGGTATTAACTCATGTATGGTGCATTGTTATTAAGTTGATACACAACAAAATCACTTAACAAACTTTCGAGCATGTAAAGGGGAGTTGGCCTAGCGGTAAAGGCGAGGAGCTTTAGGCACATCTGCTACGCGACGACATGCAATAGTGTGGGTGTGTGGGTGCAATCCCTTAAAACTAGCGCTTGAAAAAACAAGTGATAAAATCACAAGGCCTGCCATTGGTAATATATATCTACACCAAATCAAGTACAATTTTTTGGCTTTCTAAAAGAAGCCCTAGTGCTGAGTCAAGTTAGGCATTCTTCCAATGTTTTTAGTGCCAACGATGGAGACTCATCTTAAATGTTGATGGAGACTCATCTTAATAGAGAGATTCATTATGTATGTGTGGGCACTCTAACTTATACTTGTTCTTTTTTCTTAGGATGGGACTACATTGCTTTTATTTTGTGTACTTTTTTATTTTTAAAGTTTTTAAAGAGTAAAGAGCTTTTTTCAAAAGAACAAACGATTGTGACTCTCTTTCTCTCTCTCTCTCTCTCTCTCTCTCTCTCTATATATATATATATATATATATATATATATATTATTTTTATTTCCCTCATATCTTGATTTCCTTTTTGGAAAGCCATCATGAAATCTCACCTTGTTTCTCTTTAACGATGTTGCTCAACTTCCAAAATAAAAGAGTATCATAATCATAATCTCTTCATATCTTCATATAGACTAATGTTTGACAAAATAGAAAATAAACGAGAGGGAAAGTGAGATGTGGTGCGTCCTCATGAAAATGAGTGAGTGAGTGAGAGTGAGAGAGAGAGAGAGAGAGAGAGATTTGGGAAAATTACCAAAATATCCGTCTAATTTGTTAAAATTCTCAAAATGCCTTTCAAATTTTAAATGTTCCCAAAGTACCCCCGACATTTTTGCATTAATCCCCAAAATGCCCTTCAAATTTTCCAAATTATCCAAGATACTCTTCGTTGTGAGATCAAATTTTTCCAAAAAAAAATAAAAAATTGTAGCTTTTCATAAGAACAATGATCATCTAGCAAATCAAGATGCATATCTAGAATTTGAGTTGGCTATGTAGGCTTTGGATATGATTTGCTTCATTATTTTTAGGTATAAATTGTCCTTTTTTGGAGGTAATTTGTGGAAAATTACATCCCTAGCAATGGCAAGCACTCAAAAATGGATCTCATTTGTCAAAATGGAATAAAGAGTAGCAAATAACGCACAAGGGCATGTCGAGAAATTTTGAAATTTGAGTACTATGGGAATTTCCACAAATTAAAGGAGTATTTTGGTAATTTTTCCTATATATATATATTTTTATGTTGTTTCACATCAAGTGAAGATGTAGTGAGAATGGGAGATCGTTCATGATTGGTTATCAAAGCATGATGAGAGAGCTAAGAATCGAAGTAACCTCACAATGTGGAGCTCATGCCATTCTGTTGTGGTCTAGTTCATTGAAGCAGGAGACATCGATCAACTTGTATCGAAGGTGTCTACGATGAAGCTAAGTGCCGATATCTTGTGTGTGTGATGCTTGGCATATGAAGCACAAGAGAAGATTGAGAAAGGTGTGAGGTGAAGACACAGGAAGGTACACATCTTTTCCTACGTCGAGGGATGCAAAAACTGTGGGAGAAGCATCCTATGCCGGGCTCTCTCTCTCTCTCTCTCTCTCTCTCTCTCTCTCTCTCTCTCTCAAAATTGCAAATGTTAATACTTTATCAAGAATTGGAAGCATGCAGAAAAAATGAACCTCTAGGCTTTGCCTATGTTACATCAAAACTCAATAACTTTGCATGTAATCAAGCCTATTTAAAGGCTCTTCTAATGACCTGACATACATCAAGTTACATCAACAAGGCGATATGGTTATCGATTCATGATGCTTCAATTCCTCCTCTCCCTTCTTGTGCCCCCCAATGTAAAGCCAATCTCTCTCTCTCTCTCTCTCTCTCTCTCTCTCTCTCTCTCTCTCTCTCTCTCTCTCTCTTTCAAGTGTGATCAATCACCATACTTTAGCGAATTGGATAATTCCAAGACATGTCAAATTGATATCCAAACATTCAAAATGAGATGAATATCAACTGTAATTTTTTGACCACAGAAGTACAGAAACAAAAATGGGAATTACACCATGCAGACACTGGAGGAAGATATCATGTATGCAATAGCACTGTCACACTCCGTTGCCTGCACTCATTAAATGCAAAGTTTGTTAGTCATCTCAAAGCCATAAAACACCTACCAATTCTTCTGCGGATTAGGTCCATCCATGTAGCTGTCAAGCTTTCTCACCACACAAATGTGGCCGCAATCTACAAGCTGCACAAAGAGGGTATATGATGGTAGCTTCCCAATTTATTGGCTTGTGAACAGCTCAGGAGTGTTTGGGTCACATATCCGACACTTCGCGGGGCACGGCTCACCACACATCCCAATACAAGGATGACCACATTTTAGAGCTTTGCCGCAAGGTGTGTCACATCGAGGCCTTGTGCATATAGAAATGCAAGGAAGACTACAAGAATAGTGTTCACACATCCAAGGACATGGCAATAAGCATGGGACACAAGGTTTCTCACAAGTCTGGGCACAACGCTCATGCACACAACGATTAAGGCATGGTTTCTCTTGAGGCCATAGGGCTTGCATGGTGCACCACATGGCGACTTGCATATGTGGAAACATGGCAAGGGAATTGCACATGGATGGTTGCAAATGCTCACATGCTGCTCACCTTGGCACCTTGCACACGTACCACTGCAACTATGCCCACAAGGCAGCTTATGAGAGAAAGGGTAGGAGCAAGACTGTCGCAATCCTGAGGTTAGTCGATGGCATTGTATAGTAGCTTTATGGCCGCAGACCAAGTTCGCATCAACCATCGAACGTCATTGTATTGAGGAGATATGTTCCGCTAGACTGCATACCACCACCTGAATGTGATCACATGGCAAAGTTTGGTGTACCTTTGCATTGCAACTCATAATTTTTCTGTTACTGCATTTTGCTTCTGCGACATGACCGCAAGGCATCTGCATGCTGAGAGAGAGAGAGAGAGAGAGAGAGAGAGAGAGAGAGAGAGAGAGAGAGAGAGAGAGAGAGAGAGAGAGAGAGAGAGAGAGAGAGAGAGAGAGAAAATATGGCTTGAGCCGTTGCAACCCTAGCTCATCATCGCCCTATCCCTGCATAACAAAAATACATATAGCCTATGCTCATAACAAGCCATGGGTGCACCAAGATCCAAGCAGAGCATACCAGTAACATTCCATACATTGGGGGCTTTTTACAAGGAAGCCCATAACCTTTACAAAGGAGCTACCATAGTGCATAAACTCGATATAGGAACTAAAAGGACTGCCATGTGTGCCACCTCCTTGAGAAGACTGCCATTGCACCCCAAGAAGCACACAACCCAGACAAACAAAGAGAAGATGCAACCCGAGCATAAGCATAACAAAAACCAACCTGCAAGACCCCAGCACATCGATCAATGCACAACTGAACCTTGGAGGCCACCATTAAGGACAGCCCTGCCACGACCATCCCCAGTCACCAAGACTCCTTGCCCATCATTAGCACACCAATTGGGACCACCTTCCGCCACCACAACAACCTTAACCGAACGCGAACAGGATTTAGGGGGGGCCACGTCCTTGCTGAGGAAGACCGACGGAGCTGCCTTGGCACCACGCCTAGGCACACGAAGCCGCCATTGAACCTCCGAAAGGAAGTGAGGGAAGCGGCAACTCTCCTCGCCAAAAATAAGGGCGGATGGCAAGGGCACATGGCCACACCATGGCTGGAGGTGCCGGGTCTCCTACCCCGAGAAACCTCGCTCCTTGGCCAAGCCCGCCATAGAGAACCACTGCACCAGCACCTTTAGACGTAACCTTCAGACGAAGTGTGTACAGAGGGCATGATGGCGGTTGCTCAGTGCCCCCTTCCTTTCGTTCAGATTTCCAAAATTCCCTACGAATCATTGCAAGAGAAGGCTCATGACTTCGAGGCACGGCCACAAGTCCCATAAATGTCCACTATCTCTCTATCCACGGTCCAATAAAACAACAGATAACTCTGTCTAGTTTTTGAAAAATACACACCAGTCATCTAAATGAGTGCCCACTATCTTATTTCGACCAATCAACATTTTTGACCTATAAAAAAATGCTTGAAAATACAACTTCATTTTTTTCTATTTTAGCCAGCAAAAAGAGAATGCATCGCTATAGCCTTGCCCTTTGGGCAGGCCAAAAAATAAAATAAAATCCAAGCCTTAGAGTCCCTTTTTGGGACTCGGCTCTAAAACCGCAATAGTGTGAAAACACTCTTTTGAAAAAGCCCATGTTCCTGTGAAATTCTTCTATCTCAAAATTTTGAAAGGGCTAATGGGTCAATGCCACGTGCCCGTATTCTTTTAATGTGACGGCGTGGCAGTTGGCTAGAGCTGTTGATGTGGCACTTTGAAAAAGCCCATGTTCCTGTGAAATTCTTCTATCTCAAAATTTTGAAAGGGCTAATGGGTCAATGCCACGTGCCCGTATTCTTTTAATGTGACGGCGTGGCAGTTGGCTAGAGCTGTTGATGTGGCACCACGTGGGTCCGAGTGCTTCCGTGTCCACGAGTATCGTAATACAAAATGTTGCAAGAATAACCTCTTTGGTGTTTAACTATTTTATTTGCTTTTTGTATAGGCTTACCTCATCCTCTTCATCTGTCTTCTGTCTTTCGATCGCCATAGCCACCGCGTCCCCCCTTCTTCTGCCTTCTGTGTACAATCCACTTGTAAATCAACCCCCTCGCTCTTCGCCAGAGCCAGATCTGCCTTGCCCTTCTCTCCATCTGTACAGCTTTCATTCGTCGCTCGTTCACCCGCTCGCTTCTCTTGCTTTGTTTGTACAGATCGGCTTCTTCGTATAAATTTTGCAAACTTGATACTTACGGGGAAACATTTCCATGGCAGCATCTTGCCCCCCCGCATCGTACCAGTTCGGTTCCCGCTCTAGCTCCATAGCTGGCACCTCCTTGGCTTCTTCGTCACAAACATCCACATCATTTTCAAGAGTTTTTCTACCTCGCAAAGTGCATTTTAGATCTGCTCGTCTCTCTCCCCCCCGCAATCTGCTTTCACAGGGACCGTGGGAAACATATTTTTCTTCAGCCTCTTCCTCATGCACATCCGAGCCTGACTGGTGGAGGCGGCAAAGCTGCAGCCAAGCTCAAGAATGGCCAGTTACTTGCAATGCGTTTGAGACATTAAATGGAGTCTCCCCCTCGCTCTCCCATGAGGCAAACATATCAAAGCAGAGGGAATATGCCTACCGAGATACTGTCACAAGCAGGGGCCCTAAAGGTGGGGTGCCTGTGTATGTCATGCTACCACTAGATAGCATAAACCCTAGTAACAATACAGTAAGCAGGAGGAGGGCAATGGATGCGAGTCTGCTGGCTTTGAAGAGTGCCGGTGTGGAAGGCATCATGATGGATGTGTGGTGGGGCATTGTCGAGAAAGAGGGGCCCCGCAGCTACAACTGGGATGGTTACAGGGAGTTGGTAGCCTTGGTCAAGAAGCATGGCCTGAAAATTCAAGCTGTTATGTCCTTCCATCAATGTGGAGGCAACGTTGGAGACTCTTGCTTGTAAGATCTTTTGTTTCATCGTTGGGGCTGATTTTTGCAAGCTTGTCTGCCATGATTTATCATTGAAAATTAGAGATACAAAACGTGTAAATGTATATTGTTGAAGGTAGCATCAATGTGAACGATTGCTCCCTTTTTGGAAACAGGATTGTGAAAAAAAAGAAAATCTTTACCAGGAATGATGTCAGTAGTTTGTAATTCTTGAGTTTTGTGTTCATCTTGCATTTATAGTTGCTGTTATTCTTCTTCTTCCCAATCTGAAATCGGAAGGCTTATGCACTCTATCTCTTTCATCAATAAATGTTCTTCTGAATGCAGCATTCCTCTACCTAATTGGGTGGTAGAAGAGGTAGATGGAAACCCTGATCTAGCCTACACCGATCAGCATGGGAGAAGGAATTATGAGTATTTATCACTTGGTTGTGATACCCTTCCAGTATTGAAAGGAAGGACACCTGTGCAAGTATATTCAGATTACATGAGAAGTTTTCGGGATACATTCAAGGATGAATTAGGAGACACAATTGTGGTAAGTAATGGGATCCACGTATGTGGAACAGGATTGTGTTCATTAAGATAGAAAATTTGGAAGGTACGAAAAACTAAAAGTGCTGTTACCTCCCACTGGCAGGAAATTCAAGTTGGAATGGGACCAGCAGGAGAGTTGAGATATCCCTCTTATCCTGAGAGCAATGGCACTTGGAGGTTTCCGGGGATTGGTGAATTTCAGTGTTATGACAAGGTTAGCTAAACTGAATGTTTCTTGATTTAAGCTACTCTTTTTGTAATGTCTACATATATTTGGCTCTTGTTTTAGGGTATGCTTTAGCTACTAAATAATTTGTGTGCTCTCTCTAAAACGTACATATTTTCTGCTCTTGTTCCACAGTATATGCTTTCTACCTTGAAGGCAGCAGCTCATGCAATTGGGAAGCCTCAATGGGGCTTAGGAGGTCCTTGTGATGCTGGGTGCTATAAGAACTGGCCCGAAGATACAGATTTTTTTAGAAGGGAAGGAGGATGGAATTCACCATACGGAGAATTTTTCTTAGGGTGGTACTCCAACATGCTACTTGCACATGGAGAGCGTATTCTTTGTTCGGCAGAGAGTATTTTCCGGGTCACGGGGGTCAAACTTTCTGGGAAAGTTGCTGGTATTCACTGGCACTATGGTGCACGGTCCCATCCTTCAGAGTTGACGGCCGGTTACTACAATACGCGCTTCCGTGACGGGTACTTACCAATAGCACAGATGTTTGGGAGGCACGGTGTGGTTTTGAATTTTACCTGCATTGAAATGAACGACTTTGAGCAGCCTGCTGATGCCCGATGCTCCCCGGAGAATTTGATTAAGCAGGTGGTTCTAGCAGCGAGGACAGCGTCAGTGCCGGTCGCTGGCGAGAATGCATTGCCTCGCTTCGATGAAGGAGCACATAATCAGGTGGTGAAGAATTCAAGATTGACATTCTCAGATGATGATACACATGGAGCTGTGTATGACCCCATGTGTGCATTCACCTTCTTGAGAATGAGCCAAAGTTTGTTCCAAGGTGATAATTGGCGATTGTTCGTCCAGTTTGTCCGACAGATGGCTGAGGGAAAGACTGCCCTAGGGGAGGAACATCGCAAGGCATCGGAACTTGTTTATGCTACTCAACCAATTGTTCAAGAAGCAGCAGAGGCCTTGGCTTAGTTTGAAGGGAGAAGGAGCTTGCCATTCGTCTTTTTGTGCTTGATGTTGGCAGTATCCCTCTTGTACGTGCCTGCGATTTCAAGAAAGTAGACAACAACCGATGCTTTTTTGCTGGGTGGGTCTCAAACTGGTGCATTGGAATTGGAATTCTACCTTGAGGTTCGTAAAGATCCTCAACTGGACTCATTATTTTGTATCAGCAATCATTCTCCAAGAAAGCTGGGGCTTTCATATAGCAGAGGACCAAACAGTTTATGTTCGTTTAATGTGGGATTCATTAGTGTAGTTCATTCATATGTAACTATGTTTAGTCAAAATTTTCGAAAATTTGCGCGAGTAGAGCCAAGATTTTAGGGAGAGACCTGGTTTTTCAAAGCTAGAAAATTATGTTTCCCTCCAAAAAGGGTATATAGCCAAGGTACCTGTGTCTGCTTGTAGTGGTAAAACGCGGTGATCAAAGATAGTGGATTGAACTGTACAATGGAGTTATTTGGTACAATTTTAAGCAAGCGCAAGGTGGTAGCCTCATTCTGAGCGTGCATTTATTCTTCAAAATATTGCCTTTGGTTGTTTGATGTGCCATGTGATGCAAATGAATCAGGCATTGAATTGTTGTTTATTTATACGTTTTTAGTTATCGTGTTCTTGGGGGTCAGCAAAAATGTTTGCTACGTACATACAATACGTACGGTAGTACATACTGGCTCGGATGATTAAAAAAATGACATTAATTAACGAGATCCCCTGGTCTCCCACCCCAAATCCCAAAAGGTCAACCTCCCCTCCTCCCCTTGCACTGAGTCCCCCCCTCTGCACTTTGAGTGCCCCCCCCCCCCCCCCCCCCCCCCCCCCCCCCCCCCCCTTGTTTATAAGTGACACGGGGTCACGTTCATGGGATCTACGGCAGGGGCGCGCGATCGGGATCGTGCGGATTTTAGACCGTCGGATATCTGCAGTAGGGTGGGCATGCTTTGTAACATTCAATGGCCTAATAACTTATGTGTAGCGGAAATTAGCATGAACATAGTGGGCATTTCATTAGAGTAGATTCCTAATGAGAATTACAAGAGTGCTTGGGTGGAGAGAGCAACAAAAAGCATAACACCTAGTTAGATAGCATCAACAATACTTTCAAAAGAGAGAAATTAAGCTATTGACAACAGTTGAGGACCGGATTTTCATGGAGCCGGTCCCCCCTCCAAAAGGTTTTGTATTATGGTTTTTCCCATCAAGAGAAACATTGTACAATATAATTCTTTGTGTTCCTTCAAAACTAGCTAGTGTAATGAAGATGGAAATTTCATGCACTAAGCAAAACACTTAACAAACACAACTTGAATTATTCCCGTTCTTAGACTCAATACCTCACACACCTTCGAAGGTGGTGAGAGCTAGCAGGGTATGAGAGTAGATTGAGAGGAAGGAGTATTTTACGAGAAAGATGTACATCTCCTCACATAATCACTCATATTAGCATAGCTTAGCTTAGTAATTAGCTTGGTAGAGAAGATGAGCATTCATTGAAGCTTGGCTCTTGGTTGGATTTGCATCCACATGCCAAGAGCGTGTTGATGTAGGTTTCTATCTCATCAGCTTGGAGTAGGTGATGAGCTCTCCATTAAAGCTTGGGAGGAGATAGAGTATTTTTTCTTCACACATGAGCTTGTGTCAGTGTGTGTGTGATAATCCTTGCAACAATCAGTCCCCTCTCTCTCTTGGGCGAGCCCTTCTTGCTAAATTGGTCTGGCTTTTTCCTCATTGGACCTCCCCAAGTCAAGCCAGTGGGTGTTAAGCAGCATAAGTGATAGCCTTCTGACATGTGTCCCCCTTTTCCCTTTTGTGAGAGCTTTAGGTAATTAAATAATTAAACTAAACTCTCATTGGACCCCTTTGCCTCCTGGCCAATAGGAATCAGGCAAGCCATTGGGCTCCTGAATGCTCATTGGACCCCTTGGGAGATTGCCCAATAGTCTTCTAGGAGACTTAATTCTCATTGGTTTCTTTTATTAAATGTTTTTAAATTAATTAAACTAGATTTACTCTAGCTTAATTCTCATTGGTCCACTTCAAGGGTCTTCCAATAGGAATTGGGTACACCTTGTGGGCATCTGGCCTAGGGAGTTGACATGTGTCCTTAATTCCCTTTGTGTAAAGGGAGCCTGTGTGTGTGTGTGGCTTTCTCTCTCATCCCCTACTAAATGGGCTCGCCCCTTCCTTTGTAGGCTTTGAAGAAGACTTTTGTGCACACACTAAGCATCCAATTTTCCCTAGGGTTGACCTTTGGACACAACCTTTGAATTTTGGAACCTTAGCATTTTGGAAGTCTCAATGGGCTGAACCTTAGGGTCTTTTTAGCCCATTGTTGCACATAGCTCTTTTGCAGATGCCCCCCCCCTTTTGATCCCTATTTTCCCTCCTTTGCATCCCTACTGTGGCCGGTCTACTGGCTTAACCAATATTCTAGTTTTTTCTCCCCTGGTACCTCCCCACATTAAATGATCAGTTTAATATGAGAAAATCGTTTAGGAGAATTAGATATTGATTATTATGACAGGCTTTATGTACGTGTGGACTCGGATCATGTGCACGGATGCGTGTTAGGCGAGTTGGATAGAGCTGAGGAGTGTGGCGGGGGAGGTCGGGGGTTCAAGGCGCGATGGCCGGCTGGGAACCCTAACTTTTTATTCTCCTGGAGCTTTAATCGACGGTGGATCTCTCCAACGCCGTCGATCCCTCGAGTTGGCCCCGTGTCCTTTATGGACGAGGCCTCCCCCCCCCCCCCCCCTTCCAGAACCAGAGGGGAGGAAGAGGCCTGTTTTTTAATTGTGGTGACGTGAGGGCTGCCAAGTCGGGAATCTTGTGTGGATGTGAAGTGGGCAACTGGTCAGGTGGCCTTGTCTATAAATGCCATGGATAGAGAGTCGAGGGATCTATTGCGTGGCCCGGCATTTACCTTTCAGCGATGCGTGGTAGCTTAGATGGTAAAGGTTGGCCCTCGTGAGGGGGGCATTCAGAGTTGGAAGGGCGCTCGCGTCGGGCAGGGAGGCCCAATTTTTTTAAGGGAAAATTACCAAAATACCCCTCTAATTTGAGGAAATTCCCAAAATACCCTCGATATTTTGTCATAAATTCCCAAAATGCCCTTCAAATTTTAAAAAATTCCCAAAATACCCCTGGTTGTGAGAGTAAATTTCTCGAAAAAATTAATTTTTTTGTAGGTCTTCGCAAGAAGAGTGATTGTCTATCGTACAAGATGCTAAAACTACAATTTGAGTTGGTTACCTAGGCTTTGGAGATGAATTGCTTCATTATTTTTAGACATAATTGCCTTTTTTGCGATGGTAATTGGTGACAAATTACATGCTGAGCACTCAAAAACGGATCTCAATTGTCAAAAACGAATGAAGAATAGGAAATCTTGAACAATCCAACCAAAATAGATACAAGGGTATTTTGGGAATTTTTGAAATTTGAGGGGTATTTTGGAAATTTCCTCAAATTAAAGGGGTATTTTGGTAATTTTCCCTTTTTTTAAAGAGGAAATTTTATCCACGGAAGATCAAATGTCCATTGTTGATCCCTTGACTTCTCAGGTGGGTGCAATGTGGAGCCCAAGGTTTGTTCTACGAATAGGAAAAGGGTGTGAGAATCCTGGAAAGATTAAAGAAATTTTTATAATTTCCTTCGAAGGCATGTCATATAGTAGTTTTGTGTATATAGTGAATGCCCTTGTGTATATAGTGAATGCCCACTTCTCTGTTGGGGACGTCTCCATGACATGGCTCCTTGGTGGTGTAAAAAGTACAATAATTTACAATTGTAAAAACATGAATATGTATAGGACTCTTTTCTTTTACCCCTACATTGTAAATACAGGGACGTGTATGGAAATCTCCCTTCTGCTCGTACCATACCAAACAAAAAAAAGAAAAAAAGCTTAAAGCCTTGCCTATCAATCATTCCCTTTGCTTTCTCTCTTCCCAAATTGCAAGGAAAATACTTACAGCTACTAAAAACATCAAAGCTTGTTTTTCTATTTGGCAATTTGATGGTCGGAGCAATTTTTCATGCTAAGCTTACAACTAAGCAATATTACCTGGTTTGTAGGAGGTTGCTTATGAATTGTAAGTTGTCAATCAAGGTGCATGTGAGATTGACAAACCCCTATTTAAGCTTGATCAAGGCGGCCCAAGTGCTCACACATCCTAGTTTAAAATGTAAATTTCTTGGTTGAAAATGAAAAATTATAATTTATGTCAAGATAGCAACAAATGATTATGCATGCATGATGGGTGCCATAGAGAGTGTGTCAGGGGTGTAATAAAGTGGGAGACATTTCATATAGTTAGGGGAAATGAATTTTACCTTTCCACCGTTTGTTGTATCTAAATTCTTGGAGTATTTATGAATTTTACAAGGTTATTTGGATAAATAAGTGGAATAGCACAATATATAGCCAAATAACATATATTCTTGTTGAAAAAATACCAACAAGAGACACAACACATAGAGAGAGGCTTAAAGATTCCCCTTGTAAGAAACACTACATACATCAATCGTATGCTCATGAGGAGCAAAGATTGAGAGCTTTTCTAGGTAGGGCCTCTTCCTTTGGACTTGTCTACTACTACCACTTGCTAACTATTTGAAACAAGATGGTTTTAATTGCTCACAGTATTGTTTCTTGATCCAAGCTCTTAGGACAATTGAACCTATTGGAATGTTGATTGATACCATTTTTTATCATGGAAAATATTGTATACTTCATCTTGCTACTAGTTCACACTTACCTATCAATTCGGTTTGTCCCACCTCGTTGCCTTTGGCATTAGTTTGTAGATGGAGAATAGGAAAATGAGACACATGAACTCTCACATGCACACATATCAAAAAAGCCAAATAGAAAGACCCATGCTATCAAGTATTGCCTTTCCTCTTCTTTTGGTCTCTCTGCACACATCTACTTGATAGTGTCCCACTATGGAGAACGGTTGCTTCTTGCACACCGTGTCCAATTATAACAAAAACACTTGTAATATGGGTGTGATGAAATAAAAATGCCACTCCATTATCCCTTTTCCTCCCAAGTGCACTCATGTGGGTCAATTTACCCTCTTCTTTTCGCTATCATGAATAACGATCTTTTCCACTCTCAAGTATTTGTAGCTTTTTCACATACCTTCCTTGCTCCAAGAATAAAACGAAATTGTCTTCATCATTACCCAATTCACAGAGTACAATAGTAGTTCGCATGTGTGCGAAATAGAAGTTCCTTAATCAATATTTGCCAATCTGCTATTTAAGTGTCGAACAAAAAGCATGGGGTGTCAGACGTTCATGTCTTCATGAGAGAGCTATTCACTTTTAGAAAACATTTTTTCTCAAATTGCTAGTTTACAGTGATAATCTTAGGAATATGGGGATTAATGTACTTGTAAGTAGGTGAAAAACCATGACACACATCACAATTTAAAAAAGAATATCCTGTCGAGAAGATGATTGGTAACACATTACGACAAATTACATCAAACCTTGTTTTTCTATTTGGCAATTTGATGGTCAGAGCAATTTTTCATGCTAGGCTTACGACTAAGCAATATTACCTGGTTTGTAAGAGGTTGCTTATGATTCGTAAGTTGTCAATCAAGGTGTAGGTGAGATTGACAAACCCCTATTTAAGCTTGATCAAGGCGGCACCAGCGCTCACATATCCCAATTAAAATGTAAATTTCTTGGTTGAAAATGAAAAATTGTAATTTATGTCAAGATAGCAACAAATGATTATGCATGCATGATGGGTGCCATAGAGAGAGTGTGATGGGTGTAATAAAGTGGAAGACATTTATATAGTTAGGGAAAATGATTTTTACCTTTCCACCGTTTGTTGTATCTAAATTCTTGGAGTATTTATGAATAAAAAAGGAAACCTCTTGTAGGCTAGATACGCAGATAGATAGATAGAGACATAGTTAAATGGATAGATAGATAGAGACATAGTTAAATAGATAGATAGACAGTTACGTAGATAGATAGAGACATAGTTAAATAGATACATAGGACACAGATAGATTTATAGATACATGATAGGAAAGTAGATGGAGAGAGACACACATAAAACATTAGATCTACAGATACACGATCAGAGACTTTGGTCACAAACCAAAGTCACTAATTAAGCAAAAGTGTTGGTCAAAATAGTTGACTATTTGCACCATTTTCGAGTCTATGCAAATTTTTACAGGATTATTTGGATAAATAAGTGGAATAGCACAATATATAGCCAAATAACATATTTTCTTGTTGGTAGTTTTTTTGCCAACATCATTAGTTGGTACAGTCGGATCTCTTGAGAGACAACACATAGAGAGAGGCTTAAAGATTCCCCTTGTAAGAAACGCTACATACATCAATCGTATGCTCATGAGGAGCAAAGATTGAAAGATTTTCTAGGTAGGGCCTCTTTCTTTGGACTTGTCTACTACGACTACTTGCTAACTATTTGAAACAAGATGGTTTTTATTGCTCACTGTATTGTTTTTTGATCCAAGCTCTTAGGACAATTGAACATATGGGAATGTTGATTGATACCATTTTTTATCGTGGAAAATATTGTATACTTCATCCTGCCTACTAGTTCACACTCACCTATCAATTCGGTTTGTCCCACCCCGTTGCCTTTGGCATTAGTTTGTAGATGGAGAACAGGAAAATGAGACACATGAACTCTCACATGCACACATATCAAAAAAGCCAAATAGAAATACCCATGCTATCAAGTATTGCCTTTCCTCTTCTTTTGGTCTCTGTGCACACATCTACTTGATAGCATCCCATTATGGAGACGGGTTGTTTCTTGCACACCATGTCCAATTATAACAAAAAAACTTGTAATATGGGTGTGATGAAATAAAAATGCCACTCTATTATCCCTTTTCCTTCCAAGTGCACTCATGTGGGTCAATTTACCCTCTTCTTTTCGCTATCATGAATAACGATCTTTTCCACTCTCAAGTATTTGTAGCTTTTTCACATACCTTGCTTGCTCCAAGAATAAAATGAAAGTGTCTTCATCATTACCCAATTCACAGAGTACAATAGTAGTTCGCATGTGTGTGAAATAGAAGTTCCTTAAGCAATATTTGCCAATCTTCTATTTAAGTGTCGAACAAAAAGCATGGGGTGTCAGACGTTCATGTCTTCATGAGAGAGCTATTCACTTTTAGACAACATTTTTTCTCAAATTGCTAGTTTACAGTGATAATCTTAGGAATATGGGGATTAATGTACTTGTAAGTAGGTGAAAAACCACGACACACATCACAATTTAAAAAAGAATATCCTGTCGAGAAGATGATTGGTAACACATTACGACAAATTACATCAAACCTTGTTTTTCTATTTGGCAATTTGATGGTCAGAGCAATTTTTCATGCTAAGCTTACGACTAAGCAATATTACCTGGTTTGTAAGAGGTTGCTTATGATTCGTAAGTTGTCAATCAAGGTGTAGGTGAGATTGACAAACCCCTATTTAAGCTTGATCAAGGCGGCACCAGCGCTCACATATCCCAATTAAAATGTAAATTTCTTGGTTGAAAATGAAAAATTGTAATTTATGTCAAGATAGCAACAAATGATTATGCATGCATGATGGGTGCCATAGAGAGAGTATGATGGGTGTAATAAAGTGGGAGACATTTATATAGTTAGGAAAAATGATTTTTACCTTTCCACCGTTTGTTGTATCTAAATTCTTGGAGTATTTATGAGTAAAAAAGGAAACCTCGTGTAGGCTAGATACGCAGATAGATAGATAGGGACATAGTTAAATGGATAGATAGATAGAGACATAGTTAAATAGATAGATAGACAGATACGTAGATAGATAGAGACATAGGACAGAGATAGATGTATAGATACATGATAGGAAAGTAGATGGAGAGAGACACACATAAAACATTAGATCTACAGATACACGATCAGAGACTTTGGTCACAAACCAAAGTCACTAATTAAGCAAAAGTGTTGGTCAAAATAGTTGACTATTTGCACCATTTTCGAGTCTATGCAAATTTTTACAGGATTCTTTGGATAAATAAGTGGAATAGCACAATATATAGCCAAATAACATATTTTCTTGTTGGTAGTTTTTTTGCCAACATCATTAGTTGGTACAGTCCGATCTCTTGAGACACAACACATAGAGAGAGGCTTAAAGATTCCCCTTGTAAGAAACGCTACATACATCAATCGTATGCTCATGAGGAGCAAAGATTGAAAGATTTTCTAGGTAGGGCCTCTTCCTTTGGACTTGTCTACTACGACTACTTGCTAGCTATTTGAAACAAGATGGTTTTTATTGCTCACTGTATTGTTTTTTGATTCAAGCTCTTAGGACAATTGAACCTATGGGAATGTTGATTGATACCATTTCTTATCGTGGAAAACATTGTATACTTCATCCTGCCTACTAGTTCACACTCACCTATCAATTCGGTTTGTCCCACCCCGTTGCCTTTGGCATTAGTTTGTAGATGGAGAACAGGAAAATGAGACACATGAACTCTCACATGCACACATATCAAGAAAGCCAAATAGAAATACCCATGCTATCAAGTATTGCCTTTCCTCTTCTTTGGTCTCTGTGCACACATCTACTTGATAGCGTCCCATTATGGAGACGGTTGTTTCTTGCACACCATGCCCAATTATAACAAAAAAACTTGTAATATGGGTGTGATGAAATAAAAATGCCACTCTATTATCCCTTTCCTTCCAAGTGCACTCATGTGGGTCAATTTACCCTCTTCTTTTCGCTATCATGAATAACGATCTTTTCCACTCTCAAGTATTTGTAGCTTTTTCACATACCTTGCTTGCTCCAAGAATAAAATGAAAGTGTCTTCATCATTACCCAATTCACAGAGTACAATAGTAGTTCGCATGTGTGTGAAATAGAAGTTCCTTAAGCAATATTTGCCAATCTTCTATTTAAGTGTCGAACAAAAAGCATGGGGTGTCAGACGTTCATGTCTTCATGAGAGAGCTATTCACTTTTAGACAACATTTTTTCTCAAATTGCTAGTTTACAGTGATAATCTTAGGAATATGGGGATTAATGTACTTGTAAGTAGGTGAAAAACCACGACACACATCACAATTTAAAAAAGAATATCCTGTCGAGAAGATGATTGGTAACACATTACGACAAATTACATGCAACCTTGTTTTTCTATTTGGCAATTTGATGGTCAGAGCAATTTTTCATGCTAAGCTTACGACTAAGCAATATTACCTGGTTTGTAAGAGGTTGCTTATGATTCGTAAGTTGTCAATCAAGGTGTAGGTGAGATTGACAAACCCCTATTTAAGCTTGATCAAGGCGGCACCAGCGCTCACATATCCCAATTAAAATGTAAATTTCTTGGTTGAAAATGAAAAATTGTAATTTAGATCAAGATAGCAACAAATGATTATGCATGCATGATGGGTGCCATAGAGAGAGTATGATGGGTGTAATAAAGTGGGAGACATTTATATAGTTAGGAAAAATGATTTTTACCTTTCCACCGTTTGTTGTATCTAAATTCTTGGAGTATTTATGAGTAAAAAAGGAAACCTCGTGTAGGCTAGATACGCAGATAGATAGATAGGGACATAGTTAAATGGATAGATAGATAGAGACATAGTTAAATAGATAGATAGACAGATACGTAGATAGATAGAGACATAGGACAGAGATAGATGTATAGATACATGATAGGAAAGTAGATGGAGAGAGACACACATAAAACATTAGATCTACAAATACACGATCAGAGACTTTGGTCACAAACCAAAGTCACTAATTAAGCAGAAGTGTTGGTCAAAATAGTTGACTATTTGCACCATTTTCGAGTCTATGCAAATTTTTACAGGATTATTTGGATAAATAAGTGGAATAGCACAATATATAGCCAAATAACATATTTTCTTGTTGGTAGTTTTTTTGCCAACATCATTAGTTGGTACAGTCCGATCTCTTGAGAGACAACACATAGAGAGAGGCTTAAAGATTCCCCTTGTAAGAAACGCTACATACATCAATCGTATGCTCATGAGGAGCAAAGATTGAAAGCTTTTCTAGGTAGGGCCTCTTCCTTTGGACTTGTCTACTACGACTACTTGCTAACTATTTGAAACAAGATGGTTTTTATTGCTCACTTTATTGTTTTTTGATCCAAGCTCTTAGGACAATTGAGCCTATGGGAATGTTGATTGATACCATTTTTTATCGTGGAAAACATTGTATACTTCATCCTGCCTACTAGTTCACACTCACCTATCAATTCGGTTTGTCCCACCCCGTTGCCTTTGGCATTAGTTTGTAGATGGAGAATAGGAAATGAGACACATGAACTCTCACATGCACACATATCAAAAAAGACAAATAGAAATACCCATGCTATCAAGTATTGCCTTTCCTCTTCTTTTGGTCTCTATGCACACATCTACTTGATCGCGTCCCATTATGGAGACGGGTTGTTTCTTGCACACCATGTCCAATTATAACAAAAAAACTTGTAATATGGGTGTGATGAAATAAAAATGCCACTCTATTATCCCTTTTCCTTCCAAGTGCACTCATGTGGGTCAATTTACCCTCTTCTTTTCGCTATCATGAATAGCAATCTTTTCCACTCTCAAGTATTTGTAGCTTTTTCACATACCTTCCTTGCTCCAAGAATAAAATGAAAGTGTCTTCATCATTACCCAATTCACAGAGTACAATAGTAGTTCGCATGTGTGTGAAATAGAAGTTCCTTAAGCAATATTTGCCAATCTGCTATTTGAGTGCCGAACAAAAAGCATGGGGTGTCAGACGTTCATGTATTCATGAGAGAGCTATTCACTTTTAGACAACATTTTTTCTCAAATTGCTAGTTTAGAGTGATAATCTTAGGAATATGGGGATTAATGTACTTGTAAGCAGGTGAAAAACCACGACACACATCACAATTTAAAAAATAATATCCTGTCGAGAAGATGATTGGTAACACATTACGACAAATTACATCAAACCTTGTTTTTCTATTTGGCAATTTGATGGTCAGAGCAATTTATCATGCTAAGCTTACGACTAAGCAATATTACCTGGTTTGTAAGAGGTTGCCTATGATTCGTAAGTTGTCAATCATGGTGTAGGTGAGATTGACAAACCCCTATTTAAGCTTGATCAAGGCGGCACCAGCGCTCACATATCCCAATTAAAATGTAAATTTCTTGGTTGAAAATGAAAATTTGTAATTTATGTCAAGATAGCAACAAATGATTATGCATGCATGATGGGTGCCATAGAGAGAGTGTGATGGGTGTAATAAAGTGGGAGACATTTATATAGTTAAGGAAAATGATTTTTACCTTTCCACCGTTTGTTGTATCTAAATTCTTGGAGTATTTATGAATAAAAAAAGAAACCTCATGTAGGCTAGATGCGCAGATAGATAGATAGAGACATAGTTAAATAGATACATGGATAGATAGATAGATAGATACATAGTTAAATAGATAGATAGACAGATACGTAGATAGATAGAGACATAGTTAAATAGATACATAGGACACAGATAGATGTATAGATACATGATAGGAAAGTAGATGGAGAGACACACATAAAACATTAGATCTACAGATACACGACAGAGACTTTGGTCACAAACCAAAGTCACTAATTAAGCAAAAGTGTTGGTCAAAATAGTTGACTATTTGCACCATTTTCGAGTCTATGCAAATTTTTACAGGATTATTTGGATAAATAAGTGGAATAGCACAATATATAGCCAAATAACATATTTTCTTGTTGGTAGTTTTTTTGCCAACATCATTAGTTGGTACAGTCGGATCTCTTGAGAGACAACACATAGAGAGAGGCTTAAAGATTCCCCTTGTAAGAAACGCTACATACATCAATCGTATGCTCGTGAGGAGCAAAGATTGAAAGCTTTTCTAGGTAGGGCCTCTTCCTTTGGACTTGTCTACTACGACTACTTGCTAACTATTTGAAACAAGATGGTTTTTATTGCTCACTTTATTGTTTTTTGATCCAAGCTCTTAGGACAATTGAACCTATGGGAATGTTGATTGATACCATTTTTTATCGTGGAAAATATTGTATACTTCATCCTGCCTACTAGTTCACACTCACCTATCAATTCGGTTTGTCCCACCCCGTTGCCTTTGGCATTAGTTTGTAGATGGAGAACAGGAAAATGAGACACATGAACTCTCACATGCACACATATCAAGAAAGCCAAATAGAAATACCCATGCTATCAAGTATTGCCTTTCCTCTTCTTTTGGTCTCTGTGCACACATCTACTTGATAGCGTCCCATTATGGAGACGGGTTGTTTCTTGCACACCATGCCCAATTATAACAAAAAAACTTGTAATATGGGTGTGATGAAATAAAAATGCCACTCTATTATCCCTTTTCCTTCCAAGTGCACTCATATGGGTCAATTTACCCTCTTCTTTTCGCTATCATGAATAGCAATCTTTTCCACTCTCAAGTATTTGTAGCTTTTTCACATACCTTCCTTGCTCCAAGAATAAAATGAAATTGTCTTCATCATTACCCAATTCACAGAGTACAATAGTAGTTCGCATGTGTGTGAAATAGAAGTTCCTTAAGCAATATTTGCCAATCTGCTATTTAAGTGTCGAACAAAAAGCATGGGGTGTCAGACGTTCATGTCTTCATGAGAGAGCTATTCACTTTTAGACAACATTTTTTCTCAAATTGCTAGTTTACAGTGATAATCTTAGGAATATGGGGATCAATGTACTTGTAAGCAGGTGAAAAACCACGACACAGATCACAATTTAAAAAAGAAATCTATGATCTTCACACATAATTTTTGTTTTGTGTTAGGAGTCGACGATGGGTATCCTTCGTCGTCTCCCCAAAACAAAGAAAAAAAAGATATGTACAAATTAAGTACAAAAGAGAAAGAGAGAACAAGGAATTCAATTGCACCCATACCCCTAGGGCAGACACTTTTGTCACTAGGAGATGCACATAAGAATTTCTCTTTGAGAGAGGCTGCCACACTCTTATGTACTACCTATAGCTCATACCTTATCAATTGGGAATTGCTTTTTAAGTTTATTGGGCTTCCTTTATAAGGTGCTTGGGATCTAGCTTTAAGACAAGATATCATAACAGTGGCTTGAGATAGAGTAGGTGGTTGGCTTGGAGCATGGCAATGAGTTCTGTTTTGGGGTTTAAAAGCTAGCTTCTCATATATTAATAGAAACATTACATGTTCATTTCAATAAGCTCATTTTGTGTCGTAAGAGAATATTTGCCTGTATAGATACTTTCAAAGAGCACCATCTTGATGTGATGATTATTTCTTCTTGGGTACTTATGATTGATGGATAAATTAGGCATGTGCAACAACTACTCTACTAGCAAAAACATAAAATCTTTTCGAACAACCAAAGAAAGGTCTTTTTTAAATTAAATTTTGGCCTACATTAGGCCTTAATAGGCTCGCGGAACTCTTGGAGAAACTATGGATTATTGAATTGAGCTTGTTGTGAGCAATCTTTGAACCAATTGAATTGAGCTTGTTGTGAGTAAAACGGTGTAGAAACATAAAATCTTTTTGAACAACCAAAGAAAGGTCTTTTTTAAATTAAATTTTGGCCTACGTTAGGCCTTAATAGGCTCGTGGAACTCTTGGAGAAGCTATGGATTATTGAATTGAGCTTGTTGTGAGCAATCTTTGAACCAATTGTTTTTGTTAAATTAAGCCGCATGGTGAAGTCAATGCAGAAATATCCAAAGATTAACTTTTGAAGTAAATTAGAGTCCTTTTCATTTCCTTGAAAGTTTCTATGTTTTTCAATCTTTTCTTTCTAGCAAAAGGAATCAAAAGGGCAGAATTAGTGGATTGAATTCATAACCATAGTCTTTTTTCTAGAAGATTTCACCTAATTAAAAAAGTAGGCTTTAATTGAGAATGTGTCTACAACTTTTATCGAAACAACTTTATATCCAATACTCACGATTAAAATAGATTCCCATTTGGTGTTTGTTGACCATGGCCTTCGAAACTACCCAAACACATGCCTTCACAACCAACAAGAAAAAGAAGGTATAGCTCTTTGTATGCGCCACTTCTTGAGAGCGTCTTCCATTCAACTTTGATTATAGAGTGAGCACTACACCAACAATTATCCCCTTTGCACTCCCCATTTGGTAGCACTAAAGGCTCCCCGATATTATGTGGCCCTCTTTTTCTTATATTAGGTTCTAAGTTGTTCTTCTTGCAACACCACAACCCATTGTAGAACTCCGCCAAAGGGATATGCTTCATTATGATCAACTTGTGATTTGACTCTAAAATAAAATTTTCCCCCATGCACATATGGATGAAAGTTTGAGAAGGCCTATACCAATGTTAGTAATTGTTTCTAGTGGTTGAATCTTTCATCTCGGATATTCTAAGGATTTTGTCACAAAAGACCGGTATTTTGATAATCTTGTTGAAGGCTCCCAAGTTGACATCCATCTGCACTAAACAGTGTCTTTTTCACAGTCAGATGCATATTGTCAAACCTATCTTGACCCTATGGTAACTATTTTTAAGTTGTATCTTTCTTTAGCAACAACTTAGAAGCAATGAGCCAATGGCTAGATGGGGTGACAATTTGCATTGCCTTTGAATTTTCTATGATTGGGAAAGCTCTAATTGTTGCCAAGATGCCCCCCTTTGCAAACTTTAATCTACGAACTTGACTTATGTTGCCTCCCATTTGTAGATGCCTGTTGTTTTCATTCTATTTGGAGTGATAGCATGCTACAATATGGCCATTTAGTACAATCTTGGCAAAAAAGTACTCAAAAAGAGATAATGAAAGGTAATTATATAGAATTTTGAGAATTACTTCCTGCATTCAACACCCTAAAAATGCCTTCTTTTCTATTGAAGAGGATTATTTGAAATATTTAGGCTCTAGGACCTTTATCAAGATCAAAAGTTATTAGTATCATCCATCATTCATCAAGGTGAAAAAGCAGATGATATGATGATGCATTGCGTAGCTTAAGTCTTTTTAACAAGGTGAGAATTTGAGGCCCAATCACTATTAGGTTGTATTTTTCCCTTTCACTAAATTTTTGCTTCTACTTGCAAGGATAATTATCTCAACTTCAAGAAGAGATCCGCACTACATTGTGGTTCTCATGGTTTTTGCATCTCATGTCCTAATCTGATTGGATATTCGGAAATCTAGTATCAAAGCGGCTTTTTGTTTTCAGTAAAATTGTGTAGAAGAGTTTAAACATGTATTTAGTTTGGTTTTTGTAGACTACTATTTGTGGAGGATGATGAAAAAGGGAAGGGCATTCAAGAATAAAAAGAATACTTTTGCAAGATCTTCTCAGAGCCAATCATGGGGGAGAATATGGCATGAGAGATGTGAAAAGTGAGTGTCGTTGCAACAGTAGCATCAAAAATGTGAAAGGATCATTTTGTGCATTTTTCTCACTAGCAACTCTCTGCTAGTCAGAAGTGCACTTTGGATGTCCATGTCGAAAGGGACCAAATTGGGCTTATTTGGCACATTATCTAATGGAAGTAAACCGTGCATCTTGGGATTTTCCTAAAGACATTCAAAAGTTCTCTTCTCAAGGCTATGTGTATGTGTGCGAATAAGAAGAGGAAACTTGTAGAACCTTTCTATCACCCAATGTGGTAGATTGGCTATCTCAACTCTCTCTTGAGTACTAGGTCCTGTTCAAGTTGTATCACATAGATCTTTAAGGTCTCTTGGCATCATTCCTATGACATAAAAAGTTATATTCTGTTTTCTCTCCTGTCGGTATTGAATACCAACTCCTATACATTGTGTGCCTCTAGTGACTTCATCAAACATGCACGGCCCTTGGTCTCAAACTCTCTGAGCTAGATAGTGTTGCATTCTAGGCAGTAAAAAAAATGGATTCTATCATTGACAAATCAGCCCCGAAGATAGCTTATCCCTATTTGAGTTTAGTGATATCCCAAAATTCTACTCGGCAAAATTATGAATTACTTCTTGGTTGAGCATACCAATAATGTTTAGTGTCTATATTGTTGCACATTCCATGGATTACAATGCCTTCGAGGATAGCATGCACATGCAGGTGCACACACGACACACACAATGCATACATGGATCTATACGCATTTGTGTTCATCTATGAGTGTGTGTGTGTGTGTGTGTGTGTGTGTGTGTGAGAGAGAGAGAGAGAGAGAGAGAGAGAGAGAGAGAGAGAGAGAGAGGAATGTGGGTCTGGAATGGAAGAAAAGCAATTCCGAAATCTGGAACAAATAACTTGTTCTCCCGTTTCCCATTTTCCAGAACATGCATTGATTGCATTCCCACAAGGGACCACACTCCCTTGGCAAGGAAAATAATCCACTAATTCTTTGTTATTTTGTGACCTGGCTTTTCAGTTCATGGACCCTCTAGAGCTACAAAGACACCCTCATCCTTCTTGGAGGTCACCTTGACCATACATTTGCCATATGCATATCCAGGCATTATTGAGAGGCATAGAGTATAGCTCCTACAAGGTTCTTAGAAAAGAAAGATTAGCAGCCCATGAGAAAGAGAAAAGAATGTTTTAAAGTGGTAGGAGCAATCCCAAAAGATTTAAAGATCTCTCTCTCTCTCTCTCTCTCTCTCTCTCTCTCTCTCTCTCTCTCTCACACACACACACACACACACACACACACACACACCTTTTTAGTGTTAAAATTAAACTTGCAATAATTACAACACCGAAATGGGGGAAGAAGGCCAGAAACAGTCATAGAGGGTTTCAAGCTACTGTATTGAAATGTCTTCCAACTGGAAACAATCACAAAGAGACTGAAGGAGCTGAATATGAAAGTGTGGGCAGGGTAAAACCAAAGAACTGCTACCACGACGCAAACCTGCTGAAGATGGTTGGGTCCACACCTCAGGTAAACATGTTTGCATACCCCACCCAATACCCTCCCTAACATAAAAGAAAAACCGCTGCCAAAGGGGTACTCCTAGGCCCCATTCCCATACACTTTGAAGCCTCTAGGGCCTTAGTCGTGAAAATTGTCTTGATAGTACTTTCTCAATAACAAAGGAGAAATCAGTATATTGTCTTGATAGTACTTTCTCAATAACAAAGGAAGAAATCAGTATCTAGTACAATACAGCTTCTGCAATCGGCAGCCATATAGCAATAGCAGTGTCTTATCCCTTGAGCTTATACTTGGTTATTTTGATACCACGAAACGGTGTTCTAGATTGCTGATAGCAACAGGACAAGACTCCTTCTCATCATACTCGGTAAAATCTCCCTCTGTAAGATCTATGTCTAGAAACTTGGTCCCTGATGCCTGCATGGTCAGAAAATTAACGACGAATAATTGGTGACAAATAATCCACCAATATTAATTAAAGGACCATTATGAGGGAAAGAGAATGTAGAGAAAATCACATTTAATTGACTAAATGTTTTAACAGGTTAAATAATACATGAGTTAAGGCTTGGCATTCTCTACAAAGGGGACGAGGTTTATACTTTTATGACTGCATTGAACATGAACAGAAGAGAATATTTTAATGATGCCTTGCAAGTTACCTGCATCTTACGTGAAACATCAGTACATGCCCAATCAATGAGAAGGTAAATGACACCAAGGACTGTCAATGACGCCTTGCAGGTTACCTGCATCTTACGTGAAACATGCGGCACATGCCCAATCAATGAAAAGGTAAATGACACCAAGGTTTGTCAATGACTGGCTACGACTACTTGAGCATAAGCTGAGGAAAAGCCTGAATCTCCTAGAGTTCGAGGGTAGCAGCAGATGACATGCAAGAGTTCCATATGCATTGGGTGTACAATCATGCGCAGACCTAACCAGCTCCATCAAGTACTGTCCATGCCATTGCATATGCAGCTGTATGTCTTACTGCTGCACCAGAGCTAACTTTTCCCATCTTCAGTCTGGCTTCGTAATTATTTTTTGCTATATTTTACAAAGGGTCTAGCCCTCCTTTTTTGATTGAATGATTGAGAGAGAGAGAGAGAGAGAGAGAGAGAGAGAGAGAGAGAGAGAGATGAATTTATCATCCTTGTGAGGGGATCAAACATGCATACAAGAGTGTCTCCTCTCACCATGGGGAGGGAACCGGTTGTTACATCGAGGTAACAACCCATAGGTCGGTATGACTGGGCAAGTCCTAGTGGCTGGATGGGGACCACCTTAGGATTACAAAACAAGATAAGACAAGAAGGGGTGTAGTTGTAGAAGGCTTGGGATAGCGGAACTCCTGTATGCTAGTGGCTGGATGGGGACAACCTTACGATTACAAAACACGATCAGACGAGAAGGGATGTAGAGGCTAGGGATAGGGGAACTCCTGTATGATTGCCTTCCCTCCGCGATATACCACCCACTTGCCTTTGGCTTGCACCACGTGTACTTTCTTGAGCTCTTTGTGTTTGCATTTGAGTTGTAGTGGGGGTGAGTTCCTCTACAATCCAAAACTTCGTGTCTTTGAGAAGACATGATTGTTGGAGTAGCCGGAGCTGACCTTCCCCATGAATTCAAGAATGGCGTGCCTCCTTGGCATAAGCTTATTGGGGCCCTTGGAAATCCATCTCCGGATGTAGTTATATGATGCCTGAGCTCCTGCATCTCGCGGGTAAACTCTCCAAGAGACTCCAAAGCACTAAAGTCCCTCTCCAGTCTGTAGATCCAAGCAATGAACCTGTCCAAGAAGAGATCCAAGATCCTCTCCCTAAGTCCATGAAGATGCTCGTGTAAGAAAGTGATCTGACGTGTCGAGGTCAAGTGGTAAGTGTTTGCACCCAAGATGGTGGTGTCCTCTCTGGAAATGTCAGAATCCCATATGCCATGAGCATGGCCATATCTCGTGTGAACTCCTCTAATGAGTGCATAGGTGTGTCCATAGCAAACCACAAGTCACCATCCCCTGTAGAGTGCGCAACCGCCGAATGATGGCTGGAATGAATGGATCTCCCAAGGATCATACGCCCGTAGATGATCAAGCCGATGTCGAAGATACCGTGTACTCCAGTAGTCACTAAGAGACCGCACGGACCACCATCGGATGGTGTCCTGGTAGGAGGTAACTTCATCCTCTGTAAAAAGCACAAGCCAAGTGTCTGTTGTCCATCCAAAAACGCAACTGCGAAGTGATAAAAACGCTGCTGTCCAGCGATTTTCAGCGTGCTCGTACGCTCCCGGCAAGGTCCGGAGCGGTGCAGAGGTTGTGCGGAGGGTGGGGAATCAATGTCAGAACCCAAATTGGGCTGAAATCAGAGAAAACAGCAGGGGTTAAAGATTGAAATCTGACGGAAATGGAGAAGATACGGGCCGGCAAGGCACCAGACGCCGAGCCGGTGTGTCAAAAGGCAAGATCGGGGGTGCCTTGCTGCCCAAAAATGCAGCAGGTCCCAAAAACGCAGATTTGGCTGAAAACGCAAATGGAGCAGAGGGGTTTTCCGGCGACGAAAAGTCCCAAAAAGGGTAGCGCCGGCAGCCACAAGCAAAGACGCCAAGTATGGAGACAAAAAACACAGGTGGAAAGGGTCCTCCGCAATGAAAACTTTCTAAGTTCCATCACTTGCTTGCCTTTTGCAAAACGCTGGCTGATCTGATCTTCTTGGGAGGAGAGCCTGAAGCTGCTGATACCATGTGAGAGTGTCACAAAGTGATGATGTGGCTACCGAGAGCAGAAACCCTAATTTGCAAAAACCCTAATTTCTGGAAACCCTAACCCTAACTGCTGGCTGAAACCCTAAAACAGGCGCCATGTGGCAACAGTATGGGCCTCCGGATTTTACGGCGCTGAAAAGCAGCCCTTTGGGCGACGCAATTTGGCAGAGAGAGTGAGGGAGAGACTACATTGCTTTAAATTTATTTTTTTAAAAGCCCTATAGAGGGTTTGAGAGAGAAATTTTGCTTTTGATTTTGAAAGCTTTTGGGGCTTTGCTTTTGGGCATCCCTTGTAATCTTTAAATTGGCGGTTTAGGGCTCACTCTGCAAAGAATCTGGACGTAGAGTCTGAGAGTGAAACCCTAACCGCTCTCTTGTACTTTGACATTGATTTAATACATAAAGAAATACCGAAAGGGGCGCCAATCTTTGGAGCCAATATGGAGCCAATATCTCTAGGCACAGAACTCCGCCGGGCCAGTGCAAATCTATTGTGATCTGTGAATTGTTTTGAAGTGGTTATTTTGTGCTCTCGTGATTGATTCTTGACTTGGAGTGTCCAAGTCTGTTTGAGTGGTATCAAAGCACGGCCGATTTCTCTTCTACGGGAAATCCGATCCCCAAATTATTTTTTTTCTTCCGCGGCACCTATGGCTTCACGCAAGGATCAGTCGACTCCCACTGCATCTGGAGATGCGGGCAGGGATCACAACGAAGATTCCGGCAGAGAGTATGGCCCACCTCGGCCAATTCAGGCGGAGTGACGAGAGATGGAGCATCGTCAATTGATCGGTGATGCAACAAAAATGATGCTCAATTTTGCGAATGATCGAAAATTTGCAAAATATATCTTTTCAGGAAGTGCACGAGCAATGGCAGAAAACCACAACACCACCCCCGAAACCTGCTCTCAAGAAACCTTCTGCTCACAAGAAATATTCAGAGAAGGAATTAGAAGAGGTGGTTGATGCACGCATTGCTCAGCTTTTTGATGTGCAAAAGAAAGCCAAAAAGCACGGCAAAAAGCAAAAGAAAGGCACTGACTTCCCAAGTTATTTGGGTCGTCAATCGACATTTGACAAAGCAAAGAAACAGAAGAAGCGTGTTCACTTTGACGGAGTACCCAGTTCTTCTTCTTCTTCTTCTTCTGACAGTTCTTCTAGCTCTTCAGATTCGAGCGAAGAAGATAGAAAAGGTAAAAAGCGAAGCAAGAAACAACGCTTCGGAACGGGCAAGAAAAAGGCGAAGAAGACTAAATCTCGCCCAGTGACTGACAATTCTACTGAGGACTCGTGTACAGACAATTTAGACTCCGATGACAGAAACTTTTATGCGAACAAGAAGAATTTTTATAAAGCCAACCCGTTTGATTTTTGGAAGATAAAAGTAAGAAAGTCCGAGAGTTTAAGGAAGGTGGACACTCCATCAAATTTGATACTTTTTCAGGATATTCAGATGCTTCGAAGGCTTTGTCTTTTATACAGCAGTTTGACATTGCTTTCGCGGGAGGACGCTACTCAGAGCACTCCAAGATTTGGAGAGCTACCTCTTACTTTAAGGGGAATGCTCGCACTTGGTGGTCCACACTTCTTTTAAACAAAACTGTGCCAGTTAAATGGCTGAAATTTAAGAGGCTTTTTATTTCTTCTTGGTTGACGCAAGAGTATGAACGCGATATACAAGCTGCTTGGAACCATCTTCGGATGACCAAGAAAGATACAATAAATGCTTACTGTGAGAGATTCTGGAGCTCTTTTCTACCCGCCTCTTCATTCAAAAAGATCTCGTTCAGAGAACAGATTGAGCGGTTCACCTTGGGTCTACCTACAAAGATCCGAGATCACTCCTTGGAGCAGAAGTCAGCTTCTATTCAGGAGTTGATGAGTCATGCGAAGCGGGGGCTTAGCCATTAACTCTGGCAGTCTGACCTAACCCACAGATGAGGCCATGAGACAACGAGCCGAACAAACTTCTAGGAATGAAAGTAGAAAGAAAAAGAGCAATCCAGAGAAAAAGGATGCACGACCCAAGCTTACTCCTCAGGAGCGAGCTCGCTTCATCAAGGAGGGGAAGTGCTTTGGATGCGGGGAACATGGACATATCTCCGCGAAGTGCCCTGTAAAGGCACACAAAGAACAGAATGATAAGGACAACGACGGGCCTGAGAGTTCGAGAGCAGTTGAGGAACGTGGACGAAAAGGCAAGATGAAAACAGGACTGGTTCCAGATTGTGTGGGTACCGATCCCAACATCATGGACGAGAGTACAGAACTTTGCTGAGCTTGGGGCAAAGTGAAAGATCAAGAGGCCCTGATCTTCTTTGCTAGAGGAGCCAAGGCCAACTTCATTTCACCAAAATTGGCGGCGCGGCTCGAGATCACTCCCGATAAGATGGGACCACTTGCGAAGGCTGTTCTAGCGGCACCCGACAGGGACGTAGCCATTACACCTGTCATTGGCAAACTTCGGTTGCATTGTCAAGGGTATTTGGGGCATGAGGACTTCTTCATAATGCCTTTGGAGGGTTGTGATGTTCTCTTAGGGATTCCTTGGTACCACAAGAACAACGTCGTGGTCGATTATTGGGCGAGGAAAGCGACTTTGACAACAAAGAAGGGCAGAACCATTGTACTTGATATTAAACTGAAGGGCGAGTCTGTCCCTATTATATAGGCTTCGGCCATTCCAAAATTAATGAAATCCAGTCTGTTTGTTTACTCGATCTTTATGAAAGAATTGAGCGATAAGGATAGGACAAATATGTTTAAACTTGATAAAGAACGCCAAAATTTTCTCCACTCTCACGCCGATTGCTTCTCAGAAGGCCTACCAGGCGAGTTACCACCTGCTCCTCCTGAAGATCATACCCATTGATCTGATACCTGGACCGAACCAACCACCTTACCGTGTGAGCCGAGCACAGAATGAAGAGATTATGAACCAAGTAAAAGACCTTTTGGAAAAGGGTCTTGTCCAGCCTAGTGTTAGGAAATAAGACGTAGCTAAATAGATAATTGAGTAGATTACTTAATGGAGAGAGACAGATTTACATACACGAGATTATAGAGTAGAGAGAGAGAGTACACACGATATACGTGGTTCACCCAATGTGGGCTACATCCACGGGAAAGCAGCCACTCAATGGCTTTAGCACTTCAAAAGAAGAAGTAGTTTACAAAGGGATTAAACCCTTGATAGAGCTCTCGCCTTGCTTCACTCTCACCACCTCACACTCACCTTGTTGCATCAACTTCACACTATGAAATGTATGTAGAAATGGCCTCCTTTTATAGGCCAAAAGAGCTGCCCTCTCTTATGAGAGACAGCCATGTGTAGCCGCCCTTGTGCGAATAAGTCCAAATCGGACCCTCCAATCCGCCCATGTGTGGCCGCCCTTGAGAAGACAAGTCTGCTTTTGAATTCGGCCACCGGCCACCGGCCATTGACTTCCGACCATCGGCCATCGGCCATTGACTACCGGCCACCAACCAACCGACCGATTGTTTTCCGACCACTTTCTGGCCGCCATCTGGCCATAATATTCCGGCGAAAAAAAAAAGTCTCGGGGGCCTCTGTCCCCGAGGCCTCTAAAGTTGCCCCTGATTCTTGTCCGTGAAAATTTTGGTTTCCGGTGAGTGATTTTCCTTCACGCACGATGGCTTCTCCTCATAATGGGGGCCTTACAAATGTGCGCTTTTACCACAGAAAATTACAAGGGTAAATCAGGCTCCATACTTAACAATCTCCCACTTGGAGACTGATCTCCAAACCAAACCTGTGACTGCTTTCCATCCTGGCTTCTTATCCTTGAATGCCGATTGAAGATGAGCAAAAGCTCAACTTCTCCTTGTTGACCGCCTTTGTAAACATGTTTGCAGCATTTTCACTTGTATGCACCTTTCCTAGCTTTAGCTGTCCCTCTTCCAAAAGAGTGCGTATGAAGTGATATCTCACCTCAATGTGCTTTGTCCTTGAATGAAAGGCTGAGTTCTTCGCAAGATGGATAGCGCTTTGGCTATCACTGTACAAGACACAATTGTCTTGTTTGAATCCAAGCTCTTCTAAGAATCTGTGAAGCCACATAATTTCTTTGCTTGCCTCCGTCATTGCTACATACTCTGCTTCCGTGGTAGAAAGTGAAACCACTTTCTGCAGCTTTGAAGCCCAGCTTACTGCTGTGCCTCCAACCATGAACACATAGCCAATAGTGCTCCTTCGAGTATCTTTGTCACCTGCCATATCTGCATCAACATACCCTTCTAGAAAAATATCAGTTCCTCCAAAATACAAAGCATTTGTTGTTGTCCCTTTTAGATACCTAAGTATCCACTTCACAACTTGCCAATGCTCTTTACCTGGGTTGTCCATGAACCTACTCACAACTCCCACTGCATGTGCAATGTCTGGCCTTGTCCAGACCATAGCATACATTAGAGAACCTACCGCTGCAGCATATGGAACTTTAGACATATAGGCTATCTCCTCTTGTGTCTTTGGACACATATCCTTCGTTAGTTTAAAATGACCATCCAAAGGTGTAGAAACTGGTTTTGCATTTTGCATTGCAAACCTTTCTAGTACCTTCTTGATGTAATCTTCTTGAGATAGCTTTATTGTCTTCTTCGTCCTGTCCCTTGATACTTTCATACCAAGTATCCTCTTTGCAGCACCTAAATCTTTCATTGAAAAAGATTTGGACAGCTCCTCTTTTAGGTCTTTGATGTCCTGCATGTTAGCACTTGCAATTAACATGTCATCAACATACAACATTAGGATGATGAATTTCCAATCTCCCAAATTCTTCGTGTAGACGCAGTGATCCGAGTTGCATCTTGTGAATCCATGATCCAACATCCATCGATCAAACTTCAAGTACCATTGTCTTGATGCTTGCTTTAAACCATATAAGCTCTTCTTTAATCTGCAAACCATTTTCTCCTTACCTTTTACTTAATACCCCTTTGGTTGAAGCATGTAGATTTCCTCCTCTAAGTCACCATGAGAGAATGCCGTATTTACATCCATTTGCTCGAGATTTAGATCATGAGCAACCACAAGGCTTAAGACAAGCCTAATTGAGTTCATTTTTACAACAGGAGAAAATATTTCATTGAAGTCAATACCTTTGTTTTGAAAAAACCCTTTTACCACAAGCCTAGACTTGTATCTTTTCTTCCCACCTTCTTCTTCCTCCACCTTGTACACCCATTTGTTTTGAAGAGCCCGCTTACCTTTAAGCAACTCAACCAACTCCCATGTTTGGTTGCGATGTAGTGGGTCCATCTCCACTTGCATGCTCTTCGTCCATTCTTCTTTGGATTCATGTTGCATAGCTTCTTCGTATGATTCCGGCTCTCCAGAATCTGAGATCAAGAGATGGTTGAAGGAAGGAACAAACCTTTCTGGAGGTCTACTTGCTCTTGTAGATCTTCGGGGAATAGGTTGAGGCTCCTTATTTGGTTGACGTTGTTGCACATTGTCACCGTTTGCAGTCCTTGAGTCTTCACCGTCCTCAAGCTCCATGTACTCATCACCTGTTTCTTTTGTTTGTTTTCTTTCCAAGTAATCTTTGTACATATTTTGTTCGTTAAAAATTACATCCCTACTCCTTAAGATTTTACCATCTTCAGGATTCCATAGGCGATACCCAAAGTCACCTTCTCCATAGCCAATGAAGAAGCACTTTTTGGACTTTGCATCTAGCTTTGATCTTAGGCTTCTATCTATGTGCATGAAAGCCTCACACCCAAACACTTTGAGAAATGCATAATTCACCGGTTTACCTGTCCATGCCTCTTCTGGAACTCCCCCATCCAATGCCGTTGAGGGTGACCGATTGATTAAGTATACAGACGTACTTACAGCTTCCGCCCAAAGCTCAAGCGGTAGGCCTGCATGTAGCCGTATGCTTCGTGCTCGCTCCATGATTGTCATGTTCATCCTTTCCGAAATCCCATTTTGTTGAGGTGTCCTTGGGGTTGTCCTTTGCCTCCGAATGCCATTGCTAGCACAAAAGCTTTCAAAATCTTGGCTGCAATATTCGCCTCCATTGTCGGATCTGAGGCATTTAACCTTGGTACCTGTTTCATTCTCCACAAAGGCTTTCCACCTTTGAAAAATGGAAAATACATCGGATTTATTCTTCATGACATAAACCCATGTTTTTCTAGTCGCATCGTCTATGAATGTTACATAGTACAATGAGCCACCAAGTGATGGTGTACTTGCAGGACCCCAAACATCAGAATGAACCAACTCAAGTTTTTTATTTTTTCTTTCATTTCCTGATTTTTGAAATTTTACCCTCTTTTGTTTACCATAAACACAATCTTCACAGAACTCTAAGTCCACTTCTTTCAAACCTGGTAGAAGCTTCTTTGTTTGAAGGATTTGCATTCCTTTGGCACTCATATGCCCAAGTCGTTAGTGCCACACCGCACTGTCAACTTCTATAGTTGCTGCACAAGCTGAAGGTTGCGTGCTAACAGTACACAAGTAAAGTGTACCGACCTTTTCTCCCTTGGCAACCACCAAAGATCCCTTTGAGATCTTCCACCGTTTATTTCCGAATGCAATGTTGTGACCTTCATCGTCCAATTGTCCTGTAGAGATTAAATTTTTTCGAAGAGAAGGAACATGCCTAACATCTTTAAGCTTCCATTCATTTCCGTTAGCAGTTTTGACAGAAACTGTACCTTTGCCGACAATCTCACAAGCTTCATAATCTCCCAAGTATACATATCCAAAATTACCTTTGGTGTTGTCTTGGAAATGTTGCTTGTGTGGTGTCGCATGGAATGAAGCCCCGGAATCTACTATCCAGGAATTAGACACATTGTCTAATGAGAGAATTAGAGCATCTTGCTCTACTTTACCTGCCACATTGGCCTCCAATGTTGGCTTGTTGTCTTGAGACTCTGTCTCCTTCTTCTTCTTGGACCAGCAATCCTTCTTGACGTGGCCCTTCTTGCCGCAGTTCCAACATTCAAGAACTGACTTTGAGCGTGACTTGCTTCATCTTGAGTGATCACGACCCTTTTGGTTTTTGAACCTCTCCTTAGGCCTTCCTCTTGTTTCCACTGACAATGCAGCACTTGATGATTCTCCTGTGCTTCTCCTTCGTATTTCCTCGCTTAGGAGAACACCCACAACATCATCAAACTTAAGAGTATTTGTGCCAGAAATAGAATTACTTACAGCCATCACAAGGTTGTCCCAACTATTCGGTAGAGATGATAGTATAAGGAGAGCTCGCACTTCGTCATCGAAATTGATTTTCACCGATCGAAGTTGACTTATGTTTGTGTTAAAGTCATTTAGGTGTTCTGCAACTGAACCATTCTCTGCCATCTTTAGATTGAACAAGAGCTTCATAAGAAATACCTTATTGGATGCCGATGGTTTCTCGTAGAAGTCGTCAATTGACTTCATCAAGTCCTCCGTGGTCTTCATCTCCGAAACATTGAAGGCCACCGTTGACGCCAAGCTTAACCGGATTGTTCCCAGTGCCTTTCGATCAAGGACAATCCATGCTTCATCTACCATTGTTGCGGGCTTCTTCGCAAGACCGCCTAGTGGCAAATAGAGGTCCTTCTGGTAGAGATAGTCTTCAATCTGCATCTTCCAATGTTGGTAGTTTTTGCCGTTGAACTTCTCAACCTTGAGCTTCCCTTCCTCCGCCGTAACTCCCACTCAATTCAAGGAATCCTTTCCTTGAGATAATTTAGCTACGAACAAACCTTGCTCTGATGCCCGTTGTTAGGAAATAAGACGTGGCTAAATAGATAATTGAGTAGATTACTTAATGGAGAGAGACAAATTTACATACACGAAATTATAGAGTAGAGAGAGAGAGTACACACGATATACGTGGTTCACCCAATGTGGGCTACGTCCACGGGAAAGCAGCCACTCAATGGCTTTAGCACTTCAAAAGAAGAAGTAGTTTACAAAGGGATTAAACCCTTGATAGAGCTCTCGCCTTGCTTCACTCTCACCACCTCACACTCACCTTGTTGCATCAACTTCACACTATGAAATGTATGTAGAAATGGCCTCCTTTTATAGGCCAAAAGAGCTGCCCTCTCTTATGAGAGACAGCCATGTGTAGCCGCCCTTGTGCGAATAAGTCTAAATCGGACTCTCCAATCCGCCCATGTGTGGCCGCCCTTGAGAAGACAAGTCTGCTTTTGAGTTCGGCCACCGGCCATTGACTTCCGGCCACCGGCCACCGGCCATTGACTTCAGACCACCGGCCATCAACCATTGACTACCGGCCACCGGCCAACCGACCGGTTGTTTTCCGACCACTTTTTGGCCGCCGTCCAGCCATAATATTCCGGTTGTCTGGGTGTGGTCTTAATGCAAGAAGGCCATGTCATTGCTTGCGAGAGCCGATTGTTCTCTAGGCCGAAGATGACAACACACATTTATGAGAAAGAGCTTTTGGGGGTTATCCATGCTCTTACTCAGTGGCGGGCATTACCGACTCAGAGCGGATTTTACTGTCTTTACAGACCATCAGAGTTTGCGCTACTTCTTGTCACAAAAGCAGCTTTCGGAAAAGCAGATGCGGTGGGCGAACATCTTGTCACAGTTTCACTTCCAGATTGTCCATGTGCAGGGACAGAAGAATGTGGTGGCAGATGCTTTGTCTCGGAAGCCGTTGGTTCTGGCTATTTCCACGATACATCATGGGAGCTTCGAGGATATGGTCGACCAGTATGCCACATATACAGATTTTGCAGATATTTTCACACAGATACGAGATGGGGAGACAGTAGCAAGATACTCCATTCGGGAAGGCTACTTGATGAGAAAAACCATATTGTGCGTTACACAATTGTTGAGGGAAAAGGTTATGACTGAATGTCTCAGATCTGATAATGGAGGAGAGTATGTATGTGCTGAATTTAAGCGTTTTTGTGATGAAAATGGGATTAAAAGGGAGTTGACATCCCCTTATAATCCGTCTTCTAATGGTGTTGCTGAGAGGTATAATCGTACTTTATGCGAGAGAGTGCGTTGCATGTTGTCCACCGCTAATCGTTTCCAAGAGTTTTGGGGGCAGGCATTGAAAATTGCAGTTCATATTTGCAATCACTCTCCTAATAGTACGTTGGAAAATGACATTCCAGAGGAGGTTTGGTTTGGCAAACCTGCCTCTTATGATCATTTGAGAGTATTTGGCTGGGAAGCTTTTGTTCATGTACGCAATGACTTGAGAATAAAGCTTGATATGAAGTCCATTGAAGGAGTCTTCCTGTGTTATGGGGAAGAAGGGGAAATGGGCTATATAATGTGGTTACCACAGTTTAAAAAGGTAATACGCAGCCGAGATGCAGTGTTCAATGAGGCGAAATTGCTTAAGAATGCTACAAAATCTGATGCTAACAAGAAAACAGTCAGATTTCAGCCTTCCGTGCCACCCATTGATGTTGAAAAAGAGCCTCATGATGCATTACTACAAGCTGAAATTGATAATCAGCCGGTTAACCTTGAGCCAGAAGAGGTAGGACATGATTTTGATGCCTCTAATGAGGATGGAAAACCACCTGAATTGGCTGAAAATGATTTTCAGCAGCATGATAGAACTGAAAATGAGTTGCCTTATGATGTAGAACCGTTGCCTAAGAATGTAGATCATTGGGTACGCAAGTCAACTCGTTTGAGAAGGCAACTCCAGAGATTTAATCCCTCTTTGGATCATGTAATGTTGACAGATGAGGGTGAACCTCTTACATATAAAGAGGCCAAATCATGTGAGTCAAGCAGTAAGTGGGAGCTTGCAATGCAAGAGGAAATGAAATCCTTGTATGGCAAATGATACTTGGGATCTTGTGCCATTGCCTAAAGGGAGAAAGGCTCTTTCTAACAAATGGGTGTACAAGATTAAGATTGTGGATGAAAAACGCAAGTACAAGGCAAGATTGGTTGCAAAAGGATATGCACAGAAAGAAGGAATTGATTTTCAAGAAATCTTTTCCTCTGTTGTAAAGCTTACAACTTTACGAGTCCTTTTTGCTCTCTTTGCAGTGCTTGATTTGGAATTGAATCAAATGGATATAAAAACATCGTTTTTGCATGGTGACATTGAAGAGGACATATACATGAAACAACCTGAAGGTTTTGTAGTTCCTACGCGTGAGGAACTTGTATGCAAACTGAAAAGGACTCTGTATGGTTTTAAACAATCATCACGACAGTGGTATAAGAAGTTTGACACTTTTATGCTGTCTCAAGGCTTTAAACGCAACCATGCAAATCATTGTTTGTATTTGAAAAGGGATGAAGATGGTAGTCCCATCATATTTGTTCTCTATGTTGATGACATGCTGCTTGCCGGGAAACATAAGACTAGTCTTGATGCTCTGAAACGAAAGCTAAATTCAGTATTTGCTATGAAGGATTTGGGTGATGCAGAGCATATTTTGGGCATGCGTATTAAAAGAGATAGAGAGCTGAAATTGCTGTTTTTATCTCAAGAAAGGTACATTGCAAAAGTACTTGACAGGTTTAATATGGCTGATGCTAAGCCTCTTGGAGTACCTTTACCTCCATACACTAAGCTTAGCAAAGCAGATTGCCCAAAGGATGAGGTGGCATTGAAAGCAATAAAGGGAATCCCATATGCATCAGGTTGTGGTTCTCTTATGTATGCTATGGTTGCCACTCGTCCCGACATTGCTTATGCAGTGGGAGTTGTTACTCGATACATGTCGAATCCTGGCAAAGAGCATTGGGAAGCTGTCAAATGCATTTTGAGATTTTGAAAGGTACACAATCAAAGTGTATTTGTTATGGAAAAAGTAACTTAAAGTTGCAGGGATATTGTGATGCAGACATGTCAGGTGACATGGATACCAAGAAATCTACCAGTGGATATGTATTTTCCATTGCTGGTGGTGCAGTCTCTTGGTGTTCTAGGTTGTAAAAAATTGTGGCATTGAGTACTACTGATGCGGTTTATATGTCAGCCACAGAGGCTTCAAAGGATGCCACTTGGTTGGACAGACTTGCAAAAGAACTTGGCATGCCTGCTCATACACTCGTGTTGGGTTGTGAGAGCCAGAGTGCTATCTATTTAGCCAAAAATGCCACGTTTCATGCGCGTACTAAACACATATATGTGCAGTACCACTTCATACGTCAGGTATTGGAGAATGATCTAGTCACCTTGACTTACGATCCATGCACAGGATAACCCTGCAGATGTTCTCACCAAGAGTCTTGCTAAGGCTCAACATGAGCATTGCATACAGCTAGTGGGAGTTGGTTAACTTAAAGGCGTCATTTATGCCTTTAAGTGGGAGGTTGTTGGGTTAAAGGCCTAAATAACCCCTTATTGCACATTTTTATACTTTGTCCAGGTTCACATTGATCCTGGACACATTTTTTTATAGTCGCTTATAATAAAAGTGGGAAAACCCAAAACTCACTTATTGAGTTTTCACCAAAAACGTGAGCTCTCTCTCTCTTCTTGCTTCGATCTCTAGCGCTAGCTCTCTGCTGCTCTGTGCCTCCTTCTTCTTGCCCCAATCCTGCACTACATCGCCACGCGCACCTATCGGTACCTTTTGCTTCGCGCTTTCATGCTCAACCTGTTGCTTGAAGGTAGCTTTCTTAAAGGAAGAGGCTGGTAGAAAGGTCCCAAAACCTTTGACGATAATGCAAAAGTGAAGACACGTTTGAATTTTAACCACTTTGTAGGTGCTTCCTTGCGCAAAAGCAAGGTCGACCACTAAGTATGGGCATTCTCTTTTAAATCAGATGACGCTCTTCGTACTTTAGGATGTTTGGAAAAACGTCCTTCTGAAAGACAATGCCAAATTGTTGTATAAAAGAAAGAGCTCTGTGGGTGTCCTTATAGCAGGAAAATGTGTCAAACTTGAGTGTTTGCCCACCCTCTTTAAATCCTCGATCTACCCGCCTTTCTTCTTGAGATGGTCAAACTCGTTAAGACGGTACCGATGTCTTTGCTTCTTTCCAAACATTGACTCGTCTCAATCAGAACCGTCCGAGGACGAGGTGTCCTCGTAAAACAGTTTTCGATGCTTTTGATATCTCTTATGGGATCTTCTCTTCTTGGTTCGTTTGTTCTCCTTGCTCTTTTAAGTCTTTCTCCGCTTCCGGTCCTCCTCGTTCGAGTCGGAGGAAGAGGAACGCTCGAAGGTGAAGACAAACAAACTAGGGTCATCCGCAAAGCGTACACGCTTCTTGGATCTACTAGCTGTGTCGAACGTAGATTTTTGAACCAAGTAGCCGGGATAATCTGTTGCTCAACCCTTCTATTCGAAGCTTTCATTACTTTATTGGCGTGTTGCTCTATAGCGGTGTCAAATTCATCTTGTGAGTACAGTTTTTGCTAGTCCGCACTGCGACTTTGCTTTCTGTTTCATTGAGGACTTGAGAGGTAAGTGAATGCCAGCCACGAATGAATCTTGTCAAGTTGGTGATTCTTCAGAAACTTTTCATAATGTGGATCCTTGGCATACTTGAGCATCTCGTTGGCGCAGGTGTCAACCTGTAGTTGACGATGGAATCCCATCCTGTCGAGGTCACTCGGTGGAAGAGGGCCACACTCTAATCCTGATTCCTTGAAAAGAGGGCGACTTTGACTAGAACCTCCGTTGGTTCTTCACTTGTGCGAGTATAGATGGAACAAGATTCTCCCTGGCACATTCACAATCGAAATCCATGCATGTTGCAAAAAAAGGGATCGGCGCCTTCGTAGAAGAATCAACTGAGCTCTGATACCACTATGATAGAATTGGACACTCCAAGCACAATATATACTGCAACACACGTGAGAGAGAGAGAGAGAGAGAGAGAGAGAGAGAGAGGAGAAGAAGAAGAAGAGTATTTTAACGTCGTAGGAAACTATCCCAAGAGACCTTAAAGATCTATCCGACGAGGAGAGTTGGAACTCAAGACTTGTTATTCAAGAGGGAAATGGCATAACCAATCTACCACACTTGGGTGATAAAAAAGGTTATACCATTTTCCTCTTTTTATTAGCGCGCACACACACCCGTGAAGAAGAGTATTTTAACGTCGCAAGAAACTATCCTAAAGATCTATCCGACGAGGAGAGTTGAACTCAAGACTTGTTATTCAAGAGGGAAATGGCATAACCAATCTACAACACTTGGGTAATAGAAAGGTTATACCATTTTCTCTTTTTGATAGCACAACCCCCCCCCCCCCCCCCCCCCCCCCCCATACACACACACCCGAGAAGAAGAGTATTTTAACGTTGTAGAAAACTATCCCAAGAGGCCTAAAAGATCTATTCGACGAGGAGAGTTGAACTCAAGACTTGTTATTCAAGAGGGAAATAACATAACCAATCTACCACACCTGGGTGATAGAAAGGTTATACCATTTTCTCTTTTTAATAGCACACACCGCCCCCCCTCCCCTCCCAACACACACACACACACACCCGAGAAGAAGAGTATTTTAACGTCATAGGAAACTATCCCAAGAGACCTAAAAGATCTATTCAACGAGGAGAGTTGAACTCAAGATCTGTTATTCAAGAGGGAAATAACATAACCAATCTACCACACTTGGATGATAGAAAGGTTATACCATTTTCCTCTTTTTATTAGCACACACACACCCGAGAGAGAGAGAGAGAGAGAGAGAGAGAGAGAGAAATGAAATGAAATGATATATTAACGTCTACAAGAGGCCAAAATGACCTATGAGACCAATTGATTACAATGATGAGTCTAGTACCAAGTCTGGGTACAAACAAGAAAACTACAAACAAAGAACTGATAGGAGTGCTACCGACTCCTATGGGTGGCTGGTAGGCTGAGCAATGGTATCATGCCATAAAGGTACAAAGTGGGGATAAGTGTCACCATGATACAATATAGTAGTAGCATGAAGCCTATCTCGATCAACATTCTGGGTGTCGTGCTAGAATCCTGTGGATCCTCTGCCGCAATCTCCGCCGGTGCTGCGTGGCTCCCCTCCTCAGTCGCGGTCGTCTCGATCTCCCTAAATCTATAGCTCGATCAATGAGAGTACCGCTGATGTGTGTATGGGTGGGAACCGAGCTCTCTGGTGGTGGTGTCCCCTCTGACTCTGTGGTACTCAGACTGAAGAAATCTGAGATGCGTCTCTGGGACTGTCTCTGTCTTTGCCCATTCAATAGAGCGTCTCTATGTCTCTGAATCTCAAGTAGGAATAATCCGAGACATCTTTGATCCTGATATCTCATGACTCTGTCTAACGAGTCAAAACCATCTCTGAATAGACAATGAAAGCGTCCCCGTATCTCATAGTAGACTGTGCAGCGACATATGTAGTGAAACTCTGTCTCTAGCTCTGCATGGCATAACTGACATATCCTACTGTCTGCTGGTATGCCTCTGAATCTACCTGTCTCAATCCCAAGCTGGTGTGAAGATGTGTGAATCTGGCCAATAGCACATCGTAACCTATGAGATAGATGTGTGTCCATGTAACTGGGCCGTGTGACAAATCCGTCTGTCGTGAGTTGAAGAAGATGTTCTCTATAGAAAACCCTCTTCGTACCCAACTCCCGTGATGGTTCTATCCATGTCCTCTTGCTATCAAGCTGGATAAGATCCTGCCGAATGAGTCTAGTAGTCTCCATCCGTGTAAGAGCCATGGATGGTGCATCAAGAGAATACTGGAAAGGGGGCAGCCTGTCCATGCTGAAACCATGCCTCTGAAACCATGAGCTCATCTGTGCATACCAACATGATGTATCTCCTGTAATGCCAGCTGTCTGGATGACTCGAGAGCAAGCCTGGCATACCTGTCCCTGGTGGTGTCCCATAAGCTGTGTACAAATGATACTGATCTGGTGAGTGCCTCAACCTCCATAGGTGGGGCAACCAGCTCCGCTCGTATGATGTCATGTGGGATTGAGGCCTTGGCTCTAATCAGCCTAGAAATCATAGATATCAGGGGTCTCTCCATATTAGTCCATCCAGCACTGTCAATAGACGGTCCCCAAACCTGAACCGCGTAGTGCATAACTGAAGCGACCAAAGTATCGAAAAGCCAGAGCTTTGTTCGAGGTTCCTGGAATTGAACTTGCAAACATTTTACTTTTTACTTTTTTGGGCTAGAGCCGGCAAGCCAGCAAGGAACTGCCTTTGCTTCGCGTGCACGCAAAGGAGTCAAAGACAGATTACCTTGCGGACTTGCCGACAAAGGGAAAAGCGCCTCCATGCCGTATCGTAGCATGTCAACGGGGAATGGAAGCAAGTTTCCCCCTCGGGGGAGTAAAAAGTCTTTTCATGCCATGTTAGTCAGTCCATGTTCCCTTGTTAGTCACGCCACCCGAGGGTAACGTCGGGAAATCACCAAACGAACAAATCCTCTCTAAACCACCTAGGGCTGCGTAGGCACGAGTCAATCTAGTGTCTGCTGCCACTTTCAGTGTGAACCTCGGTCCACTAAAGACCACCCCAAGATATGTGTATGCATCAGTGTACTCCATACTGTCCTGTCCATATGTGAAAGTAGGTGCTGATCTTCTAACCCACTGTGGCGTGGTATTAAATACCATGACCTTGGTTTTACCAAGGTTGACAGACAATCCACTATCCTCTGCAAAACTATGCAATGCGTCCAAATGTCTCTGCATACCCTCTGGCGAGTCTGATATCAACACGATATCGTCAGCATACAATAAAAGAGGGATCCATGTCCCTGCAAGCTGAGCACCTCTATCTCCTCCTCTGTCAATATAATCAAAGACCCCATCAACATACATACCAAATAAAGTAGAGGACAGTGGGCATCCCTGTTTCACTCCGATGGTGGAGTGAACTATGTCGGATATCCCCTCTGATGTGCGTACATGACCCATCACTGAACTGTACAATGCCATGATCCCCCACATCAGCTCTGTGGGTACCCCCAATTCCATAAGCCGGTGCATCAATCTGGCCCTCGGCACTGTGTCAAAGGCTTTGCGAAAATCCACAAAGCTGCAGTATATCCGTCTACCATGTGCTCGACCCTCCTCAATGATAGCTCTGAGTGTAAAGACATGATCTAGTGTGGAGAAACCCCTTCTGAAACCAGCCGCCCAAGTGCTCGTATGCCCATAATCTCTGCCCAACTGCTCAGCCTATGCTCAAGGATGGATGCATATAACCGTGCCAATGTGTGTCCTACCATGATAGTACGGTAATTCCCCGGCACTGTGGGGTCACCTGTCTTGAAGATAGGTACAATAGTAGATAATCTCCAAGACTCAGGGAAACCCTCACACATGACACGGTTGAATAGCCGTGCAAGCATCTCTGCCAACAAATCCCCAGCATGTATAATGTGCTCTGCTACCAAACCCTCATGATCCTGTGCCCGTCTGGTCTTCATCCTGTCAATGGCCTCCTTTACCATCTCAGTGGTAAAGAAGGTGCTCATAGCCGGACATGGCTGTGGTGGGTCTGGTAGTGGTGGTTGTCCAGGTACAGTGTATAAAGATGTTGCATACTGCCCCCATATCTCTGTAGAAGTAATCACTGGTGGGGGAGACTTCTCATGGAATAGACGCCAAGCCTCTCCTGAATCTCTACTAAGGAAGAGCTGATATAAATCTTGCTCCATCTGGACCAAGAAAGCTCGCTTCTTCCGTCGCACTAGTCGTGTAGCAATGCGAGACTGTCTATAGGTGATCACTCCCAATGTAAGGTCCCGCTGTATCTGAGCTCTCCTCTGTCGACACTCCTCATCATACCAGTTGTTCTGAGGCATGTGCCTAGAACGACGTCTCTGCCCAGGCTGAGTGTGTGGATATGCCTCTGTCGCTGCCCCATGTAATGTCACTGTCAGCATAGATGTGATCTCCTCCACTGTGTATACTGGCTCTGATGTGCATAAAAGCCTACATATCTCCTCTACATAGACTAAGTCAGTCTCTGGTGTAAAAGTATAGCGTGTATGTCCACCACCCCGTGAGGCCTGAGATGTATTGTACTCAAAGGAGACTGATAATGTTAAAAGTGCATGATCTACTGCTATCCCAACTGGCCTAGGCCCCACTGTGAAATCCTGAATGTGAGAGATAAAGCTCGGATGTGTCAGAACATAGTCTACAGTGCTGGACCCATGTCTATGTGGAAAACAAGTAAAACCTGTAGACAGTGGGAAAGTCGTTAAGCCATTCAGTATGGCTAAACTGTGAGTAGTCGTCATCTCTCTCAGGTATCTCCCATACTCTGTATGCTCTCTGTCGTGTGAGCATCTCTCAAGTCCCAACTCCTCTGGCTCTAGCTCTCTAAGCATCTCCTCTGATGTGTCATAGAAGACTGTCTGTGAGCTGCCTGTACGGGCATTGAAATCCCCCAGGAGTATGATGTCTCCATCTCTGGAGAACTCCCAGATAGCATCATCAAGTACAGAGTAAGGAGACTGTCCTCTGGGTGAAGCATATACTGAAGTGCTGGGAGGAAAATAGCATATGGCGATGTACAAGAAACGTCCAGTCTCTGCCCTCAGCCTCACCCACAAGTATCTGGCCTGATCATCTCTCCGAACTATGTGCAATAGTGGTTGGAGCTCCTCTCTGAAAAGAACTGCTACACCTCCTGATCCTCTAGTCCCATGCGCAGTTCTTGTGCATGTCCTACAAGCTGTCTCCCATCTGTATCCTGATATATGCGGCATCAACTGTCCTGGAGCCTCATGAGTCTCTGAGTAGAAAACAATGTCTCTGTCTCTGAAGCTATCCTCAAAGGCCCCCACATCAAGTCTATACGAACCATTACAGTTCCAAACTGCCATCCTGAGAGTGGTCCCATAGGTCTCGCACCGTCATGTAGAGCGGTGCTCTGTAATCACTACTCGTCCATTTCTGTAGAAAGCTAACTTCCCCTTGCTGCTATAATCTCTGGCATGACCTCTCTCATATGCGCAAGCTGTGAGAGCGTAAGATCATCTCCTAAAAAGATACCTGTTTTCTTGAGGGTTGACCTCTTCTTTAAAAAGTCTTTCTTTTCTTCCATGGAGGGAAAGCGCAAAATGAGAGCCCGTCCTTTTGAACTCTCCCCATTACCTTCACTCTTCTTGCCCACTCTCCAAGCTTGTGTGTGCGAGGGCTTCTCCACCCCCATCATGGACATGAGGCTCTTCACCTCTTGGTCCACCTTATCTGAATCTTTTAGGCCGGTCACTCTCACGTGTAGAGCGCGTACCCTTCTTCGTTGTTCCTCTTCTAGTGTTTTGTTGATGATGTCGGGTGTAGTCGGAATTTCCTTGCCCTTTCCCTTCTTGACAACTTCAATCCATTTTTCAGCCTCGTCCATTTTCTTTTGCTTTTTGGAGAGAACCTCCACCCATGAGGTCTTCATTTCTCCTTCCTCCTTTATTTCTTTGACTTGTGCTCGTATACTATTCAGCTCGTCAATCATTGATGGCTGAATTTCCCCATCTTCAAGGCGTCTTCCCTCTTTGGTTTCGTCAAGTTCCTCCCGAAGGGCTGAGATGCTACTTTTTAAAGCTTGAATTTCATCCCGGAACTCCTTGCGTTCTAGTTCCCTCGCCTGTTCCTCCCTCTTTTTCCATTCGAGAATTAAATTCTTCTCTTTCTTCCACTCATCCATGTGGGCTTTGCATTCTTTCAACTCCTTTTCAATGGCTGTCATCCTCTTGCTTGTGACCATGTAGTGCGCCGCCATTTGTCTTGCCTTATTTGTTTCACTTTCTGAGAGAGAGGAGAGAGCAACCTATACGCACCGCATTATGCATACATATGTTTCCACATTCAGCCTACATGGCATATATTTGCTTTCTGTATGTGTCAATTTGCAATTTCTGTGAGCTCTGCAGTTTCCAAATTCCTTGCAAATAAATCCCTGCAGGTCTGAAAATACAGGATTTTGAGAATGCGAAAATTCGGAAAATCCGGAAAGGCCGAGATTGAAAGTTCCTGTGGGAATTTCTCCTGTGTTTTGAACTTTTGCAATTTTGCCGTATGTACCTGCGGGCTGAAAATCTACGGGCTCGCTGTCACAGCAGCAGATAGGCGGGCTGAAAATCTACGGGCACGCTGTCACAGCAGCAAATGGGCGGGAGGTGGGGGGAGTTTGTGCGCGCTGTCACAGCAGCAGGTGGGCGGGGGGTGGGAGAAACTTGTGCGTGCTGTCACAGCAGCAAGTGGAGGGGGAGGATCCGCAGCGTGAGGGGACTGTTTTCGTGAATTACAACAGCAGGCGGGGGGGAGTGTATGCGCAGCGTGATGGGTGCAGCAGGCTACGTGGAGAGAGAGAGAGAGAGAGAGAGAGAGAGAGAGAGAGAGAGAGAGAGAGAGAAGAAGAAGAAGAAGAGTATTTTAACGTTGAAGGAAACTATCCCAAGAGAAATGAAATGATATATTAACGTCTTCAAAAGGCCAAAATGACCTATCAGACCATCAGATACAAAGTGGTGAATCTAATACAATGTCTGAAGTACAAGTACAAAAGGTACTGAAAGTAAAAATGAAAACTGAAAATGAAGTGTGAAATGTGAAATCTGAAAATGTAGAATAGGCCCTCAATGACAATCTGGGTGTCGTGCTAGAATGCCTCTGATCCTCTGCTGGAGTCTCCGTCGATGTAGTGTGCTCCTGTGTCTCGGTCATGGTCGTCTCGATCTCCCAAGCTCAATCGCCCTGTCAATGAGGGTGCCTCTCGTATGAATGCGGGTACAACCCTGTGCTGGTGGTTGGTCTCTTGGCTCCCTCGATCCAAAGAAGTCTGTGATGTGTCTCTGCAACTGTCGTACTCCATGTCTCCTCAACAGACTATCTCTATGTCGGTGTAGCTCAAGTAGATATAGGCCAAGGCATCTCTGATCCTGATACCTCATGACTCTATCTAGGGGTCCAAAACCCTCCCTGAATAAGCAATGGAAGCGCCCTCGTATCTCATAATACATAGTGCAGTGGCATATGTAGTGTAGCTCTGTCTCTAGCTCTCTACCACATAGTTGACATATCCTAGACTCCGGCGGTATCCCTCTGAATCTACCCGTCTCAGTCTCCAGCTGGTGTGAGGATGTGAGAATCTGACCAATAGCACATCGCAGACCATGAGACAAATGAGTGTCCATGTAGCTTGGACGAGTCACAAACCCATCTCCCGAAAGTTGGAGAAGGTGCTCTTTGTAGAAAGCCATCTTGGTGCCCAACTCTTGCATCGGTTCTACCCATGTCCTTCTGGTGTCCAACTGTATAAGATCCTGCCGAATGAGTCTAGTGATCTCCGTCCGTGTGACTGGTAGGGAGGGTGCATCCAGGGAATACCATGCCTCTGAAACCATGAGGTCATCTGCGCATACCAACATGATGCATCTCCCTGCATCGCTAACTGTCTAGAGGACTCAAGAGCCAATCTAGTATATCTGCCTCTATGTGTATCCCATAGACTGTGCATAAAGGACACTGATCTGGTAAGAGCCTCAATCTCTATAGGAGGGGCGGCTACCTCAGCTCGAATAATCGCAAGTGGTACGAAGGCCTTGGCTCTAATCATCCGGGATATCATAAATACCAAGGGTCTCTCCATGTTCCTCCAACTGTCCTGATTCACAGATGGTCCCCACACTTGGACCCCATAAAGCATAGCTGAAGCAACCAAAGTATCAAAGAGCCATAACTTTGTTCGTGGTTCTTGAAACTGAACCTGCGAACACATCCTCTCTAGCCCTCCCAATGCCGCATAGGCTCTGGACAGTCTAGTCTCTGCTGCTCTCCTCAGAGTAAACCTCGGTCCCGTGAATACCACCCCCAGATATGTATATTCATCTGTGTACTCCACAGTGTCTTGACCATATACGAATGCAGGTGCCGATCTCTTGACCCACTGTGGTGTGGTGTTAAACACCATAACCTTGGTTTTACCAAGGTTCACAGACAGTCCACTATCCTCTGCAAAGTTGTGCAATGCATCCAAATGTCTCTGCATGCCCTCTGGCGACTCTGATATCAACACAATGTCATCAGCATATAATAATAAAGGGATCCATGTCCCTGCTAGCTGAGCGCCTCTGTCACCCTCTCTGTCAATGTAGTCAGAGACCTCATCTACATACATACCAAAAAGTGTAGGGGACAAAGGACACCCTTGTTTCACTCCAATAGTGGAATGAACAATGTCAGAAATCCTCTCAAGAGTGCGTACCTGGCCAGTCACTGAGCCGTATAAAGCCATGATCCCCCATATGATCTCTGTGGGTACTCCCAACTTCAGTAGCCTGTGCATCAATCTGGCCCTCGGCACTGTGTCAAATGCTTTGCGGAAGTCCACAAAGCAGCAATACATCCGTCTCCCATGAGCCCGACCCTCCTCAATAATGGCTCTGAGTGTAAGAATATGGTCCAAAGTGGAGAAACCCCTCCTGAATCCAGCCTGTCCTGCTGCTCGTATGCCCTCATTTTCTGCCCATTTACTCAGTTGCTGTTCAAGAATGGATGCATACAACCGTGTCAATGTGTGCCCTATCATAATAGTACGGTAGTTCCCTGGCACTATGGGGTCTCCTGCCTTGAAGAGAGGTACAATAGTAGATGATCTCCAGGACTCGGGTAGTCCCTCACACATGACACGATTAAACAACCGTGCAAGAACCTCTGACAGTAAATCTCTAGCATGTATCAAGTGCTCTACCACCAAACCATCATGATCATATGCTCTCCTAGTCCTCATCCTATCAATGGCGTTTTTCACCATCTCAGTGGTAAAGAAGGTACTAGTGGCTGGACATGGCTCTAGAGGGTCTGGTAATGGTGGTTGCCCGAGTACTGTATATAATGATGCTGCATACTGACCCCAAGTCTCGGGAGAGGTAATCACTGGAGGAGGTGAGTGCTCACGGAAGAGACGCCAAGCCTCACCTGAATCTCGACTCAAAAAGAGCTGATACAAATCACGTTCCATCTGGGCTAAAAAGGCCCGCTTCTTCCGTCGCACTAAACGCCGAAGAGCATTCCGAGACTGTCTATATGTAATGACTCCAAGTATAAGCTCACTCTGAATCTGAACTCTCATCTCTCTGCATTCCTCATCATACCAACTATTCTGAGGCATGTTCCCAGAACATCTTCTCTGATCTGGTTGAGTGTGTGGGTATGCCTCTACTGCTGCCCCATGCAAGATCTCCGTCAATAAAGTGGTGATCTTCTCCACTGTATATACAGGCGTGGCTGCCCACATCCGTCTGTAAATCTCTTCCACATAAACTGAATGCGTCTCTGGTGTAAAAGTATACCGTGTGTGTGCAATCCTCCGTGGTGTCTGAGAGACACTATACTAGAAAGAGACTGAAAAAGTCAGGAGAGCATGGTCCACTGCTACTCCAACAGGCCTAGGGCCCACATTGAAATCCTGAATATTAGAGATGAAGCTCGGTGAAGTCATGACATAGTCTACTGTACTGGCCCCCTGTCTGTGTGGAAAGCATGTGAATCCCCCATACGAAGGAAAAATCTCTAGACCATTAAGTATGGCCAGACCATGCGTAGTCGCCATCTCTATGAGATATCTCCCATACTCTGTGTGCTCTCTATCCTGTGAGTGTCTGCCAAGCCCCATCTCCGATATATCCATCTCTCTAAGCATCTCCTCCGAGGTATCATAAAATACCGTTTGGGAGTTGGCCGTCCTGGCATTAAAGTCTCCCAAGAGAATGATATCTCCATCTCTAGAGAACTCCCATATGTCATCATCAAGTATAGAGAAAGGGGATTGCCCTCTAGGTGAGGTATAGACTGATGTGCTAGGGGGAAAGTAACATATAGCAATGTATAAGAATCTGCCTATCTCAACTCTCAGTCTCACCCACATGTATCTTGCCTGGTCATCTCTCCGGACAATCTGTAATAGCGGCTGCAACTCCTCCTTGAATAAAACTGCTACCCCTCCTGAACCTCGACTCCCATGCTGGGATCTAGCGTCTGGCCGACAAGCTGTCTCCCATAAATAACCAGTCACACTTGGCATCAACTGTCCAGATTTTTGATGTGTCTCTGAGTAAAAGACAATGTCTCTATCTCTGAAGCTATCCTCAAAGGCACCCACATCCAGCCTATATGATCCATTACAATTCCATGCCGCCATCCGGAGTGTGGTTCCATATGTCTCGCACCGTCATGCTGTGCGTTTTTCCAAAACCACTACTTTCCCTCCTCTATAAAAGGCAATTTTTCCCTTCTCCCTTGCTGCCTTGATCTCTGGGATCAACTCTTGCATATGTGCTATTTGTGCTAAAGTAAGGTCATCCCCCATAAATATTCCAGTTTTCTTAAGTGCCGGTCTCTTCTTCAAGAATTCCTTCCTTGTTTCCAAAGTCAGGAAACGCAAAATAAGTGCTTTCTCTTTGACGTTTCCCTTCTCATCCACTCCTTTCTTTCCTACTCTCCAAGCACCTGTGTGCATAGGTTCCGGGATGCCCATGCGCTGCAAAAGTTCCTTCACTTCGTCTTCTACATTTTCGGTGTCTTTGATACCAGTAATACGCACATGGAGGGCTCTAGTCCTCCTCTTCTGTTCCTCCTCAATGGTCATATTGATGATGGTAGAAGTCTGTGCGGCTTCTGGCATCCGGGCCTTCCCTTTCTTTGCACCTTCAATCCATTTTTCTGCTTCGTCAACTTTCTCCTGCGTTTTAAAAAGGCGCTCCGCCCATGAGGAAGCCTCTTTCAAGTTTTGTTCTTCCCCTTCGCGCAGAGTTTTCACCTGCTCCTTAATATCTTCGAGCTCCTTTAACATCGAGGGCTGATTTCCCCCTTCCGTTTTGGGCATAATTTTGCAAGCTGCAAGTTCCCCTTTAAGCTCTTCAATCACTGCATCTTTTTCCTTCATGCACTTTTCCACATTGGTTTTCCAAGATTGAAAGCTTGCAATTGCCTCATCCAACTTTTTCTGCATAATACATTCCATTACATTCACTTCTGGCCTCATTAGAGCCTGCATCTCCCCTTTCACAGATAGATACATCTCATCATGCCTATCAAGCATCGCTTTATCTAATTCTTTCCTCATATCTGCATACATAGAATTCTTATAACTATTTGCATTTGTGTACATCTCTTTCCTGATGTCATCTCCCATAAAGCTGAGCTGAGATTTAATCATTACTTGAACCCTCTCCATCATTAAATCATCTTGGACTCTGACGGTTTTCCCTGCCTTTAGTGAGCTTGGCGAGAGTATACTATCTCTGCCCCTCCACTTGAAAGTCGCTTTCATTTTTTGTGGGGTGGTGAAGCCACTTGCATCACCATCCTCAGCTGGTTGGTCCATCTGAGAGAGAAGAACAAAGACTCACCAGTAGAGGTCTCGCCTCCGCCCTGGTTGGCCTCGCCTTCGTCACCAAAGTCCTCGCCCTAGCCCTGGCAGGCTGGTCTCGTCTCGTCGCCCTTGGCTCTTCTCGCCCGCCATATAGCTTTTAGAGATGTTCAACAAATAACTTAGCTAGTTTCATGCATTTTCACATCCTCTCGAGTAGTTATGATTTTTTCCATTTTACTCAACCTATCCACCTACCCAAACTGAATCATTTTCTTTTATTTTAGGAAATCTTGTGAGATGAAATCCATGAAAATGCTTTTTCATTTCCCTTGAAAAATATCCCAAAGGATGGAGAAACCCTCCAACTTTAAGGCGTTCATGTTTATTGACCTGACGCTTTTGCATTGCATCATAAAGGTTTGAATGTTTTGGAACAAAATAGGCGAATAAATCTACCTCCTAACTAGTGCTCTCTATATCTTGAGATGATTTTATGAAGGATCAGGGCGCCCTTGGTAGGCAGCTCGCCCTCGTCCTTCAAAGGTCACGACCCTCGCCCTCGCCCTTGGCCGGCAACTCGTCCTCGCCCTTGGTAGGCTCCTCGTCGACCCAAGAGCTCGACCTCTTGACACAGGACCAGCAGCTTGCCCAGGCTTAGCAGCTCGCCCTTGATCAGGTCCAGCAGCTCGCCCCTCGCCCACCCAATCGAGCTCGTCTCTCGTCCAAAACCAGCAGTTCGCCCTCGCCCAAGACTCTCGTCCAGCAGAGAGAAAGCTCGCCTCTCGTCCCTCGTCCAGTAGGTTGGCAGCGCGAGAGAGAGAGAGAGAGAGAGAGAGAGAGAGAGTCGACAGGGCATGGCAAGGTTCCGCATCTAGATGCACGTCCCTAAGGACTGGCACCCCTTCTCGATATTTCTTTATTATTATGCTTCACAAGGTACAATGTCTGCGGGTCTTCCTCTTAGTGCTCCCAAGCCAAATCTCAAGAGAAGAGAGGCCCTAGGCACACTTATAAAGGTCCCTAGCCAAAAGCAGTTACATCAAAATCTTTGTTTCAAAAGCTGGCGCCCCAAAAGCCTTGAAACAATTCCGGAATCCATACCACTACCACGTCATCAACCAATGCAAATCGCGAAAATCCATACAATTGCCACATCATCAGCCACTACGCAATTTTGGGTCCTTGCTTTATTTTATAAGAATTTAGGCCCCTCGATCAAATGTTGTAAGTTAGTAGGATTAGGCTAGGCCATGCCGCATCATCGATTTGTGACACAACACACAAAAAACAAAAACGAAGCCAAAGAAAAGAAAGACAAGCACATTAATAAAAGGAAAACAGTAAAAAATTAAAAGTAAAAGCAAACCAAAAACACTGGTACGTGAAAAGACAAGGTTCACACACCCACATGCACACCCCACCAAAAGCAAGGCTCGAAGGTATGGAAACAAAAACGCACATCTACCAAGCTTCACTCACCCACAGGCCAAACCAAGACAATCAAACAGCAGCAACAACAAGGAAACAAACCCAAAAGCAAAAAACCGCAAATGGAAAAGTATCATGGTCGGCAACTGTGACACAATAGCATATGAGGCTACTTAATGCAAGCAGGTAGAACGCTGTCTCGCTGAAGTAGACGGTGGGGGCAGCTTTGTCAACGACAACTGAGGCAAATGCAGCAAGCAATCACCAGCCTGGCAAGGAAAAAGGTGCAAACCAAGGGCATCGCCAAAGCACCTCACCCCTCCACAAATTCCATCTCTGCAAGACTACACAAGAAAGCCAACCGGGTATTGAAACCCTAATTGACAAACCACCAGGAGCAAAGGATGAATTTGACGGGAGGGTAGAGCAGTGGCCAGAGAGGAAGAAGCGACCTCAACAAATACTGCATCGGTACGAGGCTCGAAAGTCAAATTCTTGTAGTACCCGAGGCTATCATGAAGAGATAGACAACCGAAAACAAAGGCGGTACGAGGTGGGCAACAAAGCACCGCACCGGAGCTGACAAGGAGCTATCATTCAGAAAAGCAAGTAGTCCACTTGCTTAAGGTGGCTCCTGAAGACCATTGCTGGAAAAGGTACTTCTCGGAGGTAATGTAGGAGGCTTTGACACAGCAGCTAGGTGGAAACCGGCTAAAGAAGCTTGGTAGAGAGAGCTGAGATGAGCGCAACAGGCCAACCCCGAACAAACAAACCGTGAACAAGCAAGAACCAAAACCAAAACCCCAAACAAACAACCCAAGCCAACCAAAAGAAGGGAAGCAAAAACAATAGAAACAAAAAACGAAAAACAAACCTTAAGGACAAGCTTCCCTACACACACACTACCACACACACACACACACACACTCTCTCAAGCAAACCTTAAGACAAACACGCACGCACACACACACACTCTCTAAAGGCAAGTTTCCATGCACACACTCAAACCCACTCATGCCGGAAGCAAATCATAAGAGGGACACACATACACACGCCAACACAAACGCAAAAGCAAAAGCAAAGAAGAACCAAAAAGGCAGACCAAACCTGAAACTGGTAGGATACCGACGAACCAGCGCAACCAGCATAGGGAGAAATGCCCAAACAAGTGCCAAAGAGTCTGCAGCACCAAGAGGGCAAGCTGGTCAGGGAGCAAAGGCACGAAGCAACCTTCTCCAGGCAGAGACAGTTGTCTTGACCGGCTCCGTGTTGAAGGAGGTTGGGCAGTAGCTTGAGAATCAGGTAGGAAGATAGAAGGCGAATCTATGGAGAGGCCAATGGCGGCGCTGCAGGTCAAGGCTGTCGCATATCTGGCACTGCAAAGAATTCTTTCTGCGATAGAGTTGAGGGGCATCCGCAAGGAAAAGGGGAAAGCCAGATCTTGGAAGAAGTAAGGGCAGATGGTAAGGAGAGGGCATGAGAGGAGGCTGATCGTAGGGGCAGGGGCACGAGGAGGGTGGGGGCAGAAGATAACGGCAGGGCACCAGGAGGGCCGGGCGAGTGGGAGGGGCAGAGGCAGGCTAAGGCAGCAGCGCCCACAGGATGTCCAGCGTGGGCAGATCGCGAAGCGGCAGCAGTCGAGCATAGGGTTTCCTGCTCTCTCTCTCTCTCTCTCTCTCTCTCTCTCTCTCTCTCTCTCTCTCTCTCTCTCTCTCTCTCCAAAAAAAAGAAAACAAAAACAAAAACAAAACAAAAAAATAACAGCTTTTGACTTTCTGAGAATGAAATTTTTGCAATTGAATGGCCTGAAAATGTCTTAACATTTTTAGTCACAAGTAGATGACTTACTCCTGTGGCAGCCCATCCACTGCGAAAGGAGAACTCGCATGGCTCTATGCCTCTGCAATCAAAACACATTAGGGGAACGTACTTTCCAGCTTCACTATCTTCAAGAGTATATGGCCTTCCCTTGCCTTCCATCATTGTAACTGAGCCTTCCCTGCTACAAAATTTGCACTGTGCCAGCAGGAAATGGAGGTAGTCAATGACAACGTGAGAAAAACTCCATATGATTCATTTCTCAACAACCCAGATAAAGACTGGTGATGTTCACAGCCATGCATAATTGCAAATAATTCTTGTACAGTGCACGCCTATGATAACTAAACGAAGCAAAAAGCAGCACATGTTGAATTGTGTTATGCATACAAATACATATGCATGTAGCCATGCACGCGCTACAATCCATCATTCATGTACGCAATCATTATATATGCAGAAAATTGTACATATGAAGTAGGCAAAGCATGTAAGCAAATAAAACAACGAATCCTGAAGCAGAAAGTACCCGTTGGACTAGGTGAGCTTTGCCGCGGCTATTAGGCAGATAGAGCAATTCCGAAAAGACTACACAAGAGTACTTTTCAGTAATTTCCCCACAATTGTTACACTTCACCTGTAGCATGAAAATAACCTCTCTCTCTCTCTCTCTCTCTCTCTCTCTCTCTCTCTCTCTCTCTCTCTCTTTTTTTTTTGGAAAAATCAGGGCTGTATATTACTGAGTACAATATAATCCCCAGCGGATGCCAAAATAGCCTATCACGTGGGGTGTACAAGCGGAATGTAAGGTTGAGAGCCACTATAGTGACAACTCAACTAGAACAATCTCATGGTGGTCTGTATGATGAGTGGAGGAGAAACCACCGAGGAGGTGCATAATGCCATGTAATCTGTCCACCTGTAAGTGTGAAGAAGAGTGGAGATCGGGCCCAACGCCGAAGGAAGTCAAATCGACGAGCCTCGGCTGCTCTAGATGTACCTGAGGAAGAATCCCATTGCCAAATGAGGGTGTGAATGATGTCCAGCCAAATGGCAGTGAGGGTATCCGGAAGGAGCTGTGGAGCCGCACTGAGAACGTGAAGACAACGAGCTCTCCAAACATTCCAGAGTGCAATGCTAGTGATGACTGAGAAGATTTCATCACATGTCTGAGGATCCCCCTGCCAAGCAATCTGTGGTAACATAGCCAAAGTCCCTCGCCGGTAACCAATCGAGGTAAGCATAAGAGCTGGATCTGTGTCTGAGCCCTCGTAGAAAAGATGCGGTCCGGGCATCGGCATCAACTAGGAGACAGATCCCCAAGTGAGAAATCCATGCTGAACACCAGCTCTGCTAAGTAAAAAGCAAACTGCTAGCCACACTACATGAGAAGACGAGCATGACCAAAGACAGTGTGCAGGTGACTCAGGTAGGCGCAAAGAACAGCGAGTATCATGACCCATAGAAGCTAACCAAGTCCCAACTGGAAGTCCTGCATGTGCAATCATCCACAGGAAAAAAGAAATACGACGAGCCACATGTAAATCCCAGATGGCTGACCAAAACTGTTGTAGATAGGCATGGGAGAGACCTGAATGTAACCAGAAATGCATACGAGTGGGCTGCTCTGGGTGCTGTCTCATCAATGCGAATCTTCCAATTCTAACTGTGTACTCAAAGAATGATACATGTGCACCGGTGGGGTTGGAGTGAGGCCAATGCCACTCACCTGGGTCCCAATAAAGCTGAGATAGGGCACGACCCTCCCACACCCAAAGCCTCCAAAGTGCAGCATCAGCGGAAGCGAAACGGGGGTCAACACAACGACGCTTTCCGCGGGAGCCAACTACTCGTATGGCCTCCCATCGAGCGCCGGGGTAGACAAGGTGCGGAGAGCTAGTAGCATATGTCAATCTAGCATGCATCCCCGGAGAGTAGTCAGAATCAACTGTGAACAGCATGGTGTCTAAACGAACTAATAAAAGAGTGCTCTGAGCAAAGAGGCCTTCCCAGCCACAATGTGGAGGCATCTGAACCGTGCCTCGCATGACTGCGTCCCATTGTGAAGGAATGGCAGAGTCAATCTCAAGCAGTCTGTCTGTTACCCCGCGACCAATGTCATAATGTTCTGCCACAAAATCTGCATCCAGCATACGTGTCTCATGAAACAACCGCATAGAGGCAGTAGGGCCAGTGTCCCAAGCAGCCCAATCAATGTGAGTCCTCTCTCCAAGCTGACGGGGTGGATTAACCGAAGAATCAAGAGCTGCATCATTCCAAATGAGAGGCTTGCGCTCAATCTCCTCACGGCATGAGGGAGGTGAGCGCATGATAGCTCGTCGCATGGATACCCAAATCTGAAGGAGCGATCGGATGAAGGGTGAGAGAGTGCTGGTGCACAAGGGGGCATCCGTAAAGAGAAAACGATACCCTGTTTGCCAAGTATGGCCATCTCTAGTGCCGAGGCGTGGAGTCGCTGTGGAAAGAGCGGCCTGAAGAAGCATCTTCCAAGGTTCTTGGCCGGGAAAAAGACCCCGAACAATAAGCTTGGTAAGAAGGGCGCGGCTCTGTAATTCTGGATCAATAATGCCAAGGCCACCCACTGACCTAGGACGAATAATCGTGGACCAGCGAACTCGAGCACGAGTATCATTAGTCCCATCTGTGCCACTCCATAAAAAGTTCCGCACGAGTCTGCAGAGTTGAGCTATCACACCAGAATGTAGCATCCAACAGGAGGCCGTATACCATACTGTAGCCAGAATGACCTGGTTGGCGACCAATGCACGGCTAGCCAACGACAGATGACGCGAAGACCAATGACATAGCTTCCTGCGAATAGACTGTAGTACGGGTGCAAACTGCTGCTGTGAGGAAACGTCAAATCCAATCTGGAAGCCCAGATATCTGCATGTCTGGCCTGGCTGTAGCCATGTGAAACCATCAGTTACCCCCCAAGTAGGTATGTCATCACTACCAACCAGTAACCCGTAGGATTTATGCCAGTTAATGCGTGCACCACTGGCAATGCAAAAAACCTCCAGGGCTCCCCGCATGGCATCAAGAGCTGCTAGCAAATAGCGCAACATCAGCATAGTGTCATCAGCAAACTCCTCATCGATAAGGTCCGGAGCTGAAGGTACTGGCATGGTCAAGCCACGGAATGCATGACTCTGAGCACGAAGAAAGTCGGACATAGTCTCGCCTACAAACAGATACAGATATGCTGCTAAAGGACATCCCTCACGGACAGATCGAGAGGGCTCAAAACTGCGACTGACACGACCACCAATAGTAATAGCACTGCTGGCAGTCCTGAAGAGAGCGGAAATGCCTGAGATCCATCTCGAAGGGAAACCCATCCTGGCTAATGATCCTTCGAGAAACTCCCACTCAACACGATCGTATGCTTTCTCGAAGTCAAGGATGAAAAAAGCGAGGGGTTCAGAAGATGATCTGGCCCACTCTGCTGCCTCATAAAAAGTGAAGATATTATCCCGTATGCATCGATCCATGACAAAGCCT